>NC_133976.1:31803386-32111198 GCF_047716275.1 Strix uralensis | reverse complement strand
AATTATACCTTGCTGAAGTCACTGGACAGTATGCATTCAGTAATTGCTACCTGTTGTTTAGGAAAACCTTCACTGATGTGTTGAGGTCAAATTCATCTGACTGGATGAAGAACTAAAGAAGAGTTCATGGCTTTTAAAAATTATTATAGTAGGTACAAACTCTCTCTTACTTAGATCTTCAGACTCAGGTGAAAGTTGAATGTTCTTGCCAATATAAACAGACTCTATTCCAGATCTAGGATTCAGTGCAGGAAAAAATTAATTTCAACAAGCTTTGAATTATGATAACAAATAAAGGGACAATGATGTTTAGAAGTTCAAGCCATACTATTTTAACCAGGGAACTGAATAGGTTAAGTCTCTCGAGCAAAATGCTGCCTTCTGTGAATTAAGGAAAATATACTCCATTTCAAAAATGAATTTTTGGGTCTAACTGATTATTATAGGAACCTTGAATTGAAGACATTATACAAAGAAGAAACATTATGAACACTACTTATAAAAATGATTATAGATTTCATCTGCAATGCAGAAAACTGCCTTATATGAGTAATCTCAGGAAGTGCAGAGGTTGTGTCTCTGGAGAAGACCTAAGGTGAGTGATAGACTGTCAGTAAGTGTAGGAAAACAGAACAGTTATGGTATTTGTAAATCCAGAGTTTCAGTACCTACATTGGTGAGACTAAAATGTTTGTATCAGAACATATGACTGACAATGGTTGACATCCATGGAGATGCAGATGAAAATCAAGGCACCATTTTCATTCGTGATTATCCTGTTTTCTTTGACCAGAGCTGTCAGAAGGCCCAATAACAGCCATACAGTCTGCAATACTGTACCATTTTACAAAAATGTTGTGTTCAATTGCAGTAAATACTACACCAAGCTCTAATAATGTCAGAACCTATGATAATTTATTAATCTGAATGGTGAAATAATCTGAGTTAGATAAAACTGTTGGTATTGTGTCTATGCTGGTGTGAGGATTAGGATTTATCTGGAAAATTATTGTATAATTGTTTCTCCAAATCACACTGACAGTTGTATTTTTCAGTAATTTTCAGTCAGTACTCTGAAAAAAATTGTTTACATTTAACTGTCTTCTGTGTATATTTCTAAATACACACTATAAACATTTTTAAAATAGATGTTATTTACGTACGAGATTACTGTCTCTCAGACAATGTTTACTTACAAACTATATGAAGATAAATTAAAAGAAAAATAACTATTTTCATTAACATAACATAGATATATAACAATTAACAGATTTTAAGATTCTACGCTGATAGTAGGATATCAGCTCATAACTAATATCACTCACAGTTAATATTAATTAATATATTTTTGTTGGAGTTAATTTACACCAACAAATGATGTACTGTTTCCTGCAAAACTGCTGACATCAAAAGCATCTATTTAAGTACAGCGGATCAAAACCAAGTCAGAGTCTGTAGTAGCTACATTAGTGTAATGGACATACAGTGACAGGATAGTAAAACCAGAGAAAAGATTCTTTAATCAAGCAGAAAATTGAAAAGAACCCCTTACACATTGAATCACACTGCTGGTCCATCCTTGGCTACATGCTGTGCTGAGTGTTCACTCACAGCTTTGTTTCTGGTACTGCACTTTGAGCTAAAGATGCCTTTGTTAGTGACAGTGAAGACTAGTCATTGCAAAAAAAATGCCAACCTATAAATTTCTTTACTGTTCCTATCCAATTTATATTGTAAATCTTACTTTCCTGATAAACAAGAGTAATGATATCTGTACTGAAAACAATATCTAGCACCTAGCTATGATAAAAATGAACAACAAGGAAACCTCCAAAGACCATTGACTAACACTGAAACTGGATCTTCCATAAGCAGAAATTTTCAGCACAAAGCACAGAGAACTTGCTGTGTGAGAAGTACTAACCAGAGGGAGAAAAGACTGAATTTTCCCTCTCACACCTCATGGACCCTAATTTCCTGGGTATGTTTATATATTCCCTCCACTACCCTCTCTATTGGATGTGGGAGCCTCTGCAAATTCATGGATTGACCCTCAGCAGCATATTTCTTGCCTCAGTCAAATGCATTTCCATGAAAGGACCCTGAAGGGAAATTTCATTTCAAACTGGAAGAGGTTCAGAGATGCATCAGTGAGACCAGCCTGACCTAAAAGGTAATACCAGGGAGAACAGCCCTGTGCCTGTACAGACCTCCACTGGGATCGGCACCATAGAAGGTGCTTGTCCATTTGCAGTCCCATGGACATGACTGGGAAACTAGAAGAATTTTGTGTTTTATTTCCTTATATCACACTGTGGTTTTAATCACTGAAAAAATCATCCTAAATCTTGCAGCATAGTACCAAGTAGCTACTTCTGTTAAGAGACAGCAGTAGTCAAATTGTTCTCAGGAAAAATCTACTGTTGAAATGCTTGTATTGGATTTATCTTTTTTATCACACAAATCTGCCCATATATTTAAATAAATTCTCCTGGCTGGCTTTGCTGAAGATTTATACTAGTTTCTTGTCAGTGGAAATAATTGTTTCAAATTAACTTTGTATTTTTTTCAAATCAGTAAATAGAGAAAATTAATTTGCAGAAAACATATACCTCTGCTATAGAACAGTTGTTTCTACGTCATTTATACTCTTTCATTTAAAAAGACCCTATATAGTTATGCAACTAAATTTCCATGATTGCCAGAACACCTATGAGAAGGCATTCATACACTTTCATATTAACAGATATTTGAATTTCAGGGAATATAATCTGAACATCTCCATGAGAAACTAATTATGTCAGAAAAAAGTATTTAATAGGAAAAATAACTGGAGTTTTTCTTAAGAGTACATACTGATTTCTATAGCTGCTCAACCTAATGGAAACTCTTGTTTCCAGATCCTGGTTTTGTGTCATCTTTCCTTACTGAAGAGTTATATTATTAATTTATTTTTCTGACTCTGAAATGTGGCAGTTTTTTGATAGCTTTGTAGGGTATTTGGAAACTGCTTTAATATTTTGTAAACATTGCTAATCATACAAATTATTTACACAGGTACATATTTTTCTAAAAGTAGAAATCTAAATTTAGGTTTTTAATCTCCATATTAACACTTAAATATTTATTCAGTGACTCAGTATTAAGATCTTATTCCTGGAAAGCTTCAACCAGTAAGTTCAGTTGTTGGAAGTGTGGGAAAAACAAAACAGCAAAAAACCACGTTTCCTTAACACATGGTGCCCAGAACAAACACAGGATGGGATGGAGATCCAGTGATTTGTGTTGCCATGGCACCAAGGAGGAATGCCAAGTGAGGTGGAGGTCATGCGGTCCTGTTCTTCAACTTTTCTCAAGGTATATTTGAGACAACTGTGCAGATTTATCTCCTGCTCTTCCTCTTCTCTCAAGGACTTTTTTGCACAACTCTACGGACCTTATCTCCCATTCTTCCTCTTTTCTCACAAAAACAGCACACACCTTGCACCAAGGAATATGCTGAGTGATTACCCAGGAATTAAGGGTGTATGATTGCAATTGGTTTTTGTGTGTAGTGCTATACAGCCAACCTGGAGTTTGTGTATTTATTGTAGGCAATCTCAAAGAATCTGTAGATGTTGCATAAGAATAAACCATACTATTTGTGAACCTGACTGCTTCTCTTGAATGCAGCCAGACCTACAGCATACGGGCTGTTCGTGCATCTGGTGTCAGGCCTATAGTCATGGCAGTAACTGGCATACCTATTAAGAGATAAGTCCAGCCGCCCCTAGCCCCTCTAATCTCTGAGGACCAGCTAGAACACAAGGGGATTCATCTCTTACCAAATTAATTCATTGCCTTAAATGTAACAAGAGTTTATCAGGGCTTTGCCTGCTTCATCTAATTCACTCACTCAGTCACAGCAGTCCAAAGTCCTCCAAGTCATTTTCTGAGGTGAAAAAAATTTTTTTCTTGCATTACTTTATTCTTTTACTACACGACTTTATTCTGTCTTTATGAACTCACACAAGCTTGTCGTTCCTAAAAGCTTAGATGCCTTCATTGCTGGAAATACTATAATTTAACTTTTGCTAAATTTTATATTTGTGGCTAAATGTCTTAGATGTACAAAGCCAATAATCCTGTTATTCAGCATCAAATTATGTTATTTAAGATGTGTCTGAGAAAGACAGTTCAGCACAGGATGAACCTACTGAGTAATTGTTGGTCCACTGACTTTATGACCTCTGTTTTGCAGAAAGGTGTGTTGTTCGGGGAATGGCACTTGAAATGTATAAGCTGTTTTATTGGGTAAATATTTGTTGGTATGTTTTTTGACACATACCAGATTGTTACTTTGTCCATTTTCATATTTGTTCTATTTATTTCTAATGCCACTAAAAACTTCTCATAAGAAGGAGTACAGAGAGAATTAGTTTGATTTGGGCCTTAATGACTGTATAAAGCAAACCTGTAGAGGAAAAGAAGACTGGTTTTTATAGTATCAGCATTTCAGGAACTGCATACTGTTGAAAGCAAGTTCTGACTGCCGTGATACCTTAATAAGTTTCATAGCTAATCTTTTTCTTTGGAATGTTTTATTGTTTGAGCTGTGTATTTCAAATTTTATGTTTTATTTAATCTTTATATGACAAAAAGACTTTAAACTTACTTTGAATATATGTTATCAAGAGGCAGTGGGCACAAACTGAAACACAAGGAGTTCCATCTGAACATCAGCAAACACATTTTTACTGTGAGCACTGGCACAGGTTGCCCAAGAGAGTCCCCATCCTTGGAGACATTCAAAAACTATCTGGACATGGTCCTGGGCAGCCTGCTTTAGTTGGCCCTGCCTGAGGGACCAGATGACCTCCAGAGGTCCCTTCCAACCTCAACCATTCTGTGATTCTGTGATTCTGTGATTCTGTGATTCTGTTACAGAAAGTCTTATGAATTTGTTTCAAAAATTGTCAAGTTAGCTTTATGAAGAGTTCCAACCATCTGAAGTTGACAGTCATAAACGTACTAATTAGAAAGTAGATTGAATTCTATTAATTGTGAATAATAATGGTGAAATTATTTCTTGTGAAGATATAATACATCTGAAAGAACAGTTCATACATTGAAAGCATCTTTGTAATAGTAGTGGTGCTTTTGTGTACATTAACAATGAAACTATAACTATATAGCACTGTAGTGATAGACTAAGCTAAGAAAAAAAATATTTATTTTCCTGTTACTGTCCATTAAAAATAAGCCGTATTTTCAGTTGCCCTCAATTATCTTGCAGGACAATCTACATTACATGTTATGTTGTACCCCATTGCTATTGTAGTGTGTAGTCCTATACATTAATGATCACGTAGGTGAAGATAAAGGAAGAAATATTTTGCTTGCGAGCTGATATTAAAGCCTTAGCAAGAATAGAATTAGCTCAGTGCTGCAGCACAGTAACCAGTAAGACTCTTCTTGCAGAGTTAAAAGGAAACTTCTTGATGTCTTTGGTTACTGAAATTGAAGCAAACCTCATGGCCTTTTCTGTGAATCATAGGAATTTTGTCAGGGAGTTTAACTTTCTAAATTTCTTTGCAGAGGAAAGAGTCTTGAATTGTGCTCACAGGAACAGGAAACTGAACTAACAGAGTACAGTAAACAAAAAAAATGAAAAAACACCTCCAAAAAACTCTGCAGATGTGGAATCAGATAGGAACAAGAGAAATGTTGTTGAACATAATCTTGACATCTTCCTGTAATGTGACATCATGGACAAACTGAGGTGATTGAACATCCAATTTTCATGTCAGAATACCTTTAAACTAATCTATGACAAAGACAGCAGCTGTTCCACAGTAACCTATTTTCAGCAGAAAGCCACTGGAATAACAGTATTTAAAACCAAAACAAAATAAATAAGCAAAAATACTTTCTTTTAGCCACCACAGGGCAAAACAAGTAGAGAAGGAGCCAAGAATTTGATCCTTCATTTTCATTGTAATTGTTTGTGTACATGAGGGACAAGAGCTTACATCATTGCTTCATTATTTATGGAGCATATCCTCTCCTTCCCTTTGATCTTCTGTATGTAAGGCCAATAGTGAATCAAAAGGGTGTCACAATTTTCAGAAAATCAACTGAGTAAGAAAAAGAAAATTATGTCCTCTCCTGAAGAGAGATGTCTCAGGCTGAAAAGCCAAGCTGATAGCTACAGTATGGGACATTCAGTTGTTTAGAGACCATACTGAGGGCAAAAAGGCTTTGTAAACTCAGAATAAAAGCTCTTAGTAGAGTTATTTTCCTTTGAGATTTCTTTGCTGACTTCAGATAAACTTTCTAAGGTCACAAATTTGTGTGTCTGGCTTTCCCAAGATTTTTAATGTTTTGTCTATGTAAGCAAAGAGTGAACAGGTGACAATGCCACACATAATGCCTCATATGTGCAGTTTTCCACTCATGTGCTTGAAGATTATTTTGGCCTTACTTTTCTGTTATGACTTCCTATCAATCTTTACAGGTTTATTAGAGAGTGTGTTGTTGTTTCTCTCCTTCTCTTTTTCAGGTAGTCATACCAAAGACCTTTCTGGGGTAACTCTGATTACTGGGAGGACTCTCTTTGGTCAGTCCCCTACTTCAGCCAGCTCTTACACTGTCCCAGGCAGGTGCCTTTGGACAGCTTCTGGAGCTATATTTACATGGAGATGTGGAAATGGTCATAGTTTTAGGGATCACCAACGTACTGAGCATCTCTGTATATGCACTCTCTATCTATATCTGTCTGTCCTGGGTTTAGATCAAAGAGGCTGCTCACACCACATTTTCCAGCTGATAGGCTGTTTCCAGTGCGTATCTCTGCAAGTGGCTAGGGATCGAGCTCTCTGTAAGACTAAGACCTCAGGCTTACAAAACCAGTACACTATCACAAAAGAGCATGTTTATTTGGACAGTCACAGTTTCTCACTTTCTTGTACACACTGCTTGACATTCAGCTGAAGTTCATACTCCTTCCTTTCATACCCCTCTCATATTTAAAAGTTTCTTTTGTTTCTTAGCATATAGTTTTTATTCCTCCACAGTTTGTTGACAGGAAATAATTTTAACTCTTCTCTCACTGTTTTTTGTCTGACTTAATAAAATGACTAACAAATTTTTCATGTTAAATGTTTTTTTCTTGCTGTCAGGATGATACTGGAATGTTTATGCATGCATTTTTGTTTTCATGCACTGAGCCTTACTTTTCATATAAACATATAGCTAAACAACTCCACTATATAGAATAAAACAAATAATATTCATTCAACTTATTGCTAACCTTTGACTAGAACATCATAACTGGTTCCTAGTTTTGAAATTATTAACCTCTAACACCATTCAAGGGCACTGTGGTCCTAGCTTTAGCTATCTGGGTGTAACACTACAGATAAACAAATTGTGTGTGTAAAGTAGATGGGTTGTGCATGTCCAGGCAAGAGAGGTTTTAATCCTTTTCATCAGGGAAAATGCCCCACCATACCACTCGGCTCTGCCATAGGCTGGAACTGTCTGAAAACTCAAATCTTTCTAATCTACTAATAAGATCAATAAAATGGCAAGCACTGAAGTCTCAGTTGAAAAAAAAAAATAATCCTCTTCATCCTATCACAAAGATCAGTAATCAAAGTGAGAAATTCAAAGCTAAATTCTAGGTGATAAACAGATTTTCCATTTCTGCCTGGGAACTAAGCCTTCAGAAAGCATGCTTCCCTTGCATATGAGGTTTGGCTTGAAAAGTTTGCTGTTCTGACCACCAGTGTTTGATGTAAATATAAAATGATAGCTAATGGAGGTTTTCTGCTGATGCTTCTGCAAATATATAAAATTTCTTAGAGGACTGCAGACCAAAAGATCTTTAGGTTAGTAGACAAGCCAGAAAAATTAAGGGGAAGAATTCATTTTCAGAGGAACTAATATGTACATGTACCTATGTGTGTACATACCTATGTATGTATGTATGTATATAATTTTTCAATGAAGAAAAAGCTCGGAATATTTGTTGTTCCATTCTACTATTTGGAATGCTATGAAGGCAGGACATTTGCTTTAACACCATACTTCCTCGTAATTACCACTGCACTGTCAGAATCATGTATTTATTCTTTGTGCCCACATTAATATTAGGGGCAAAAAAGATGGTTACAGCATGGTGATTTCAATTTACATCTATGAATTACAGAATTTTTGGTGTTAAAAATAACATCTATGGTAAAACCTTTTCCAGCTGTCAGATTTTATTCAAGAACTAACAGAAAACTGAAACCACTATTTTTCCTGTATTGTTTTATATCCTGTATTGAGGATTTGGAATGATGCTGCATCAATGTACATAAATCACTTTCAGAACCTTTAATCAAATGTTATATTAGTGCAAAGCATTATTAATTAGTGTGCTTAATATTCACAGATTGTGAGCAATGCGAACAAAGCCAGCGCTGTTTTACCAGTCAGTCTCGCCTCCTTCCTCCCAGCTACATTGTTCTGGCTAAACAGGGAAGCTGAGGTTGGCCTAAATATTGGCCAGGGTAGAAACCAGACTTCAGTCAAGGGACATTTAGGAAGGAATGGAAAATTCTTCAGCAAGATAATTCCCCTCACTTACCAACTAGATGCTTGCCAGTGTTGGTGAGGGTGTAACTGCCTCAGCTGGGATCCAGACATCATTTCCAGAAATTTTTATTGCTGAAACCAGGCTCTGGGATCAGATCTCTACTTGTAACAAACAGGGATTGTGTCAAATTCCGCTGCAGGTTTGTTAACAATATAGCTAGATACAGTTATATAGCTATATATAATATCAGTAATGATATAGTTGCAGTGTTAACCTGGGGTATTAGACAGTGCTCTAATGAAAGACATTTGTAAAAAGTCTGCCCTCTTGTTTAAGCAATACTGTTCGTATGTCTTCAACCTTTTGGTGGGATCAGGGAAGAAGTCATGATGACCCTTAAAAGAAATTATTTTCCTGCATCAGTCCAGGCAAAGTCTCCTTCATCCTGGGATGAAATTCTGTTTACATTCCATGCTATAAACTTTCAGGTCATATACATGCTGTCCATAATATGTCAAAGGGTCATAGGAAATAAAATACAATGGTACTAATATAGTTGTATATAATTTCTGTGGGTGTAATATAAACTATTTCCAGGGGTGAGCTAGGTCCTCTTTAAAAGGTGTTACTCAAGCATGTTGAAAGAAATTGGTTTTTACCTCAGACACTTAAAAAATATATGGAAGTAAGTAAATCTGTACCTTATAACTGTCAAGACACTAAATGATTTTCTAATACAAAATAAACATTATATGGAAGTAAATCCAGATATTACCACAGAACAATGGACAGCCAGCTAACCATTTCACAATTACAGCTAGGTATTTTAAACCTTTCATGGTTTTCAAGACTGGTACTGACAGTTACTGTGTCAGTTATGTTAAGAAAGACTCCTAATTCACAGTTGTGAGGCTTGATCTTCCCTTGAAAAATCACTCTTCTTGAATACTAATACCTGCAGTTGAAACCATGTAATTACAATGTCCTTTCCCTATTTTATAGTTCTTCAAGTTGTTAGTCTATATAGGTAATCAATCAAAACTTCAAGCCACTGTTCTCATGGACAATTAAAACCTAAAAAAATTAAAGGAAGTAAAAGTATAAATTTAAATCAGTTCTGATAAATATATCGTAAGTGGATTTAAATTCTAAGAGCAGTCTCTGAGGGTGAATATTATGCTTCAATTAATGCACACTCTTCCATAAAGCCAGTGCCAACTTTTGCATATTAAGTGGATGAGTTAATGGAAATGGATATGTAAACTTATGTTCCCTTCCACATATATATATCCAGTTTTCTTTACAAGATATATGCTCTGTACACAAAATAATATGCATCAGTTTGTATGCATTCTTTTGTGTTACTGTAAGGCTTAGTAACTTCTGCCGTAGATCTTTATGAATGACAGATCAATAAAATTATTTATTAAAAAGGAAACTTTTAAGTACAACAATAACAATGTTTAAAGTGTGCACCAAAGTGTATTGTCAAATGGATATAGTTCTGTTCACTGGAAGGGTACAAAAGATGTTATGCAAAACTGAAAGGTGGGCTTCATGTAGCTTCAGACACTTTAAAGACTTAGAGAAGCTTATAGTAAAGTTAGACAATTTTATGCTACCTTTGCTGTCAATTGAAATAGTCAGCATTAGAATGTCATCTCACCCTAATGTATAATAAATCAGTAGACTCATTCTTTTGAAGTACCCAAGCTTCTTCGTCAGCTAGAAAGGAGGGCTAAGATGTGGATGGCTATGATGCTATGATGAATCTCACTTCAGGATTCTATGGTGGAAATGTAGGATGATTAAGGCAATGTGCCACATTAAAGCAATGTGACAGTGTGCCGCAGAACAAATATTGACTCAAAATACATGTTTCAGTTTTAAGTCATTAAATCAAACAACATGCCTTTGCTCTCCATTTGTTTGTCTGACATCATATGGTGTATCATCACTTTTGCCATCCATTTATTTCTCTGTCATCACAAGAATTTGTCTCTTATACATATTTTTTTACAGAGAACATCCTGTTCAACAACAACAAGCATAAAGCAAAAGAGAAGAAATAAAATAGAGATTTTGTTTAAAAGTCTAGTCCTAGATATTCTTTCTTACTATGCATGCTATGTCTTTAGGATTGACTTTTTATGCTTTTTTTGTACCTTTTCTTCCTTCCAGATGTTTTTGAAGAGCTCTATACATTGCCTGATTAAAAAAAAAAATATCTTCAGTGAGCTAGTGTAGTCGTAGCTTCATTATTCTTGTTTCTTTCTTCCACAAGTAATATAGCTCTTTTTGAGTGTCTCTGTTGCTGTCCTTACTGAGAAGGGTCTGTAGTCCTCACTTTAACCTGGATGATCGTCTACAGCATATATTAAGTCCATGTCCTAGTATGTCCTTCCTTGAAAGAATAGGAAGAATAGACCGTTCTTTGTGATGTATAACGTAGGTTGATTTTTTGTTCCGATCATTCTTATAACTTTGAATTAATAACTTAATAAATAAGGATGTTCATAGGAGCATCTTGACACTGGAACTATGTGCATGCCATATTCTATGTATTAGCTTCATACTTTTGTGCTTTTATTGACTAGGGACAGATAAATAAAATTTCCTAAAGGATTTTTTACTTTGAGATACAACTTGCATTCAAGACTCACATTATAGCTTCTAATTCTGTCAGTTCTCAGCCCTGGCCCACCTTCTTCCCACGGCTGAGTGATCCTTCCCCTAGTCAACCTCTTGCTGAGGGTTTTCATGCTGAGGCTGAGTGATCTTCACTCTTCTAACACACTTGCTTCACATGCTTCAGCTGGACTGAACTGATATTTTTTAGATCTTGACTCAGGCTTCCTTCCTTCTCCTCTAACCGCTGCTTAATGTTTCTATGTTTGTCACAGGTTCCGACATAAGGCTGATCACTGCTGAAAATCCAGTGAAATAGTAAGCTCACTAGGGGCCAGCCCTTCTAATAGGATCAGAGTGTAGCTCCAGGCAAGAAGAAGGGTATAGCTTTTCCTGCAGATTAAGAGAAAGAAATACATAGAGAAAGAAATGCATAAAGATCCTTTTTTTAAAATAATATAGGAGGTTGAGTTTGTTGTTTGGGGGTTTTTTGGGTTTTTTGGGGTTTTTTTTTGTTTTTTTTTCCAGATTTCCAGAACTAATATTCTGGTTTTGTGTGCTGCAAAATGACTAATATTCAAGGCAGAGACAGTTCTCAGTGGAGAACTTTATGAATAGATAATGTTAGGATGTTTAAATGTAAATAGCATAATCTCAATATGAGCAGAATATGAGATGCTTTTCAAAGAGCAGTTTGGGACAAAGTGTGTTGATGACTTTTTAAAATATTAGCTGGGCAATAAAAATATTATGAAAATATATAACTATTTGAATGATATATCTTTAGTCATTTGACTTGTGAAAACTCCTTTGTAACATTAATTATGTAAATTACCAAGTGATGCACAATTATATGTACTTTAATTCATCAAAATCTGAAATTTCTATTAAATAACACTGGAGCTTTTAAAGAAAGAGACTAAAGTGCCTAATTCTATTGAATTTCAATTGGATTTCTTTACTTGACCTCCTTTGCATATCAGTTATTTCTTAAAATCAGAAACTTTTTAAAAAGGCATTAAAGCTTGGGAAATTTATGAATATTTCAACACCATTGAAATCCTGTGGGAGAGGAAGGAAGGGAGGAGACAATAAAGAAGGAGAAAAGGATGTAGGGATAAATGGCAATGGGAATAAGTACATAGGAGCAAACTTCTAAATAATAGAGATTTGCCCATGGTAAATATTATTCTACTAAAAAAGGAGCAACCAACACTGCTGAGGTCAATGATCTAGCACTAGAAGTAACCTTGGTAACATCAAATTGTATATGTGGGTATCGTAGTGAACAGTTTCTCTTATTCTAATGTAAAATATGAATAGAACACCAGGGACTTGAACCATCCTGAATTATAACTATTAAGAAGGAGATAGAATCATATTAAAATTAACACCTTTACAAATTATTTTTTAAAATGTGATAGAATTAATAAATTCTATTAAGATCATTACATGTTTTATAGATAAAAAGTTTCAATTAAGTGTGAAAGTCTATTGAAACCTAAAAATTAGGAATTGCTAAAATTGTTGAAGTGAATTATATATGACACCAACCATTTTAATGTTGGATGCAGAAGGATTTATGCACATAGTTTTCCATGTGAACTTATTTTCATTGTTTCTGGTGGTTTAACCTCTTAGAAAGCCTTCTAGTAAAACTTCTGCTCCTTCAATCTGAAAGATTGTTTTTATCTTTTTGTCTCTTTTTCTTGTTCTTGCTGTGACCATGAAGAGACCCTTTATCCCTTAAGGTTTGCAGATACTGGCATAAAGATCTTTGTTTTGTTCCCAAAACAGCATCTCAGTATCATCCACACATGCCCATATTTAGTATTGCTTTCTTCAGCATCTCAAGCTTCATTTTCAAATAAAAACAAATGAAAATGGGAAAATACTTTCATAAAGTTGCAATCATTTATAAAATATTTATAGTTTCAAGAAGCTTATTTCTGGATGAAGAATGTGTCTTTTATTTTTGTGCCAACATGGAGTATCAAGAAAATAAATTTGATTCTGGTCAAACTAAAGTATACATTAGTTTGAAGTCATACTGAAATGCTTTCTAGCAATAAAATATTCATTTCATGTTTTTAGCCATTTCAAAAATCTTCTTTCTTTTAAATTGTACCCATTTATAAGTAAAAAACACAATTCCAAAATTTTAATTCCAGAAGATGAAAAATTCAGTTTTAAATAAAATATTCCAATACATGTAACATTAGTTTAAAAAATACTAAACCAGTCCTTTTCAAAATCTTTCCTTAAATTTTTCATAGCCAAAAAGAAGTTTAGCAAATGTAATCTGGTTAAGTGATTTAGTACACTATGAAACACCATTTGAAGGACTTTGTTGTTGAAGACATTCATTCAGCTTTCTTCATAATGTCAGCTAAATCAAAATCAAAGTTTACCCAACCATTTAAAGATTCTGCATCATGAAGTGTACTTTAATCCCTACACTTTATCTTTCTCTGTCTATCTGTTTGCCTCTGGAGGTGAAGAAAAAATAAAAAAGACAAAAATGGTTTAATTTTTAAAATAAAACTTAGCTTGGAAAGTTAAACTTAAGAGTGAAAATATTATGAAGGATGAAGGGAAGGGGTAAGGATAAAGAGGGTTACAAGTGTTCTCACTATAACGTTACTCTGTCTGCTTCAAAAATTTCTCCTGAAATTTTATCTCTAGCATCTCAGTTTCCATAGAGAAGAAGGAAGTGATGACAGAACATCATTACTAATACAAGAACTTCATTCATTTATTCTGAGGTATATTTGTGTTGTATGTCATCTTGTATATGCAATTTCATTATGATAAGAAATGTCATCATTTTCTCTGTGCTGAACACACATATGTACACACATGCACAAAATAACAACAAACCTCCCAAGAAATAAATGAAAACCAATTTAAGAGTGAAAACTAATTTAAGAGTGAAAAAACCCCAAACCCATCCCACACTCCACAAGATAAAACAGATCCTGAAAGTGAGCAGGACTAAACTAAGATTAAAAGAGAAATAGCATAAAGGAATGGAATTAGTTTATTGGGATGAATATGCAGTGTAAGACATTAAAAAGTAAAGAATGAAAACGAAGGTTAACAATACATCCTTGAAATTTTCTGACTTTTCATAACTGACAAAGATGTTGTATATCGATAAGGTTTTAAACAGTCAATAGCTACATAGTCTCCCACTTTCTATGATACCTTCCACAAACTGTAATAAGAGGTTAAAATGTAAGTTTGTTATATGAGATATGCTGTGTTAGATTTCTCTAGTGCAATTTGTAGTACCCTTTAAAATCTGTCTAGCAGCAATAGTCAATTCAAAAAGTGACGATATTTTTAATGTTCCTCTTTAACAAAATAACATTTGATGTTAAGTAATAAGAATGAATCTAGTGTGAGTAAGCAAGAAAAATCTCTAAAGATGTTTTCTTTATGATAGATCTCAAGTAAGGCATGTGGGAGAGAGGGGGCAATGGTGTATGGGGAAAAAAATATTACATAATATTATCATGGCTGAATTTTGATAGATGAGTAGGAACCATATGAACAACTGTATTCCTCACAAGATTCACAGAAATTTATTTCAGTAATTGCCCATTGTCTTCAAAAGCCTCTCATGAAATATCAAATGATTATTTTAAAATGCATTTGAGATTGTTTTGGAAGGCTGCCAGTACTCTGGCATGCCAAAACTCAGTGTTTTATTGTCCCAGCAGCCAGACACTGCTGCAACACAGATGTCATGGCGAAGAGAAAAGCATTGAATATAAGGAAACTGGCTCAGATTCTGCACACGCAAAGGAGAAAGGAACAGTAGATAGAAAATATTCAGTTTAACAATGCCTTGATGAGGTGTTAGTAAGGTGGAGGGGAGACTGGCTTGGAGGACATGCCACAGGCTGAGATATTTGTGTCTTTAGAGCTTCCCTGAATCTGGGACATGAAACAGAAGAACTAAGTGTATGAACTTATTACAGTGAAGAAAGAAAAGGGTACACGGCAATATAATTAGGAGACATAAGGGAAAGAATGGGACCAAATGAAAGGATACAATTGCAGTATCCAATTACATGATCCTTCAGCATCAAAGACTGCAGCTTTCATTGGTCCCAAACGCACACACTTCAGCTCCTATCTTCTGTTAAGTTGTATGTGAAAGGGGAAGGCATCTTAGATCTTAATCAGTATTAGCAGCAGTATGACAGGCTATTTTTTCGCTTGACGCTTCCGCTAATTCCTAGACTTGATAATATTTTTCTTCCCATATGACACAGAATACTTTTAAAATGATTGACACTAAATGTTATTATACTGTTAGTGGACTCAGAATTAATTTCAATCAAATGCTGTAGAAATGCTTTAGTTGTGTTTCCAATACGTTGTTACAGATTTCAGTGATATACTGAACTGGTAATTTATCATTTACTGCATATGCCAATTGACAAATCAGTATTTGATATCTTTATAGCAAATGTAAAAATTAATATCAGATCTGAAGCAATACTTCTTACAAATGTTAAATAGAGTATTTAAGGACTTAAACAAAAATCCCATCTTTGATAGGAAATGTTCTACAAGTCAAAAAGTGGTCTGCCTCAGAGAGTGAATTAATGACTATTTAAATATCTTCTGGATTCACTGGGCTGGATTTTTCATTCTAGTTAAATGATGTTTAGTACAGGGTCAGTCAGCAACATAAGCCAGTTGCTTTAGTTTTTCTTTTGTTTGGAATCAGCTGGAGCATGGACCAAAATCAGGCTGGTGGCAGACCCACTGCCTCCCCCGACCAATCTTTCATTAAGCTGTTCCAGTGGTGGGGGATCAGCAGAATGATTCACATGTGGCTTATTTTGGCTACATCTACTGTACAGATTCAGCAGAGAACACCACAAATGAATTCCCTATGCTATCTTCATACATCCATTATCCTTACAAGAACCCTGTAGGGAAGGTAATTACGATTATCTTCACGAGTAGCTTCTTTCTTTTCTTCTCTACATTTGATATAGATCTGTGATCTGGGGATTCAAAAATCTCTGCTGATTCCTTCCATTTAATTTGTATGCCTTTGCTCTACAAGAGGTGGGTTAATAAGACAGGGAACAGCAGAAACAGTGAGACTTCATTTCCTACCTGTGCTTATTGAAACTATTGCTACATTTGGGAGAAGAACTCTAGCTGGTGTAGATTCTCTGCTGTCTAAACAGATGGGAACTTGCCCTACAACTTTTGTCTATGCTATAGAGGGCTCTGTTTTACTGAAAGTGGTGAAATTTGTAGGAACATAACATTTCTTGAAACCTCTGTTCCTCTGGTGAGCTAGACAGAGACTGGCAAAGTTTCTAAAGAGATCAAGAGGAAAATGCAGGTGGGAAGACAGAACTTGGTCACCTAAACTGCTTGTCCCTGAGAAAATGAGCTGAAAAACAACTACCCACCACTTATTTTCACCATGGTTTAGGGCTTACAAATATTAATTAAATTCTTCTCTTACTCTCAATTACTTGCTACATTTCAACGCTTTTTTTTTTAAATTTTCCAAGTTCTCACCTGAAAATAAAGTTTTTCTTAATATGATAAATCAGTCAGGATTTTTAGTATCTGATAAACTTTTCAGGGACAACCTTGACTCACTTTACTGTGGCTTTGACACAATGCCAGTTGGAAATATTGAGGATACTTCAGTGAAAGTGATACTAAAATAAATGGCATATGGAAATTTTAAATTATATGACATTATTTTGCATTGCTCTGAAATTTGAATGCCATGATTTGTCTATCTACATCCTAAATGCTTTCACTGTAGCAGTTACAGCCTTCCAGAGAGGCACAAGTAACTTAAATCTTATTATAAAGGTATCATAAATTTTTTAAAAGGAGTATATATAATTTCTGTATTTTTGTATTAGTACAAATTTGCATCCCAACATGCAAATTCACAGCAGAGAGCTCACAGGCCTTTGGGGTTTACTGTGGTACTTGTGAAAATAGTATTTCAAAAGAAAATTTTCTGACAGAGGCAAGAAAAAGTAACATTTAACTACTAGCCTGAGATGGTGTACACCGTGTACAAGAAGTTTCAGCATTTGAGAATAAGGCCAGACAGAGATATCTCTCATCCACTATACTTGATTTAAAGATGCTGTTCCTTTGAAAACAGGTATACTGTCCCATCCCACACTATCTTCAAGTTCTAAGATGTTTCTTAAGAATTTATCAGAAATCACAGAATCATCTAGGTTGGAAAGGACCTTGAAGATCATCTAGTCCAACCATTAACCTAACATTGACAGTTCCCAACTACACCATACCCTCAGCACTATGTCAACCTGACTCTTGAACACCTCCAGGGATGGGGACTCCACCACCTCCCTGGGCAGCCCATTCCAACGCCTAACAACCCGTTCTGTAAAAAAATACTTCCTAATATCCAGTCTAAACCTTCCCTGGCGCAACTTGAGGCCATTACCTCTTGTCCTATTGCTTGTTACTTGGTTAAAGAGACTCATCCCCGGCTCTCTGCACCCTCCTTTCAGGTAGTTGTAGAGGGCGATGAGGTCTCCCCTCAGCCTCCTTTTCTCCAAACTAAACAATCCCAGTTCCCTCAGCCATTCCTCGTACGACATGTGCTCCAGACCCTTCACCATCTTCGCTGCCCTTCTCTGGACACGCTCGAGTAATTCAGTGTCTTTTTGTAGTGAGGGGCCCAAAACTGAACACAGTAATCGAGGTGTGGCCTTAGCAGTGCCAAATACAGGGGCAAGATCGCCTCCCTGTCCCTGCTGGCCACACTATTTCTGATACAAACCAGGATGTCATTGGCCTTCATGGCCACCTGGGCACACTGCTGGCTCATGTTCAGCCGGCTGTCAATGAACACCCCCCAGGTCCGTCTCTGACTGGCAGCTCTCCAGCCACTCCTCCCCAATCGTAATCGTAATCTTCTGGCATGTGAGGAGTAAATTTTGCCAGAAAATAGGATAATGACTCTCAAAATATTCACCTCTGGCCCTTGAATTTGGAATTGCTTGATTGATGAGTGTCTGATGAGCATTTGACTTTATAACAGTAATGCTTTTTCAAAAATATAGCTTAATATATACAATTTCTGAGGTTGGAATTTTTAAACAAAATTGAAACAATATATGTGTTTGTGATCATAGTGGTTCCTTACACAGTTCAATGACAAGGATAAACTATGTAAAGCTAATCTCTTTAATGGTTTGCTACCTTCCACAAAGACCAGCCAGCAGAAGGGGGTGGTGGAATAAAAAGTTTCAGAAGTGTTTACTGACAGCAGGACATTGATGGATTGCAGGAATTCTAGGTTCTTGAACATATTTGAAGAAAAATACAAATCTTAAAGGTAGTAGACTGAACTCTCTCAGGCTGTCCAGCTTGTACTCACTTCTTCCAGCACATCATTTTAGTCTTTCCTTAGTTTTTCCACCCCAGTCTCCTTTGTTTGTTGACAGAAGGGAGTCTGTCCAGCATGTTGTCTTGCAGCCATTTGTGATTATCCTGCAAGAAACTGTTGGAAAGATCTTGGTCCCTAGTCTCCCCTGTTATGCTTTGTAGGGCAAAGAGAGTTAATGTTGTCTTCAATATGTACAGGCCAGGATTCATTTATAAGATTCTCCACTCTTATATGATGTCCTTTATATAAATGAGACATTTTGAAGCTCAGTTCCCTAAAATTATTCACCTGGGATTTCATTCAGTTGGCTGATGTGACTCTTCTAAACTGTACAGTTTAGAAGAATCTTGAGTCTTTGAAGGCTAGAAATTGGAAAAGTAGCTCCAGACTCACAGAAGCTGCAGTAAATCTCTCCTGTTCAGTGCTTCCACATATGAGAATTTGCCAATATGTGGAATAGATTTTCTAAATGACTAGAAGCAAGTTCAACTGTTCTTAAAAGTGCGGAGATTCAAATACAGATTTGAACTACTTTTGTTTGGATATGAATTTGTTAAGGAGGCTTAATACCATACAGTTAGACAAAATATGATTTCTAATTTTGCCTGTTGAGAATTATTATCTGACAATTATTGTCCCAATGTTCTGTCCTGCTAAATATAGTAATATTCTCTTCCTAGCTATTGACAATCTTTGCCCTAATCAGTGTATTTAAAAATTAGTCATACTAACTATAATTAAAACAAAGGTTGCAATATAATTTTGTTAGGGTGGGTTTTTGTTGTTTCTGAAATGATTCATTAGATAATACTTCTCTAATAATATTTCTCTTTAAAGAGAGATCTCAGTAGACATTTTGAAAGAACTGAAGGACAAACATAACATGTTTGTTCATTTTATTTAAATAAAATATTTTCTGGTAGGAAAGTATCTGAGCAATAAGTCTGAAAGTTAATTAGGCAATTCCGTGGCAAAACATTTGGAGAATCTTAAAAAAAAAAATCCCTCTCTGGCATTTAGAAGACTGAATAAGCACAGAGGGAATTTGTGGATTGTTGTCAAACTTTCAAAGTAGTATATTAGAACATTTAAAAGTATTCTGACATTTGAAACTTTTAAGACCTATCCACCAGGGTTCCTTGCTGTGGTAAGGAATACATTAACCAGAATAATCCTTAAAATAAATTATGATAGTCAGTTGAATTTGATTATAGTGACTGAATTAAAATAATTAATTCAAAGAAAATTTACGCTCCAGAATGCCAAGAGGAAATTCAGTCACTATTTCATGCAAGAAAACTAAGTTTGCATAAACATAGCCCAACTTTATATAAGTAGAATATGAGGAAGAATGCAGGGAGAAAAACTATGGTTCAAAATACATTTTTAAATGCTTGTTCTGTTGATGGATCAAAGAACTGATGATGCTGTGGGTTTATTAGTCACCACCCAGATACTGAAATTTTAAACGTGAGGACATTTATATGATTCACACAGCCAAATGAGCTGAATATTTGTCTAGATTCCAACATAAATATTGGCAAAAAAAGTATGCTAACTTGATCACTTTCAGCCACTTTGCCCTGCATTTCATGTGCCCATATTTTAGATTGTAATCATCTTGGGAAAGGAACTGTCTAAACTAAATTGAATTGATAGACCATTTCTAACAATGGAACAGGGTAGATCTTCTGAAACTCAGGAAGTGAGTGATTCACTAAAGAGTAGAGCATTATTCAGGAAATATCAGAAATAAAATGCTAAGGTTAAACCATATTTTCACACACAGAATCCATCCATCATGTAGCCTCATCCCCTTTACAAGTAGTGGTCCTTGAAAAGAGCACTGATGAACCATATTCTCAAGTACCCACACTGAGTGAAAAAGTGTCCATTGCCATTAGCTTCACTTGTGCTGCAGAGAGACAAGGGACGCTGCTCTGTGCCAGGGAAGGAGAGAGGAATGAACTCTGCTTTATATCAGGGAAAATATTCTGTTCAACAAAATTTGCCTTGCGTTACCCATCTGTATGTATAACTTTTAATATTGCCAAACTGATTTTTTTTGGACAGATAACTTGTAGGTTAGTCACATGAAAATATGGCACTTACAAGAATTACTCATTTTGCAAATATAAAGCTTCTTAATAAAATCCAGTTACAGCTGTGACTTTTTAGTACTCTGCAAGTTCATACAGTAACACTTCAGTTCTCAGGAGCCTAGGAAAAAAAAGCTAAGAAACTTTAATATTGCAGTGTCATTTTATGAGACTAATACCCCATGAATTTTGGAGCTCTTTCTGCATCAGATTGGCTGGAAACTCACTGAGGCTTCAGAATTGACTGTGTGCTATACTTGGCTCGAGGCATGAGGGTACACATTAAATTAGAGACCAGGGACAAAAAGACATTGCATGTGTTTCTGAACCAGAAGAAAGGTTTTGGTCAGGTAACTTACTGTTACATCTAAAGTAAACTCCAGGAAGTTAATAGTTCAGGGGTCTTATAATACTTGTGGAGACAAAATTTCTAGGCCTGTATGGTTCCAGATTTGGATGATCTTTAAGAATGAATTCACTGGCTAATTTTCTTATATTTCTTCTGTAAACAGAGGAAGGAGTCTTTAGGAAGTAATTCAAAGTAATTCAAATTCCTGTTTTGTCATTATAAATCAATGGATGGCACAATCCATGAATGGGGGAATACCCAGCTAAGATTTTGTAAAGGTGGATATCAAACATTTTTTAAAAAAAATCTCCCTGAAACATTTAATGCTAGGGAGCAAAGTTAAGATAGCAGGCTGAGGGATTTAAAGATCCTGTTCTGAGAATTGTAGCTTGGGTGCTTGACCCTGTAGAGCTGGTCAGAATTCCTGCAGTCTTCAGACAGCAAGAGAGGTTCTTTGTGGTCAAATTCCTCTTACATGAAAATTCTAAACCCCTCTTGACTGTTCTCCCCATCTGACCAGTTGCACAGTTGGGTCATGCCTTAGCTTCTTGTTTGGTCATACTGGAAGAACATTCATCATATTCAGGTCATGTGTGTGTTCATGAGCAATACCATAGGTAGGGTGATGCGATTCAAATGGTAATGTAGTCTGACAACACATTATAAGTCAAATTTTATTAAAGCAGTAAGAAAGATGGACGACAATGCACCCACACAATGACTCACTCGATCACTGATAGCAAACACAGGATTGTAAGTAATGTAATGACTCTGGTGGACTGTCAAGGACACTTAATGTCCGGGTCATCTGACAGCCACAGCCAATTGTGCAAATGCCGTTTGAATGCAGGTAAGGTTTGTGCCACCCCTTGGTTCCACCAATGGTACTGTAATGTGAAAGAATCATACCTTACATGGCAGTAGCATGCCCTACATGTAATTTTGCATGATGTGGGTGGCACCCTGCCTACATGTCAATGTTGGTCAAGAGGCAGGGTGTCAATGTTTTAAACATATGTATATAACATAATTTCAGATGTTGCTGGCCTACAGCTACCACACCAGCCATGCAGAACTCCCTAAGTCTAGCCCCTAGCTGTCAGCCCCCTGTAGATGTTCCACATGTACCCAATGGCTCTAGCCACCTGTGCTAAGGCAAAGGGATCCTATCTCTTAACTCCCATCTCATAAAAAACTAGATAGTATGTCTTTAGAGAACTGAATTCTCATGGCCATAGAAGGATAGAAAAACTAGTAAAAGGCTTAACATGCATTCTGTTCAGCTTTCTACGTATAATTAGTGCTTGTTTGTACACAGTCATGCATATGAACATTACACAGGCTTGTGTTTCTCTTAGAACTTCAACTATGAATCTAGAAAATGGAACCTAGGATTCAAAGTCCCTGAAATGTCTTTCCAGACATTTTTGTCTTATGTGCTGGTAACAAATTTTCATTTCTTTAATTTATACCTGAAACACTTAAATCTATCCCCAATAAAGCATTTTGTTTTTATTTCCAGATCTCATAAAAAAAACCCCAAACTTGTAACTGCTCAGCCTATATTTGCTTCAGCAGCAAAGAGGCAGACTTGGCAGTATTTAAAAAGATTTACAATTTTTTTGAAGGCTTTCAAGTTGTTATATAAAATGATTGGTAGATTAAATGGTTTTCTTGATTCATATACTGAGAGTAAGAGACTTCTTGCACAGCTGCTGTGGTATCAATTGGTCTGACCCAGTTGTACTGCCAAATTCTCCTACAGTTCAGTACTTGCACTTTGTCTCTTCCTTACAGACTGAACCTCAGCAAAACTCACCCAAAAATGTAGGCAGTTTTCAGATAGTGACCCTTTGTCCATTCACAAATATGAACCTCAAAAAGCAAATGAGTGCTTGTGTTGACTCCCAAAATACAATGTATACATTAGCCATGTCTTAAAGAATTGAAGGTAACTCTTGTGTATCACTGTTATGAATGCAGTGTTTGAATTACTTCAACAGTATCTGCTACTGAGATGATTGTAAAATCAATGGACTTACATTGTCACTCTATTGCAACTTCATCTATAGGAAACAAAGCAAAGGCAACCATCTGATCATTTAAATCATTGTGTGACAGTAAATGGTATTGAATAGGTGATGCTGAGGGACAGCAGAAAGGCAGTGAGGGGTTAGAGACACCTGACCCATCAGCTTCTCTTTTACAAACTTTTTTTTCTGTGAATGTCTCCAGAGTTTCTTTCCAAAAGTAATCAGGAGAGGGGAGGATAGTTAGTTCAGTAGTTGACCATAAACATGACACTGTGTGTATTTCCTCTGAGGCTCACACTCTCAGCTTGGACTCAGTGGTAGCTACATCCCCCTCTCACCCTTCGTTGAGAGGTGAAGAACAGTATAAATGCCTTTAGTTTCTTATTTTAAGTATCAGTAAGCGCTCCTCAGAGAGACAGGAATGTCAGCAAGGCCTCCCTATACTTAAAACTATTACTTAAATAGAGTCAAGTGGATCTGCAACACTTCTTTCAGACACTCTTCTATAGTCAGGCATGTGTTGTTACTGTGACACTGAGGAGCCTCTCAAAGCTTTGAACCTTTGCAGTGGCACCTTATGAGAAACAGCTGGTGCTGCTGATACTGATCAGTACTAATTATACTGTGCAAATTCAGATTGTGTTGCACGAGATACAACTGGACTGAATTTTCATACTTTACTTCAAAATCTGTAAAGCAGTATTTTTTCTTAAACTAAAGATTTGAGCTCTTAATATACCAGGAGCCTTAGGTATGGATGTATCTTGCCCATACTTTATCTGGTCACCTTTGGGTGGGCTTTTCCTGAAAAGAAATTGCGACATCAAAATTGTCAAAGATGAGAGTACTCTGGGGCTGGATGATGCTGCAAGCCTATTGGTGGCCTAAAATGCCCACAAACCACCAAATACTTCATATCCTGCTCCTCATCTCTGTTATTGCTAGCTGAAAAAAGCATCAAAATTTCTGCCGAGTGTTCGTATATGCCTTATCCTTTTTTAAGACTGTTGAGCACATTCCACCTACAAGTAGTATAATCTGCTCCAACATCTTCATAATACTAGATTTTCTTGAAGTATTTTACAATTAATAAATTTAAAAATCCATGTGGGATAATTGTTTATGTCACAGAAACCATCTTAAAATATATACATAAAGTTGAATTGTCAGCATATATTACATTACAGAATGAAACATGTTATTTACCATCACCTTATTCTTCTTTTCATAATTCTACTTCCTGCTGGTTTTCAGATAGCTTTTGCATCCTTGCAATTGCCAACTGCAAATTGAAAATATATGCATATTGATATCACAGAAATAAGAACACAATTACATTAAAATCCAAGATATTTTTATTGCCTGTTACTTTCTTTTCCTGGTGTATTGCTTAAAAAGAAATATTTATGCTTTAGGCATATTCAGGCATAAATAAACATGTTTATACATGTGTAAACATATGTGTCCTCTTACAGTAACTGTAAGTGGCATTACAAGACCACAAGATTTGGGAAAAGAAGGAATCTCAGCAAAGAAATATGCATAAATAGCACTTTTGTTTGTTTCTGAGAAATTCACAGAGCCTTGTAAAAAGAACTGGATAACTAACGTGCTTGCTTTTCCATTTTTTTGATGGCATTAGTACAGTACAGTTTTTCTTTAAAAAAATGGGTCACATGCATTATTTGGTGATTGCATAAAAATTCCTAGCTTTTTTTTTTTTTATTCTTCACTGAATTACTAACTGAGGCATATTATGGAACTGACAGGAACACCACTTGCGACATAATGGTAATGAAAGTGAAATAAAGCTATTATTACTCCCTTCTCTTTTGTTCTTTTTCTCTCATCAGAAACAAGCAATGCTATTTAGAGCACTGGTGAGCTGTTTGCCACAACTCTAGAAAAACCTTTTGGCTTGCATGACACACCATAGTTTTATCTCTCCTTTTGCTTATTACAATCACCTCTTCCATAGTTCATTTTATTTGCTTGTTACTTAGCAATAAATCTATTCCCAACCCGATGTTTAGCCCAGGTTTCCAGTCTCAAAGCATACATAAAGTGTTCACTCTTTCTGAAGGAGGATTCTGAAGCTAAAGAAAAATTATTGGAGTTCAGTGATAACCTCATTCCTCTGCCTGATCTCACATTGAACATCTTTTAGAGCAACTTCTAACATAAAAGAAAAGCCTGCTTACTGAATGTCTGTACTCACTACAACTGTACAAGAGAGTATTTTTGTCCTCAAATCAGGAAGTTATCTGTCCTAAAACTGCATAGAAGGGTCAGAATAAATATGGGTAAATGAGACATTGGTTATTTTATTCTGCATAGTAGCCACTGGTAGGGATTTATCAAGTGTTCTGGATGAAATCAAAGTTGCTGCTTCCTAGAATAATACTTTAAAGAGACTGGAGATAGAATGATGCCTACTGTCAGTCAAGTATTCATTCCAGATGAACTTTATTGGCAGCAAAAAGATAAAATTTTATCTTCATGCATGGTAAACTTAAATTGAGGTGCCTAAAACCACAAAATGAATTACACATCTAGGCATCACCTCAGTGCCAATTTAAGCAACTACGCTCAGTAATGACACTGTAAATGCATTATCTTCAGAGCAGTCTAATTCATATATTCCCTTTCCAGCCATTTATTATGGTGTTCATGCATTTTACATTTCTGTATATTCTGTTCAAACCATAATATTTTCCTTCTAGTCTTTCAAAGGACATTTTAGACTTGTGTTGCAGTTGTGGTTTATATTCTTGCTTCGGTCCCTTAAGTTTAAATGCTTCTCTTATGTGTTGAATAGGGTATTACAAACCTAGACAGTAAAATGCAAACCATAAACATTGCAAAATTCAACTAGTTTTAATACTTAACTCTTTTCCTCCATAAAAACCTGTTTTGTTGACTATAATAAACTTTTCTATTTTTACTAGAGCTCTGTTTAAATTCTTAAGTCAAATTATTTGGAAGGCAGGTGTTCTGACGCATGAAATGATACTTTTCGAACTCATGAAATGGAAGAAGTCATTTAGTGTTCAAATGCATCTAAGGTAGAAACTTCATGCCTACATTTCAATAGTACTACTGGATCTGCTGGGATGAAACACAGCACATTTTTTCATCGGAAATGTTGTCTTTAATGACTAGGTTGAAGACTTAATGTTGGTCATAAATGCTCAGTAAACATTAATTGTTTTACATGATTTGGAACATGCTTAGTACATAATTTTCATCCTTGCCATTTTAGACATTTTGTTTTCATTCTCCTACTCTCTCTCCTAATGTAATTAACATTAAAAAGGTGTTTGTCAAAGACACAATTTTAAGGACACCTTCTGCCAAAAAGGCCTCATTAAGAGCTTTTGAAATATAGAATACTAATGAAAGCCTCTTGTGGCAAGACATTTAGTTAAGGACCCACGCAGCTTAGGGTGTCTCAGTTTAAGATATTACTGCTAACGATGGAGACAGTTTCATTTGAGGAAGGATCAATTCAGTGTGTTCTGGTGAACTCAGTTGTGGCAATAAATATGAGACCCAACAAAATCACTTGTTCACAGGAAGAAAATACCTCAAAATAACCTAATAGGAACATTTCTTCTTTATTTTTTTCTCAATAAATGAATTACAGACAAAATTAAGTAATAACATCCATACACTGGGGAAGTATGCAAGTTTACAGTATTTGGTTTGAATTCCTGTTTTCTCTGCTTTCAAGCAAATGCAGGTAGGTTTAATGGAATAAAATTTCACAGTGATAAGACTAGTCTGTTAGCACTGCCTACAGCATTTCAAGCCTAAATGGCCTATGACTCCTCATGACAGAGCAGTGCCTCAGTGGGACACAAGTGGTATGTGTTTCTGGAAACTGTATTTTTTATACAGTCCTATTAGTTCTACATCTGTAACTGGTCACTAGAACCACTGGGCTGTATGACTAGAAAGTAGGGCTGTATGCCTATGAGGTTAAGCAAAAGGTAAATGAGGATTTTGAGGATGACTGGTCTTCATTAATATAAGACAGCTGTGTCTAAGTGCCATCTAATGTATTTCAGTCTTCCTTATCATCCTCTGGCCAGCTCTCCATCACCTCTGTGACCACTGTCACTGTACCAAATCCCATGTCACTGCACACTTATCCTTTCTTTAACCTCTTTTCCAGGTGTTCACTGGCAGAGGTAGAACACTGTCAGAGGCAGAAAAATAGAACAGATGGATCCTTCATCTGAGGGCATGGCTATCTCCTGCTATTTTCTTATGCTGGTACTCTTTTCTCCCTGTGCAACTCATGCTGTTACATACAAAGCCTCTTTTTATATAATGACTTCTGTTAAAGAGCAGTGACTACAGACAGTTCCCTCAGATGGGGTGATTCCTTACCCAAAGAGAATAAATGGATAGTGTTAAATACCATTTTCTTGTACCTATTGGTTAATGCTGATGAGTGGTGAGCTTAAATAAACATTCTTCTATTTTTGGAACATTTATTTCCTTTAGATAATACCTCAAGAACATTCCTCATTATACCTTAATGTTCTTTCAAATGTTTTTTTTTAATTTATCAACCAATCTAGTATCTAGGTGCTGGCCAAATTATTTAGTCTTCAAAAAAATATACTCACCCTGCTTAAAATGGAAACACTTCCCATGAACTGAAATAAGAGTCCATGAGCAGAATGTTTTCCTCTGGTATCACTAATAGAGAGGAAATACTTTGCAAAAACCAATGGTTTCTGAGAGGCTTGTCTAAACATGTATCTCATCATTGTATGTGATGATGCTACTCAGTTTCATATGCATTTTTCAAACTGCTTTTTGTGCTGTCAGGTAATAAACATCAATTGTTCCACAGCCATATTTAAGGTATTTTTCTGTTTTTTAATGAGGCTAAAGTCAGGTCTGTTCTGTACAATCAGAAAATCGATCCAGTATTTACATATACTTTCTTCAATAGTAAAGTGTTCTCACAAATGATGAAATAACCTGTAATATTTTGACCCTGTTTCTTGGCATCCTGCCTCATCTGGCCTGCTATCTGTCCTTCACCTCTTTCAAGTTCTTCTCATTCCAACTAAACATGAATTCTAGTCAAGGGATGTTTGAGCAATTGAGGGAAAGGGAATAGAGGAAGCCTGAGAGATGGGTGTGCACTGAAAGTGCATGCACATCTGTTAATGTTTGCATGACTCTCTCTCTAAAATATAACAGTCCCTGACTACAAACATATTTCTGACTCTGTAATGTAGAGTTAGTTGTGGAGGCAGGAGTTCTCTGCCATTCTTGATCAGCCAGAAGGGATCAAATTGAAGCTAACATATGCTGGGATTGAATGGTCACACCTCAGTAGTGTTTCTCACTTTTTTTCCAGAAGTGCCGAAAGTTCAGGAGAAGCCAGAAATGTTAATGCTCTTTGCTGTCCCAAACCAGCAAAAATACAGTCCTCTTGCTCAGTAGCAGAAAATTCAGATGGGTTCCCAGATTAAATCAGGGCAATACACATGTAAATTCAAGACTTAGAGCTATGGGAGTTTTTAAAAACAGGTTTGGCTTCTAGCTCTGGAAACAAACTTCTGAAACATTTGGGGTTCTATCATCCCCAACATTCACAGACAATTTGTGAATTAGGCATGTTTATCATTGTTCAGTTGTAATATTATGTACAGAGCAGTTGTACTGAATTTCACGAAATTACGTGGCCATTTAGAGAGGACATGTTAGTCTATTTTATCGTGTTAATACAGAAACCCATTATCTACTGATTTATCATGGTGCTTAGAGTTTATGACAATTTACTTACTAAATAAATCATGCATATTGTTTTCAATTTCTTTGTGCTCCCAGGAGAGTGGTAAAACTATTTTGGGTAATAGACTAGTAATAATAAAAGAATTAAAACTGGAAGGTTTCTGGAGTTTCCAGAGAGATCTATTTAGCTTGAACCACAACAATCATCTGTGACATAAATGTACTAATATGACGTTTACAGACTGTGTGGGTCATTTAAAATTTTTCCAGACAACCAGAGCATTGATATTTGAATAAACTGAAAAAAAGCACACAAAAAGATACAAATCTTTGCATTTAAATGTCAACTTTTCTGAATGATTAATTTACTAGTTTAATTACTAGTTTTCTGTAGAGATTGTTTAATCAGTGATTCCCACTTTATTTTGAAAAGTGTGTGTTTGTAGCACTGTAGCTTCCATGCTTTCTGAACAGCCTGACCACTGGTTGTAACCATGTGTTCGTAGGAGCAACACAGGCTCACTGTGACTTGAGCCAAGCCGTATGCTTTGGGGAAGGGTTTTGCAGTGACTTATTTGTCTAAATTTACCTTTCTTTCCTCAGCTCTCTTACTGTAATTTTTTGTGGTGGGAAAGGGGATCTCTTATCACTTCATGCACCAGCTCCTTTCCTATGGCTGCCAGCTTTAATCTGATCTGCTTGTTTTCCTCAGGGACTCGTGCTCACAGGGAACACGCATTGGCTGAAATTCTTTCCTTAACTGACTTACAATACAGCCATCCTCTCCTGGACCAAAGACTCTGCCCTCTCTCACCTACTGCTATCCACAAGGCATAGTAAGAGATCTGCTTGACATAAACAAACTACTGCTGGGAGTTTCGTCTCCCATCCTAGCTATATTGCAGGTGGGCACAATCTGAAAGGTACAAAAATAAATGGCGCTATTTTGCAGCAGCTCTTTGGTGTTTCCATGTGAGTGCTTCTGGATGTATTAAAGTTCACTGGATTTTGCAAACACAATCAAGTCTTGTTTCCCTAGATATTGCTGCTGCGCAGCAATTGTATGCCATAGCTCATCACTCATTTGTCATTTACTGCCTATACATGCCTAGGGAGCAGTAGATCTACTTGGTCTTTTGCAGCAAGATGTACCTAGATGGCCAGTTTTGAGTCAGCTATACAGCAGGACCTCAGCTGACAGGTCTTGAATCAGAAGCCATACAGCTGCATTACTGTATTATTGTGTCTTACTTTATATGGCCACAAACACATCTGCTTCTAGATGATGGCTTATAGCTGGTTTGCATCCTGTCACCCAGACATACTGAAAAACAAGTACTCAGTCTGAAAAGCATCAAATAAATGGTAGCACACAGTCATATAGGTGTATTTTAAAGACTTGTATTATGTGGGAACCTACTAGGAACAAGTGGAAAACGCACATTCTGGAGATCTTGAGGTTCCAGAGCTAAAAGCCAGAAATTACTGGAGGTAACCTGTGGCAACAGTCTCTTTAGAGAAAAGAAATACATTTAGTTTCTTTTCCATATCTACATTTCTCCCTTTTTTTTACTCTGTCATTAGTAATTTCTAACCATGTCAACAAGCAAGGTATTTTATATTTAGTGTAATTTTTTCTATTCACAAAAATCAATACTATAATTAACAAAAATCAATTTGAAAAATCAATGACAATGTCATGTTTGATATGTAAGAATGGAGTCTCACTAGTTGCTAATTGCCTGCCAGTTCCAGCATCACGTACTGGTGGCATAAATATATAATTTTTTCAGCCACAACAAATATTGCTTTTATTTCCATTCTATGATTCTAGCTGATTTAAATAAGAATTAGCTGAGATAATTTAGAAATAGAAGCAAAAGAAATTTGTTGTTCATGGTTTTAATTTTCAAATATTTTCCTTATTCTTCCTAATATGTTTTTACTGCTTATGAACAGCAACAGAACTTATACCCCCATTACTGGACAGTGAGGTTACACTTTGCTACCTATATAGAAAAAAAAAATTTTAGTCAGACTTCCTTTGAAAAATAATGAGGATGACTTTATTAGAATTTGAAAAGTAGAAACTTGAAGCCTGACTAAAATCTAGTAGACAAAGCTATAACAATGACTGGTTAAAAGTGGGTGAATCTCAGAATCATAGAATTGCTGAGGCTGGAAGGCACCTCTGGAGATCATCTAGTTCAGCTCCCCTGCTCACAGCAGGGCCAGCTAGAGCAGATAGCTAAGGGAAGTTTCCAGTGATATTTTGAATATCTGCAAGGCTGGAGACTCCACAACCTCTCTGGGCATCCTGTGCCAGTGTTTGACCACTGGTGATACTCTCGCTAATGCAGCCCAGGAGGTGTTCTTTTCTGCGAGGATACATTGCAGGCTTCTGGTCAGCTTGTTGTCCACAAGGACTCCCAGGTTCTTTTCTGTAAAGCTGCTTTCCAGATGGTTGGCCTCTGTTGTGTGTACTGATGCACAAGGCTATTCCTACTGTGGTGCAGGACTTGGCCTTTTGCTTTGTTGACCTTCATCAGATTCCTGTCAGCCCATCTCTCCAGCCTGTTGAAGTCCCTCTGAAAGGCAGCACAACTATCTGGTCTATCAGTCATTTCTCCCAAGTTTGTGTCATCACACTTGCTGAGAGTGCAGTCTGTCCCATTGTCCAGGTCATTAATGAAGAACTTAAACGGTACTTGCCCCAGTATGAGCCCATGGGATACACCATGAGTGACTGACTTATCAGGTTGGTCAGGCCTGACTTCCCAGTCAGTCCATTCTGACTACTCACAGTCACTTTCTTGGTGACTTGGTGACTTCTTAATAGGTTTGGAAATATCTTCCAGGATTATTTGTGCCATCACCTTCCAAGGGATTGAGGTGAGGCTGACCAGCTTGTAGTTCCCTGGATCCTCTTTCTTTCCCTTCTTGAAGACAGAATTCTTTGAGTTCTCAGGAACCTCCTTCGACTCCCATGAACTTTCAAAGATAATCAAGAGTGGCCTAGCAATGACATTGGCCATGTCCCTCAGCACTCATCATGAATGCATCCTATCAAGATAAAAGACACATTCAGACTGTAAAGGAGGAATAACTTTCTCAAAGTATATCAAGCAGACTCTGTTAGAAAAAAATCTGAAATGGAAAGAAAATGTGTTTTGAAAGGAGGGTTTTAATTCAATCAAAGCTATTAATATTAAAATAGAAGTTACTATGGCATAGTGCTTTATAAAAATCATGTTTTCCCTTAAAATTTGAAATTTATTCATCTCTTATACAGAAGTAAATTGTGTTTATAACATAAAGATTGACATTTTTTGGAATTTCCAAATTCCAAAATGTTAGTGCAGAGTGAATCTGGCTTCTTGGTGAGAGGTCTCTGACACTGATAGCACTGATATTGCAAGCAGTGTGTGAACTTCTGGTAACTTTTCCAATAGCATATAACACTTGGCTGTAACTTTTCCAATAGCATATAACACTTGGCTTTTGACCCAGAAGTGCCAAAGTGATTTTGATTTCCTAAAAGAAATTCTTTCTTCACAGACTGTACTGCCATAATTCAGATCACTGGCAGTTTTCAAGTAGGAGCATTTGAAAAGAAGTGACTGGGGGGAGAAGAGACCAAAATGGTAGTTGATACTGATTTGTTCCTTTAAAGTGAAGTAAGGACATGTCTGTGAACTCCGTATCTGTATCTCTGCCTGCTGCAGCTGTCCTGAACTTCCTGCAACTATATAGCAGATACAAATTATTTTATTCCCTGAATGAACTTCCATCCAGAATCTGTACTTGAAATAGAATGAATCACCTTGACATTGGTAGATCAGTTCTAATACTGTTCTAGTCAATCTACTGTCATTCACTAACATTGGTCATTGTCAGCTTTTCCCAGTAAAATAAGAGGCTTAATAGCTTGGGTCACAATGAACTGAAATATATCATTACCATAATTTATATGTGTTTGGCATCTTTCAAGCACCGTGCATGCAAAGCCTTCTGCTACCTGGGATGATGGCAGTCAGTAATGTAGCACACAGGATGCTTTGCAGCTCCTGGAGAGGACAGGTCTGCTTCAGTGATACATAAAGCACCTGTACATGGTCAATAGCACCTGTACCTGGTCAATAGGATCTAGTGCAGAAAATCAGAAAAAAAGTATTGTCCCTGAATTACCTTAGTAGTTTAAAACATTTAAAATGATTTCTGTCTCAAATACTGTTCTAAAACTTCTTTCATCCACCTGGGAGCAATTCTCTTCTTCCTTGCAGTACCGCACTCTAAGTCAGAATTACTGCCACTGAACTTGGTAATTTTATGCTAGAGTAAAAGTGGCATAATAAATACAAAAATCTTCCCAGAATTATATTGGTCTTGAGCCAGTCCAATGAAAGCACTGTTGGGTTCCTAAAAGAAATACGTGGATTATCTATGTAACCAGCAGCTTGGATATTTTTAATGAATGATTTTCTGTGGAATCAAATGGTGTCAGTTATCCTAGGACTAAAATGACCCCACAGAAATGGTCTTGAGAAAACCTTAATAAATGAAGAGTTGTACACTGGCGTTATGGCAGCCAACAAAAGAAAAAAAGTTCTTCTCAGTATGTGACAGCTACTCTCCTTACAGCTGGACAAAGATAACTTTCACCAAATTACTCTGCTCAGCTCTTCTTTCACGTTGATGCAAAGTGTGGCTGTTGGTTGCTTTTGTTTCTTTCTACCATGTGGAGAGATAATAAACTGCAATTTCTTGATCTTCTTTCTGCTTAATATGTCAAACCTTCAGCCTATCTACGTATCAGTCTCCTCCAGCATCCCAAGGAAAGAATTAAATCTGCTTGCTGCCAAGATCTGTTTAGGTGATATACACCTTTTGAAAAAAATGGCAATGCTTCCTAAAATGATTGCTTCTAAGAATATGACAACAGCCAGCCTGGTAATACTTGCCTAGAGGTGAGAATGACACCGTAACACCTACGACATAGGAAATTTGATGACTGACATGCCCTCTCAGTATTTCATAGATAGTGGAAAAACACTAACCTAGTTGAGAAAACAATGCTGCACAGTTCTATATATCGGTTTGAAATACAGCATTGCCTCTACACACAATATGTTGTGGTTTGTTTACAGAATAATTATTCTGATCTCATAAACTACATGCAACTGTCATTTATTAATATCAGATAACCTTATATTCCATGACAATTGCTTTTGAGTTATTGTCTGGTTCTCTGCTGAATGCCATCTCATTTAATGAGACAGTATCATCTTATTAGAATGCACCTAGGAAAGTGTCACTATGGCCAGGGCACTTCTAAAATAGTTGAGACAAATTAATATTGTCAAACTCAAGAGAGATATTATAAATTCTCCTTTAAGCTGCCTTTGTGTCTTTCAAGGACAATTTACCCCCTGCAGATTCAGCTGATGCTTTAAGTACCTCACACTGTCATTCTGTAAAGTGTTTTAAAATGCTTTTTAAACTCCGATTTTTTTTTGCTACTTACTATTTCTTTATATACAAAAGAAAAAATAATGTAACTGTAAGTTTTAAGCTTTTGTTATAGATAATACAGATGTAAACATCATTGTCAAGGGAAGAAAATAATTTTAAAGTATAATAATTTTAAAGTATAATAGCTACATTTAGCGGATGCATCTAGAAAACAGAGCAGTTAAGTTTGTCACCATTCAGATTCAGTTTCATTATCAATAATTTGTTTTTAAAATAGCAGACCTATAATATTGAATATTTATTTTATTTCATACTGAAATATTTTTGAATTCAACATATAAAACTTTAAAAGAAGCCTAATTTCAAGTTCAAGGCAGTTTTAAGGATTCTTGTATAAGAAATTCATCATGGATAAAAACTACACTGTCTGAACATACCTCCTGCAGTGACACAACTCACAAAATTTTAGCTTCTTTACATCAGGCAGGTCCAAACTCAAATGACCTTAAAGATTTTCACAACTCCCCTTTCCTCTTGCAGTTTCCCGAAGTGAGGGCTCTGCAGATCAGATTAACAGGAACACCCTTCACACACCACACCTGACTCAATGAACTCAACAGGAAATATTTTTGCTCCTTTCTCTTTTCTCCCTCTTGAAAAAGACACTAAATATTTAAAGACTTACTAAAAAATGTTTCAGGCCAACTATCTGGAATAAGTTCATAAAAATCAGGAATATGACAACACAATAGAAATTCTACTGAGGAACATATTCTGTTCAATTTTTTTTTCAAAACAACTATTCCTCTCTATATTTAATACATCATTAATGAAAAATTTTAAATTTGAAACCAAATACTTCTGTTGATCTGAATTACTTCTTTTAAAATATATTTAGATATTTCAAATATTAAGGTTATACAACTTTATGCTAATTTGGGCCATCATTATATTTCAAAATACCAATGGAACAAAAATTCTTAATTTTGAGAGAACTATACTGTGACAATATTTGGCACCATTTATTTTCTTCCTCTACTGAAACAAATTTAGCAATATCTAAAGGGAATAAAACAAGATTCAAGCAAGCAAGTAGGCAAAAATCCTTACCAGAAGTAAGGTAGTCCTACTTACTGTGATTACAATTGCTACAGGTATCATATTTCATTTCCCCAAAATACTTGCCTTCATCCAGTATCTCATCTCTCTTACACCAGCACACAATTTGAGTGCAGACTGATAGATTCAGAAGCTGACTAAAAGAAGAATATTCTGAATTACAGTAGAAAATTATACAGTGAGAGATCACAAGATGTACATATAGTGTAGCTTCTTCTTTGAGCTGTATTCTTTGTATTTCAAATAATATTGATTTATTGAGGTCATAGGATGTCCCGATCCAATGTCGGGGGAGGTTTCGATATGATCCCAAGAGCGAGATTAAGACACAAACGAGGTAAAATGCCGTATACCCAAAACAGGTTTTTATTATTAAAAAAGTGAAGAGGGGTAGTGATAGGACAGAATGGAAAGAAAAGAAAGAAATAAAGCAAGGAGTCGGGATAGGGCTGCAAGAATATTCACCACCATGGATCCAGCGACGTCCCGTTGGTCCTCAGTCTTCAGTTCTTCGGTGGTGGGTGCACACTAGGCAAAAGTTTCTGCTGCCTTTTTAAGTGCATCGTATCTGCTGATTAGCATATCTGCTCACCTTTAGTTTTTTTTTTTTTCTCTGGTCCCACAGGTTTTTGTTGCATCTGGCTTCAGGGCAGGAACGTTTGCCTCTTGTCAGTTCATTAGCAATGCATGCATGGAGTCTGGCCTACACAGTAGAGCCACAAACGGCTACAGGATGGGGCCAGCTCAGCACAGGTCTGCCCCTTTGAGGCTTGTCTAAAGAGTCCGACAACGCAACCACAAAGAAGTGGGGGGGTGCATGCTTCAATACACTCCCACTTCTCTGGGAGACACTCCCCAGACCAATTCACAGGCCGCAGCAGCTTCTCTTGGAGGTTTGCACAGACACAAGCAAGCTTTGAGGCAGTCATAGGACATTTCAGTCTCTCACATAGGATCAATAACATTTATGGGTCATGGTCTTCATCATGCTCCCATTTTACTGGTGGTCATACTCCCGTTTGCATGTTTCTTTGATATTTTATCTTTCTCAGCCTCTTACTCCTTTGTTATTTGAGCTATGAAATAGTCAATCTTAAAAATACGCACCATTACCATTAAGACTATTTAAAAATATTTTTGATTAGTGTTTACCTTAGCCTGAAACAAGGCTTTCAACTAATTTTAGTGTCAACCTAATCTTGAAGTACAGCAGCTCTAATGTACTTTGCATTAATATGTTTAAATCCAAAATTAAAACAAACTGACAAACTCAGTCAAAAAGAAAACTATTTTTAACTTCTAGAATATTTATTCTGTAGAAGAGGATTCTATATTATTTAGATATAAATCTTATCAAAGTTATTTTTTGTTTAAAACACATGACATTTTTATAACTGTTTTTAGATATAATATAGTATGAGGGAACTCAGATAAAATACTTTAAAAGTCCTGTTTGGGCTATCCAAGAGTTTTGTACTTCCCAAAAGTTCATTGCTCACATATAAACTTTATGTTGTGCAATGTGCTTGTAGTTGGGAAAAGAAATGGGCTTCTATATGGGATGGGCAGAGGGAAGTAAAGGCAAAGGACAAGAACACTTTGAAAATAGATGTTCCTTGCTTTTTTCTCCATGCCCAGCTTACTATTTGCAATAATCCTACCTATTAATTTCTATAGCTTCATGATCATTAAGTTTTCTGATAAAAGTAACTATTGTACCTAATGATTCAATATAATATCCACTCTCACAGTAGGCAACGCAGAATGGGTTGTTTTACAATAATCTGTATTTAGCCCAATCTTATCAGGATATTTTTGAAGTCCAGAATGAATTAAGGAAAGCAAGGAAATATAACTTAAAAACCTTTGTCTTAAATACATGACTCTTCAGACCAATGAAGCAAACTTCCTCAGTGGCTGTAGATTTGTGTCCCAGGCAATATAAAGAGGTAGTTTTTAGAGAGAAGGAAATTAGTTTGTATATAGAAGAAAAATGAAAAGATGTCGTGCATTATGCTTGGCTACCCAACAGAAACAGCTTATCATCTTGTCAAACCAATGAGAGATATGTAGGAAATAACAGAGAGGCTTCCTAACACTTTATTTACAAGAGACAGTAGTTTCATTTCTAAATGAAAGAACTCAGTCATACCATAAATTGAGTGGTATGCTGTCTGAGAAAACATTGGCACTACATCCTTGCTTCTCCTCACTCATTCTGCACTAGTAAGGATAATTTTAAGTGGATTTCAGTTTCATACTGCTGAAAATATGACACATGCTGTGTTCCAATAAAATTACTTTGTATTATTCAAAATCAAATAACAATGGATCATGAACTCAATCCTTTTTCCTTAAATTTCTAGAAGTTTTCTACTTAGACTGTCATATCTATGTTACTTCCATCCTCTTTCTTGGAAAGGGCAAACAGAAAGATAGCCTTGATGTAAGGACAGTAACCTGAGAGTCATCAGAGTGGACCATGAGTACTTGATCTTTTAATGGCTCTGTGAACTTGGGTAAACCTTTTATGACCAAGTCTAAAAATCAGATTTTATGTTGAACTGATTATCTATAAAGAGAAGAAAGAAGTTAAGTTCACAAAATCGAGTGTACTGGCTAAAGGATCGTTTACGTTGCTGAGGACAGGGGAATAAAACTTTCACTTCCTTACAGCTTAAGTACTAACCCACCTTCAAGACTCTAGGTCTAAACACAAATTTGTAATTAAATACCTAATGTCATTCCTTTCAGCCCAGGGAGACCTATGTTAAATGTTTCATCCCTCCAAGCAGATTGGAAGCCATATCTCCCAAAAGAGTATTTTAATCATTAGGCTCCATCAGGAAGATGAGCTAAGGGACCCTCAATCTGTCTTCTTGATATTGTTCCACTTTGAATAAGAAAATAAGTGTCTTCCAAAGAGATTTATTTTATTGCTCATATTAGAGCACTCATCCTCAAGAAAAGAATCAGGGTTGCAGTTTCTTCTTTCACTTATGTTGGAAAGAGAAGGCTATGTTTCCCTCCACTCTGCATGTGAAGTGACCAGTTATATAATCAGTTTCTCATGGTCTTTGGTTAAGTCAATATTTAATTACTCTGTGTAAGTGGAATAATTTCAACAGAAAAAGAAAAATGGGAGCACCCTAGTTATTAGCAGTTACTAGCAGCTACAACTACTTAGCATTTGGAGTTTTTCAATTAAAAATCAAGTCTAAAGCTCCACAGATGGAGAATGGAAAAGAACAAGATATTCTGTACCCTGCAAACACTGTCTGTTTACTTGTTAGCTGAAAGGCTTTCCAGGCACTGTCATCAGTTGTTTAATTTTGCTCTCTATGTGACCTAATCTGCAAAGTGTTCTTGGTGAATGTTTGAAGTGCTAGGGCTTGGACAACAGGCCCAAGCCAGAGTTGACCTATAGATGAATCCTATATATGTTTTGTAACTGATAACCATTGTGCTAGTAGGTATCATACTAAGATATAACAAACCACCTATGCAGATGTAAAAAGTGCTAAAGTGTTGAAGTATTGAATCCTGAACAACAGGCCCTGAGCCAAAGCTGCTAACTTAGTATGTAATCATTAGTGAAATATGTATGCTCGTTAATGACAGATGTAGCTTAGATACCATAAAGCATGTCTATCCTGAATATACCTTTGTCCTTCTTTGTGTAGGGGCAAGTTGACAGGGCCATGGACCCAGCTCTCTGGCCTTGTGACCAGATGTGTGACCTTGATCATAAATAAATTAGATAAGCAGGGAAACTCCCTTAGCTTCTTCCTTGAGCCCTGGCCAGGCTCTGGGGGAATCTGATTGGAGAGTGAAAACCAGATGTTTCGGCTCAAAACAAAGGTGCCAGTTATTCTAGCTTGCTGATTTTTAGTATATAAGGCTGGACCTGCTTGCAGTAACTTTGGATGCCTCACCTATGGGTGGACGTACCGCGTAGGATTTCCCACTTGCCAGGACAGGCTCTCCAAATCCTCGCTGTAACCGGGGCTCCCCAGCGACTGCGGATCTGGATGATGGTAAAGTATGCAAGTGGTGATGTATCTTTCTTAATCACTGTTTTCTCTCTTATGTAGTAATGATTTGATGCGTTACCTTGTATTTTCCTATTTGCTTTAAGTGCACTATTCTGTCTTTTCTTACTGTATGTTTTCGGTATTACTCTGTTACATTATTTAGTTATCCCCAGTAAAATACGCCTACTCTTTTCACTCTGGTGTCCGAGTTTAACTGGTAACCTTAATCAGCAAAACAATGTTTTGCTCAAGCTCTGTAGGTAAGTGCTTAGCATACTTGTCTTGACAAAGCACTCAAGGCAGACAGGTCTGAAACAGTTTTAGACATGATCAGAAAGTCTCTAGGCACCTAAGGAAATTTAATGTTGGAAATTTACATCCCAGTGGACTTTAGTTACCTTAAACCTTAGCGTGAGGTTTTGGAATACAATTAGGAATTTAAATGCTGAAGTTATAGTACTTAACTTTATGATCTAGTACTTATATTTTCTATAAAATGCTTCCATCCTAAGGTGTCTTATAAAAAGGACAAAGCGGAATTTCTCTGGTGTTATAAGTACTGTGCAACCAAATGTATTAAATCTCACAATATTTAATGATCAGCTATGAGGCAATGAAGCAAAATGCCAACTCGTATAGGTAATTAACAAAAGACACCTGCTACAATGATGTACCAGAATTTATTCAGTGGCATTACAGAATGTTTTGCATTTACCAGCAAAAAAGCCCTGGAACTATAACACTGTTACAGTAATACCTAGAGGTTTTTCTTCATATTCATGGGCTCTGCAGATATTAACTAATCTATAATCAACTATTGCATAATATAATATGACAATGTAGGAAATGGGATAAGCTTTGGAAATAGAGGTTTCAATCAGATTTTCCTTTTTGAAGTGACTCAGTAGTTAATGATTTATTTTAGTGTAATGAGAAAACATTTCTAATACGCTAGGATGCATAGAGTAGTCAGTCTCACAAAAAGCAAGTGATATTCAGTTTGTTTTAAAGAAAAATCAGCAAAATGCAGCATGTCTGCATGAGTCAAGGACATACTGGCAGTGAGAAGATACTAGAAATAGAAACCAGAACCTGTGTTTCAAAGTGAGGAATGGGGTAGACCTGTGTCCCAAGAGGAGGTGGCTGCCTGAGGGTAGAGATGAACATGGGAGTTCTGCTCTAGGTTTCAGCTGTGCCAGAAAGCTGTACTTTTGTTTGCTCAGCTTTGAAAGTGAGCCTTAACCTGATCTGATGGAAAATGTCTTGACCAGATAAGGGACGTTCATCTTAACTGCCCCCAGTGTTGATATCTTGCACCATCATGAATATTGGCAATAGCTAATAAGGAAAATGACTAGTAGGTGACTGTTGAAGCAAAATGAGCTTATTACCTGAGACTTTGCCATCTTCATTAGAGATTTATGCTAACTATAGAGACATCACTAGATTTATAGACCTAAAGTAATAAAAGGCAAAGTTGCTCTTTACTCAACGAAAGCACTATTGTAGAGATTTATATCAGAAAGCCACTTCATCAGTTTTTGATTAATAATTTATTAACAGCATGGATTCATTTAATTATTTCTTTCTAATATTTTCACAATTTTTCTTTCTCCACCAAAACTACAATTCATTATAAAATGCTGTCAAAGCTGGCTGATGTAATTGAAGATGAACCACTTGAAAAGAAATATAAAATATTTGTTTAGAAAAAAGATGCCAGCTTTCATACCCACAAACTAATGACTAATAATGACCTACAAAATGACTAATAATTAGAATGTTAAAACAATATTTGACCATCCACTATTGCTTCTTGAAGACATATTGGGAAAACATTTTTACAGGGATGAATAATTTCATTAACAGAAATAAAATCTGTAGTTACAGAAGTTGAACTCTTAATAAGAGTAACAGGATGAAACTAACGATAAGGAAATTTTGTTTGAATATTGAGACAAACTTCTTAGAAGTGAAATCTCTTATATTATGCAGTCATCTCTAGGAGCACGTTATTTTCATATTTCTTTTACCCTCACTGCCCCACAAGTCATGTTGATTTTTGGACTGAAGAACTTCATGGAGGTTGACTTTAAACACAGATGATTGAAAAAGAAAACTGCATACATTTCAAGCTAACCTTTCTGTGATTGCTTCTATTTTCTTTTTGTACAACATCTACTTACTAGGAATTCTAAAGCTCTGAATAAAAAGTATGTCTGCCTGCTGTGGAAACAAATTACTCTTATTTTTTAACTCCATCTGCAAACCATTTTTCCAGGTATTATAGTATTGTCAGATATAAGACAACATGCACTTTTACTGTCTCTTTTCAAAACAGATTTTGGTATAAGAAAGGGATTTCTCTACATAATCTACATTCTGCCACTTCATAATTAATTTTAAAAAAATCTTAAACACAATTGGGAAGAAAGGTGGTCAGATAATAATACTGTAATACCACTTGTTCACATATTTTCCCTGACAGTCTGGAACTGGTGACACAGTGAATTTGAGAGTCTTTCGCGATCCCAGGAATCACAGAATCCCAGAATTGTCTAGGCTGGAAAAGACCTTGAAGATCATCCAGTCTAACCATCAACCCAACATTAACAGTTGTCAACTACACCATATCCCTCAGCGCTATGTCGACTCTACTCTCAAACACCTCCAGGGATGGGGACTCCACCACCTCCCTGGGCAGCCCATTCCAACACCTAACAACCTGTTCTGTAAAGAAATACTTCCTAATACCTAGTCTAAATCTTCCCTGGCACAACTTGAGTCCATTACATCTCGTCTTGTCTCTTATTACTTGGTTAAAGAGACTCATCCCCAGCTCTCTGCAACCTCCTTTCACATAGCTGTAGAGGACGATGAGGTCTCCCCTCAGCCTCCTCTTCTCCAGACTAAACAACCCCAGTTCCCTCAGCTGCTCCTCCTACGACATGTGCTCCAGACCCTTCACCATCTTCGTTGCCCTTCTCTGGACACGCTCGAGTAATTCAATGACCTTTTTGTAGTGAGGGGCCCAAAACTGAACACAGTAATCAAGGTGCGGCCTCACCAGTGCCGAGTACAGGGGTAAGATCGCTTCTCTGTCCCTGCTGGCCACGCTATTTCTGATACAAGCCAGGATGCCATTGGCCTTCTTGGCCACCTGGGCACACTGCTGGCTCCTGTTCAGCCAGCTGTCAATCAACACCCCCAGGTCCCTCTCTGACTGGCAGCTCTCCAGCCACTCCTCCCCAAGCCTGTAGTTCTGCTGGAGGTTGTTGTGGCCCAAGTGCAGAATCCAGCATTTGGCCTTATTGAACCTCATACAGTTGGCCTTAGCCCATCACTCCAGCCTGTCCAGGTCTCTCTGCAGAGCCTCCCTACTCTCGAGCAGATCAACACTCCCACCCAACCTGGTGTCATCCAAGGGATCCTGTCAAGCAGGTGCCCAAAAAAGACAAAGTCAGCCCTCTGGAAGTCCAGGATGTCAGTTCTGCTGCCCCCTCTCCTGGCCTCTCTAAGAATAGAGAACTCTATTGTGTCGTGTTTGCTGTGCCCTAGTCGGCCTCCAACTGCCACATCATCTACCAGTCCTTCTCTGTTCACAAAGAGGACATCTAGCAGGGCACATTCTCTGGTCGGTTCTCTCATCAGCTGCGTCAGGATGTTGTCTCCCACACATTCCAGGAATCTCCGGGACCTGTCCCGCTCTGCTGTGTTGTATTCCCAGCAGATGTCTGGGAAGTTAGTCTCCCACAAGAACAAGAGCAAGCGATCGTGAGATTTCTCTTAAGTGCCTATAGAATATTTCATCCACCTCTCTGTCCTGGTTGGGTGGGCTATAGTAGACTCCTACTACAACATCTGCCCTGTTGGCCTTCCCCGATTCTAACGCAAAGACACTCTACCCTGTCTTCTCTACACTTGTGCTCAAAGCAATCATAACAGTCCCTAACATACAGCGCCACCCCACCACCTCTCCTTCCTTGTCTGTCCCTCCTAAAGAGCTTGTAGCCATCAACAGGCGCACTCCAGTCATGGGAGACATCCCACCATGTTTCTGTGAGAGCCACTACATCATAATTTTCCTGTTTTATCATGGCTTCAAGCTCCTCCTCTTTGTTACCCGTGCTGTGTGCATTGGTATACATGCAGTTCAGATGGGCTGGTGTTTTGCCCCCTTCCTCCTTCAAATCTAGTTTAAAGCTCTGTCAATGAGCCCAGCTAACTACTGCCCCAAGATTCTTTTCCCCCTCTGGGACAGGTGATTCCCATCGAATGCCAAAAGGTCTGGGGTCTTGTATACCAACCCATGATTGAAGAATCCGAAGCCCTGCTGGTAACACCAGTCTTGGAGCCACAAGTTCATCTGTTGAGTTCTCCGGTATTCTTTTGCATCCATCCCCCCACTGAAGGGATGGAGGAGAACAGAATTTGTGCCCCTAACCCCTTAATCACTTTCCCCAAGGCCCTGAAATCTCTCTTCATTGCTTTAGGCCTTCTCCTGGTAATGTCATCACTATCTACCTGAAAAACCAAGAGAGGGTAGTAGTCCTTGGGTCTCACTAGAGCGGGGAGTTTTGCCGTGAGGTCCTTGACCCGGGCATCAGAGAGGCAGCAGACTTCCCTATGAAGCGGGTCTGGTCTGCACATTGGGCCTTCGGTACCCGTCAGAATGGAGTCACCCACTACAATGACTCTTCTGGGGTTCTTTTTAGAAAGAACGACCAGGCCTTGGTGGACCTTGGTCTTCCTCCTTGTTTGTCTCATTTTCTTCCTCCTTCTCCATTCAAAAGTTCCAGGGCCCCAAATCTATTGTGAAGGGACGCCATGGAGGGTGAGGGAAGTTGGGAGAGGATTTTCCTGCCTCCTTGAGCAGGGACCTGTTTCCAGCCTCCCCCATCTCTTAGGTCCCCTCCTTCTACCTGGTAGCAAGAGGGTGAGGGATCGCCTGCCTTGTTTGGAGCCTCCATTTGCTCCTGTTGCTTCACAGGTGCCAAGGTGCTACTCCACCAATCAATCTCCCTTTCACACTCCCTAATACTTCTTAATCTTGTGACCTCTTCTTTGAGTTCCGCCACCAGGCTGAGCAGGTCATCCAGCTGATCACAGCGCACACAGGTGTTGTCACTGCTGCCCTCCGGCAGGATTGATGGGCTCAAGGCACTCCCTGCAGCCTGGGACCTGGACTGCTGCATGTTTGCATGGCAGCTCCGTCTGGGTCACCACGTTCTTTCTGGTGGTGGTTTTAATGCGAGTGGATACCATGGCTCAGTCTACTCATGGAGGATGATAAGATGACAACTAGCTCAGATAAGATCTAGACCCCAGAGATGGACTGCGCCCTGTCCGCTCAAACTGCCGCACAAACTGCCGCGCCTCACCCTTCTGATGCGCCACCCCCTGTTTGCCCACCCTGTTCGCCACGCTCCTGGTCACTCGTGATCCCTGGGGGCTGCTCTTGTATATGAGGAGTGTGGGGTGTCGTCACTCCAGTCTCTGCCCACTCTGAGTCCCTGCTGCCCTCGTTCACAGCTCACTCTTTCCGCTCAGGGGGGAGGCGACTTGAGGCTCTCCCTCTTCCCTGGGCTTCTGCCTTCTTGGTTTGCTGTTTTGCTGTGGGTTTTTGGTGCTTTCAGAAGGGTCCCCCTGCCACTATCCTCCTCTGCAGAGCCCCTCTCCTCAGCAATTGATCTGAAATCATCCTGAACCAATTAAGAAGAAGAGATGTCAGTAAAAAAAAAAAAAGAATAAGAATTACTATTTGATTTGGGGAGGGAAGCTTCACCAGTGATGATCAGTGGTGACTTCTTGGATTTGTTGCCTACATGAGGCAATATATATGTATATTATAGGTACCTATAACTGAACTTATAAGAAAAGCTGCACTAAATTTCTTACCTTTTTGCTCTTACTTAGTCAACCCTCAGCCTGGCAAATGGTGATGAGCAAGCAATTCAGGAGCATCTCTAGTCATTATGAGCAATACTAATCTTGTCAGTTAATTTCACACAAAGCTGTGTGCAACCAGTAATAACTCTTTACACCCGTCTGTTCTTGCTGGGTTTGAGCAGATTATTTTGGGATGGACTGTCTTTATGATATACCAAATACTTTATTTCATCCAGTCATTATGAGGGAGACAGGCATGAATAGGGTATAATTAATGATGAATTCGTAGTAAATAATGTTACATATTTATTCTTCAGAGATTCATCAGAGGAAAACTAGACATTTTTAAATTCACAGAAGTATTGGTTATAAAGGGTTTTGTACAGAAAATGTTAAGAGGGATCTGAGGATAAGAGTAAAAAAATTTTATTGGCAAATTCACTGAAGATGTAGGATTAGAGTTATATGATGCATTGCCTCTCTTCCCATGTTATTCCTCCACAGCTGAGATTCATAATTTAGAGGTTATACTCATGCTGTGATTTTTAATACACAATGTACTGATGCTTGCATGTCTTTAAATAAACATCTGTAGAATAGTGCACATACCTATGGGCCTGATGGTCAACCCCAGCCTCTAATTGCTCACAGTGGCCAGCAGATATGCTCAGACAACATCAGATGGCAAAGAGTGGTTTTCTCCCCCAGAATTTTCTCTGAGCCTTTTGTGATGTGTAACTCAGAAAGCCCCTGGGCCAGAAATGAAAGGGACAGTGATTTTATTGTTCTCTATCATACCTTCTTTCCATCACCTTCATCCTAGGCTGAACAATCCTAGTCATTCCTTCTACAGAGGTGACACACCTATCAATAAAATGTGGAATTCCTATATTTTGACTTGTGATGATTGCCTCATCTTTTTATGTCTTTTGCTATATTACTTTTAAGTCCCTTATTAAGATTTCTTTTTTTATAATCCAAAGTTTTGTTTGAGTGCAGAGAAACACACAAGATCTGCCTGTGGTTAAATGAGAAAGAGAACTCTCAAATGATGATCTGTAGTAGTATGTACTATGTTTAGTTCATATTCTCTTCTTTTTTAGACATAAATTCTTCAGAGTCCTTGGATTATAAATTATTTATTTAGTCAGTAGTTGTCAGCACTCAACAATTACCTCTAGAGTATTTTTTGATCTATAAATCCTTAGACAATCATGGTATATTACATATTACTTTATCATGCTAATTACAAATGCAAAACAAAAATCTAGCACATATTAGTGTGTTATTTTTCTCTGTTAGAAACATAGAAGTGACATATATTGGAAAATCATTAGAATTTATTTATCTTCAAAGCTAACTTATAATAATGGTTTTGCTTTTTTCAAACCTAATAAAGGGTGTGATGTAATTTATCAAGCTAAACATTCCCAAACACTGGTGGAGAAAGCAGCTGTGGGTGGTATATTTTCTGATTTTTGAAAGACAAAATTATCTTAGCCAATAATATATTAAAAGTCTTTTATTATGAGTTTTTCCTGTGACTCTTTAAGTGACTTATTATTTAATTTCAATTGCTTGTGAACTAAAGATTGACAGGCTGAAAATACTAAATCTCTAATATGTGTACTTTCTAAGAAGCTAGTTGCACATTGAGTATGCCAATAAGAAGCTTCCATTTAAATTAATGCCCACATTCACTCTGGTGTGAAAAAATAGACCTATATTTCATTCAGTGAAAACATAAAATGTGAACATTTTTATTCCCCAAATATGGAACTATAGCATGAAATCTTGTGCAAGGTGATAAGGAATCCCCTTGTGCCTTTCCCTCCATGAGAATGAAAACCACTCAGTATTATATTCTTCTCCTTATTCAAAACTATACATGTTTTAAATAAAAGTTTGTTAAAACATTAGCCAACTTTTTCACACAGAAATTTTTGTTAGCTCAGAATTTGTGCTTACCCTACCACTAGTTTCTTGGGATTTTCAGGCTCCTGTTGAGACTAAAAAAGTACCTTCTGGTGACTATTTAGAAAATATATGTACAAGAAAGCTGAGTCTAGAGAAATGATTGAAGTTTAATACAGAATATAGCCTGTTGGCCAGAAGGGGCTCTGGGAAAAGAGTGCTTACAAGTGAGGTGTCATACTCAAAGTTTTGCTGATCTCTATATGAGAATGAAGAGGGTGAATATTTCTAAGGAAAACAGAAAATTTTTTCCTGTAGATGTTATATTTATGCAGAATTAGATGCTTATCAGTTAAGGTCAAACCTTCTTTTTTTGTTGTTTTTTTGTTTTTTTGTTTTGATAGTTGGAATATAACTGTACCTAACTGTGAATTGTCTTTTTGTATCTTCTGCCTTGGATCATAACCTCCATTTTAATCATCTTGTAGTGTGATTTCCACTTTGGATTATGCTAGAAAGATAAGTGATATCCTGGATAAGAAGAAATTTATTACATTAAATATCACATTGGACAAGAATTATGGATATTCTACTTCAAAATTGCGGAAATTATAACAGACTCACTCATTATATGCAATGCATTTAGTATAGATAAAAATCTTATTAAAATTATTAAAACCAAATATTCCTGGTAATAGTGGGAAATCATGAGCTATCTTAACTTTCCAAATACCTGTGAAGCTGAAGATACAATATTATATGGAACCTATGCCCAGACCCAGGTGGGAAGGTGACAGAAATCACACAGAAGCATTCTGATGATTATTCATGTTAAAATGGTGTTAGGATTAAGCAATACACTAAAAAGGAATGGGAAAAATCCTCTACTCAACAAAGAAAGTAATGTTTTAGAAGTCAGAAAGTATTCAAATAAGATAAGAGTTGCCAGAAGTCACAGAAGTCAAGCAGAGCTACATCCAGCAAAGGAAATTAGCCAAGAACAGATCAGGGTGTATGCAGTGGTTGGGCTTTCTACTTTCCGTATTTTTAAAATTAGATGCCTGTAGCAAATAACTGGCATTTACAATTTGATAAATTCCAAAGCATACAAGAAAAATTTTGTTTGGTTTGGGGGTTTGGGATTTTTTTTTCCAAGTTTCTTGATGATAAATTCCTCCTTCTCTGTTCTCTGGGTTGCAAGTGCTTGGGTGGACATGGCATGTACAAATTAAAGATAAATGACTCAGTTTCCAAGAGTAAGGCTTTGAGGCTAAGATTCTGGTATCTGTGAAGTAATGTGCATAATGTCCTAAAAGGGAGCTATGGTACTCAGGACTTTGGGCATATTGGCCTATCCTAAGGGATATATTCTACCTGCTAATTCCCTTTCTCCTCAGTTCCTATCTCCTATACACAGAATTGATGTAGTGGTGGACGTTAGTACAGTTTTCCTTTCAAACTAGGCCTTTCTTTCCAGTGCTTTAGATATTCAAGCACAGTATGCCAGTGTAGGGGCTGCCAGGAGCTGGGTAGCATGTGTCTGCACCATGCCAGTGAGCCCAGTCCCACACATACCTGAAGATTTTTGTTTGAAGTTATTTCCTGTTCAACCATTTCTATTGTGAAATTTGGAAGGTAACATGAAATGACATAAAAGTTGAAATTGGGAGTGATAGATCACCATAAGATGTTATTTGAAAACCAAGAAATGAAATGGTCTTCTGCAAAATCAACATTATGGAAACAATGGCTTTCAGTATATAAAGAAGTATTTTTTAAGATCTATAAAATATCAAAGTTTCATATCTTGTCAAACTTCACAAAGTATGGGGTTGGTTCAAAGCTCCATTTAGCTGCCATGTATTTTTCCCTTTTATTTCCTTTTCCATTATTTTTGATTACAAAGATTTGATGAATTGTTATCACAAAAACATAAGAACTGGCCGCTTGAATCAACTTGCTTTTCTGTCAAGAATGTCTCAGCAGTAGCTTTCATTCCTTCTTTGAAAGATTTCTCTTCAAGTCAGATGGAAAGCATTATTTTCTAAAGAAGTACCTTACTGCTTTATAGCTCAATTTTCCAATGCTTCTGGAGAGAGACAGAAAGACTTAGGAGCTGAAGGCACTTGGCACCCTCCAGGAGGCACTCTGCACAGCAGAGGATTGAATCATTAGATATGGTACTTTTTATAGTGCACATTCAAAAAATATGGACTTTGAGCTCTGTTTTGTGCATCTGTACAATGTTCCACTTTCTGGTAATACTTTTACAAGTGCTCTACTTGCTATACTGTAATCAAGGGTTGTTGGGTTGGTTTTTAACCTGCTTCTGTAAATATTAATAGAAGACCTATCAGTGCAAAATATAATATTTAATATGGCTTCTTTGGGTGGTTTTACAAGGATAGGATTTATTCTTTTATCTTTAGAGAAGCCTCTATTTGAGGTAGAGTGAATATTGTTTATTTGTTTATGTGTTTTCCAATACATCTGTAAAGTTTGTAACAATATTATTATTGTTAGAATGTGTATCAGAAGAACAGTACTGAAGGAAAGCAGAAATGCTATGCACTTGGGTCAGCTGAAGTCCTGGCATATAGATAAATTAACATGGTAAAATGAGATGAAATTAAAGAGGATGCTGAATGATGTGTGAACAGGTGGGAAAGTTACATCACGATCGCTGAGGGGCTAGGAATGGAAATTACTGAAATGAAAGTTTTGAAGGCTAAGAACAAAGAGGAAAGAGGTGCTTTCTAAGGAGAGAAACCCTAATGGGTGCATTACACAGTCTTAGGTAGACTGCAATAGATCATGGCTGGAGATACAAGGAGAGAAGTGAGCCTGGGGAGCAGTGGACCAGAAAGACTCAACCATAGGAACAGGGAGAACCTGGGGAGGGAAGGAAACGATGAGGCAGGCAGGGAAATCCACAAAAAGGGTCAGACACTTTGCCAGCGATGCTTACCTGCTACCAGGAAACCCACACATGCTTTGTCTAACTGTTCAGGAACTCGGTGCTCATAAACATCACAGTTTTGCTTGCAGCATCCTTTACCTGCCATTTTACATTTCCCAGACACATGCAGCATTGATATGTATGGGCCAGTGGCAGTTTTATTCTCTGATATGGAACCTAAATTTGTCACGTTGGGAACCTTATTTTTTAGTATTGCAGTGCCATTGGACAGGAAGGGAAGAAGGATTGTCATAAGTGAGAACATAGGGAGATCTGAAATGTGTGGAAGAGAAGACGTAGAAAATAATGTACTGAAAGAAACTGAAACAAAAGAAACAACCAGAAATAAAACCAAGAGAGCAGAAAAACGATTGAATAAACCAGTGAATTAAATTATGCAGCCAAAATACTACCAAAAAGACAACATGGATTTATATACCACTCAAGATAGTTCAAATTCAGAATTTTTCTTCCACTAAAAATGTTATTTTTTTCCTTCTATTTTGTAATAAGAAGTAGAAATCTTGAACTCTCATATAGGAGAGGTATTTAAAAATATGGTTTGGGACTAAAATCTAAATGTTTTTAGTAGAAAATTGGAATATTTAATGTTGATTTAAGAAACCCTTTCAAAATAGATTGTGAAATGACTGCATTTAAAACCACTGAATCTTCATTTTTCTTCAAAATAATGTTTGTAAAATAACTTTATCTTAATATAGTTTTGTTTCCATTACATATTTATCTTGCTACAAAAAAGTTGTATTTACATTGTTTCTATTTTATTTTTTATTTTGCAGTGGTTAAAACCGGGGTTTTTTTAGTCTAAATATCAGCTTTTATAATGTTAATTTATCTTAGTTTTTTTTTAAAGTGTCTCTTGTTTGATATTACAATGAAATATACTGAAGAAGAAAATTAGGCAAGTGCTCAGAATCTTTATAAAAATAACAAAGCTTTCATTCATTTTAAATTATTAAAGTGAGATAGGCATGGAATTTAGGCTTCTTTTTTGTTACTTCTTTTCTTCAGATTCTCATTTCCTGGGGGGACATGTGAAGATGCCACACAATGGTTGAGACAAAGTGGATGTGGCTGAGAAGTGGAGGTATTCAAGAATAAACAGTGCAAGACCAGCTATTTTAGTATGTCAGGTACAATAACAGCCTACATTCAGAGCAAGTGTGTGCAGATACACCTGTGGGTACATCCGGAAGTTGTTGAATATGTCATACCTGGTAGCATATTTTCTGGAAACTGAAATCCAGTCAAGGAGGCTATGGTGCAGAATTTCTATGATGGTGTTCCTTAGCTTCTGGCTGCCAAACAGAAATTTTAAAATTTTTTTTCCCCTCTTTCATTATATCATGCATTGTTCTCATGAACGTTTCATGGGCTGGAAGCTGTAGAAATCTATTTCTTTTTCAATAAATCCCATAAATAACATTGGATCAGAACATCATATTAAAAATCCAGAGAGATTTCCTGAGTTGAAAATAGTATAAAGGGATTTAAATTTTTACCATCTCAGATATTTTATCATTTATTCATATTACATCAAGTTACAGTTGCAATTGTACATTATATAAAAGCACTAGGACCATTTGGGAGAACAAAAATAAACAAAATACAGCTGGAATAGACTTTCTGAATAGCTTCACTTTAGGTGAGCAAAAATTGGAAAAGAAAGTTTCTATGCTTCAGCAATAATTCTTCATTCTTAGCTCTTACCTGTGACTCTGTAAACACTGGAGAAACTTGTGAAAATAATTCAGTCTTCCCTCACCCTTTGACTTTTTTTTCTTCTTTTACTGTGATCTAATTCATGAGTGAAGAATTCAGTGTAATAAATTAAACAGAAGACCATATTCAAATATATAACCTCTTAAAACAAATGAGGTAATTCAGGTGGGTTAATTTGTTTCATACATTCAAATTTTTTTGGTAGTATAACAAAGTACATGAAACACTGCATTCAACTGGATTATGCTCCATTACATCAATTAAGTGAACATTACTCAATAATAACATGACAGAATAAAGACAAATATTGGAAAACTTTTACTTTGCCAATTTCATGAAGAGGTGAAAATTCATATGACAGGGAACATAGTTTGCATTAGGCAAAATTGCCTTTTTTGAATTGTCAGTTTAATATAGGGAGGCAAAGACATTTAAAGATATCTTTTACATGAGTCTTACAGATTGATTTGAGCTGGAGAGAGCAATAAAAAGGAATGTTTCGATATATGATGTCCCACAGGCACATATATAGTGCCATAATCTCACTATATCTGTTAATGGTCAAAATCCTAATGGCACTAATGTGAATATTGTCCATTTCTTAAAGAATTACTTTTAGCAGAATAATTGCTCCTCTTTGTTCTCCTGTATCTACAAGTCAGGAGCTCCATTTTGACAAATATATGAACTTAATCTCCTAGCTTTATAGTGGAACACCATGGAGATGACAGGACTCTCAAACATGTAGCAATGATCAGCAGGAAATGTCAATATGCTCACAGGATTGCTTTGGTTTTTCAGACGTTTCTGATTTTCCAGAGTCACTTCACCTTTCAGAATCTTTAATCTGTATTACCAGAGTGAAAATCTCTAAGAAACAGTTTTGTCATTTTTTTCCATTTTAGTTCCTGCCACTATCACTTCTTTTTACAGATAACATTGAAGTATGTTTTTCAAAACTATTCTTAGCATTTATTTCCAGAAATTAAGCTGAAAAAGCTGGAGTCAAACACTTATGAACTTTTACAAAAAATTGAACTTTTTACTTCAGTTTTAGAAATTACTAAATGTTTGATGATTTTTTTCCTATGTACCCATGAAATTACTACTTCTTAAATGCTCTTATGAACAACAACTGTTAATAGAGACTACCCACATGTCCTCTACAAGAAAACAGGGCTGGTAGATAGCAGTTTGCACAACTTATTTGGTTCAAGCTATGTAACCCTCTAATCAAGGACAAGTTATCGATGGAACTTTAATTATAAATCATACCTCACCAAGTGGGGAACATATTTTTTCAGAAAGTAAATATATTTTTTTTTTGTTTGTTTGTAAACTGGTGATTCAGAAAGCTGACAAGGAAATATGAATTCCAGATTAACCATACAATGACAAAACACTAGAGTTCATACATCATCATAACATGTGAATGTAAGTGCCTACATATTTTTGTTTCAGTTCCATCGTCTTAAATGCTTATTTTCTTATTCTTTTCAGCTCAATAGATCAGAATATCAAAGACTGAAATTTTCAAACTTGAATTTGACATTTCCTACTGGGCAGAGCTTATTCCTTCTATTTACTGGTGTTGACCAGATTTCAGTCTCATGCTGAGCAGATGCTTTACTAATGCTTTGCACAGTGGTTAATCAAATATTTATGCAGCACATGAAGGAAATATACTTACATTTCACCGCAGATGATTGAATAAGTTCTATACCATTTCCCAGTGAACAGAGTCACTTCCAAATACAATTATTCATGTCCTAATTTGCAAATATAGCAAGGAGTTCTTATCTGGCAATGCATGCTAGTCTTGTAGCTGAAGAGAAAGAATGAAATAATTCCTTCCATGTTTAGCAGATATATGATAAAGAATGATTCTGTTCTCTCAGTATCACATGTTCATTGCCAACTCCTGACTAATTTAAAAATCAATGTTAATCCATAACCATAAATAAATTTTCTTTCATTTGTTACAGCTGAAACATTCTGATACTTTGTACGCTCTTATGTTTTGAAATGCATGAGTAGTTTAATCCTAAATAAGATGGAAAAATCTTGGGAAAATAATATATAAAAAAATATGTATGCAATATCTTGCCTCTGCCCTCTAAAATGTGGTGAAAGCATTTTGAGGAATTTGAAATTGACTGGTAGGAAAACCAATGTCCTAATTTGCCAGACTTGTTGTTTACGTAGTCCTTACTCATACAAACAGTTTCATTTAAATTTTGCTGGATTAGTCACTAATACATAATGTACACTTTATTACTTTTCAGTTGTGTTCTTTGTGTTGTGATAGACAGACTGCTTGATTTGATTCCCAAGTAATGCATTAAATATTAGTTGGTATTCTATAGATAATTAAGATAAATGTGCAGATAACTGATAGAGTATTATGCAGATAAGTAAAATCTTATTTTACTTATTTAAAATATTTACTATATACTATATATACTATATAAATATACTATATTTACTTATTTAAAAAAAAAAAGAAAGTATTACTTCTTAAATCTGAGCTAGCATCAAGCTGGGAGGAACTACAAACATGCTTGAGGAGAGAATTAAAAGACATAACAATCTTGAGAAACTGAATAAGTTATTAGGAAAAATTTTGATTCACTAAGGAGAAACACCAGGCTTTTACATACATGTAGGGACAATCAGGTCCAAAAATACAGAATGGGAATTATACATCTGGGCAACCAAGCTGCAAAAACAGGTCTGGAGATGAAGATGGATCCAAACTGATCAAGATTGAGTAGTGTTACAGTGTGGTAAACAGGCATAGGGGTATTGTCAACGTGTCGAGCAGTCTTTCTGCTCAAGGCATTATTGATAAGGCTTCAGTTAGAATAATTCAGATTTTAGTGCTGTGGTCTAAGTAAGAAATAGGCCACTGAGAGAGCCTTGAGAAGACAAGAAGGACCAACACTGATCTGACCTATAAGAGAGACTGAAGAAGTTGCAGTTTAGGGAGGAGAGTCTAGTGACTACAGTTTCAACTATGTGAAAAAGAGCTGTGTGGGGAAAGGGAAAATCCATCTCTGAAAGTAAAGAGTTTCATCTGTAGCAAGTGATGTTTATAGCACACACCAGGAAAACTTTCTGGAATGGAATATTATGAATGCTGGGAAATGTGGAAACAGAAATTTTTAGGAACAACTTTGATTAACTCCTGTCAGAAATGGCTTACGGAACACTGATCCCACCTTTGTCTAGAAGATGAACCAGATCAGCCCAGAAGTTATCCCAGCTTCTCACTCTGTGATTGTATCCAATAGTCTTACTTTACTGAGCATATTTTTTTTTTCCCCAGTTAAAATATAGACTTTTAGATAGCTTAAAAATGAAAATAATTAATACTTTAAAAGCTGAAGGAATGGGGGAAAAAGTGCCTAACAGGATCTCTGCTTTAGCAACGTGCATGATCAATGTTTCAGAATAGAAAATATTCAGAAAAATCTTATAAAGTGTTTGGATACAATTATGTATCATCTCTATCTGTAGCAATGATGATGCTACAATATACAGAAAGAAATTTATAATAAAATAATTAATGATTATACAGTCTTAAATCACTTATACATTATCACTTGCCCATGCCTTCCTTCACAGAAATACAATTATATTTATTGCATAAAAATGAAAAAAATATCTTTTGCTATGCCTGAGAGCTTCATCTTGCATTTCAAAATTTATCATTATACACATTTTTTATCACTTTACATAGATGAGGTGAATGAAGCTGGAAGTAGCTGCTCATCAGTTTCATACTAACTATCATAGTTACAGTATTTTCTCACTGTTCTGAAAAGATGGGAAAATGTTAAAGTAGTTTTATTACAACTGGAATATTTGCTGTATAATATGATATGCATTTTCAATGGCAAGCTTCATCAAGAGTAACTTGCTTTTAGCTATATGTCAAACTTCTGATACAAATAATTTAAAATAGAAAATTGTGGAGCGGTATGAAAAGGTCTGTGTGAAAATGTCTTAAGACAGTTTGGCAAACGTGAGTATTTACAGTATGATAATTGTAATGTTTCCTTTCTTAACTGATGAATGGTCCTGCCTTAATCTGTCATTTCTATCATTTATGAACTTAAGCAAAAGAAAAATTAAAAAAACAACAACTCAACCAATTTTTTCTCTGCAGTTGCATTACAGTATTTCCATTTACTTAATTATTTGACAGAGAGGAGAATGGATTAATCTTATACTATTCCAATCATACATTCTGAAACAAAATCTCAAGCTGTTTCATTGCTTCTGAGTAAAAAAGCTTTGGAATTTTTCTCCGTATGAAATTTCAGAAGTTTACTCAGAAAAGATTGTGGATATCTCACTTAATAGAAATTCCATTTTTTCATCTTCTATCAAAAAACTTTAATTTCCTTATCTTATATTTACAATAGTTAAAACATGGCCTAAAGAAAAAAAGGAAGAAAACTAACAACATCACAAAGGAGTTATTTTTCTGTCAAAAGATATTTCCTATTGTAAAAAGCTCTGTACCCAGTCTCTGCCTTGGTTTGAGCTCAGAGAGCAACTGAGCACCACACAGCCACTCAATCCCCCCTCCTCCCCCAACGCTGAGAAGAAGAAAATAAAGCAAAGGCTTGGGAATCTAGAAGAGGACAGAGAGGGATGTCTCACCCATTACGGTCATGGGCAAAAGACAGACTTGTTAGGGAAAGAAGAAAAAGAACATAAATTTAATTCAGACACTAAGAACAACACTTAACAGACAGAGTAGGTCAGTGAGAAGCATTACCGAATCTTAAAAACACCCTCCCCCTACCCCTCCCTTCTTCCTGGGCTCAGCTTTGTTCCCTGTTTCTCTACCTCTTCCCCTACAGTGGTACAGGGTGCAGGGAATGGGGGTGCAGTCAGTCCCACCACTTCTTTCTCTTGGGGGGGTGTGTGGGGGTGTGTGTGTCGTTCTTCTACTGCTCCAGCATGATTCCCCTCTCACAGGAGACAGTCCTCCATGAACTTTGTCTGACATGAGTCCTTCCGATGGGCTGCAGCATTTCCCAAGCTGTTCCGGTGTGGGTTACCCCTGTGTATTGCAATCCTCCTAGCGCCAAACTACAACAGTGGGGGCTTCTTCCCACAGAGTCCCAGCCTCCTTTAAGTGCAGTCACCTGCTCCAGTGTAGGGTCCTCCATGGGCTGCATGTTGGCATCTGCTTCATTGGTGACCTCCATGGGTGGCAGGGGGGTGGCCCTGTTGTCTCACCACAGGCTGCATATAAACTACAGCATCAACAAATGTTCGTGAAAGCAGGTATAAAACACATTTGTGGCAGTAAACTACATCTAATGCTAAAATAGCCTTCAGATTTATTAACAAATATAACATTATTTTAATTAATACTTTTTAAACTACCATATAATTACTATTTCTGTTAAAAAGTCACAATTCATGAAATGGGTAACTTTGGAACATAAGGAAAAGAATAACATGTTTTATTCATTAAGGTTTATGAAAATTTTATATATTTTGATGGGGATCACTTTGTATTCAGAAATGATATTTTTCTGTAAGCTTTTGAGACAACCACTTTTTACTCCTTTTTAATGGGGGGAATTATTTAATGCAAAACCAACATCAATTATTACAATTTTCTTAGACAATAGTAGGAAATTTTCTGGAAAATATTAAGAACTGCAAAAGACATTACACATCTTCAATTTAATCCAATAGATGCATTTGCTCAGTGCAGAAGGAATGTTAGAGGTCCTTCCACACAGTGCAATGGTGTTACAAGGACCTAAGTAGCCAAGGGACTCATATATGCTCTGTTGCTTTCAACTCATGTGCTCCCTTTTAATTTGTGATCATTGTTCTTTTCCTATTGTGGTGTAAAATTGTGGTTCAAATTAAGTTCACTGTATAAATCCTGCTATTCTCGACAGAGAAGAAATTATTCTGACTCAAAATGTGTTCTATCCTCTTGCTTTCATTCTTCCATTTGCTCATTGGTGGTTTTCTCTGTTATCTTATTGAGGATGCTGCTATTAATGAACTCCGGGCTTCACTGCTCCCCTGAGTACCATGTTCCACTGCACACTGATGTTTGAATTCTCTATATACCTACTCTACAAATTATTTTAGCGTATGCTTAGTACTTCCTGAAAAAGTAAAGTTGAGGCCTTATTTCTATACAAAATTCTTATCTTCCACTTCATCTTCGCTTCAGTTAGTCCTTAATATGGAGCGGAAGTGTCCCCAAACTACAGGATAATTATTTTGAAAGTTAGCGGTAAACTAGGCGAGTTAACTCTGACATTGTGACAAGAGATTGGAAACTTCAATAATTTTTTCCTACATATTTCACTGGACAGTTTAGCTTACTTGTTTAGTAAATGGCATAAATCCAGAAAAAAAAGCTAGGTATGAAAATTAAGCCTACAATGATATTGAAAATTTCTAAGACATTTTGTTCCCTCTCCCCCTTGCTTCAGCATTTAAGAATTCAATATTTAAGGACATCCTGCTGCAGTACAAAAATATGACAAAACAAATATTTCAGTTTCATTTCCAGCTATAAGAATGCTTTTAGAAAAGCCAGAGCTATGTTCTTTAGAAGTCTCTCTAAATCAGCCATTCTTGAGAAACCTCTACTTGTTTAGAAAGACTAAAAAGTGGACACACTTGTTAGAAAAATTTATGTTAGAGTCAACAGAGCCAGATTCTTGTGGAGCTTTGAAGTGCCATAGAGTAGAGAGCTGCAAGGTGATAAGCTTCTAGAATAAGCATGATGTTAAATCATTTAAAGAACAGTGTAGCTAACCAGCAGGTTACTGAAAAAAATGGTACAGAGATTTCCTGTTCCCACTTCAAGTTCTGCGAAGAAATCTTAATTTATTTTTTTGATTAAGTGTTATAACATGGATTTGTGGCTGATGGGAGGCAAATGTTGATCCCAGGGTGTTCTATACTCAGTATTTAAAGAGAAAGATGATTTTCTGGCACTTGGATCCCCACATTTTATCCTGGAAACAAATATTCCTTTGCGGCCTGAGTTCTTCAGCCTAGTATTGTAAACAGCACAGGAGGCCATAGACTCTTATGTACAATTGTCTCCCAGTGCACAAATAAATGATCTGGGCTTTGTTTATTCTACTTGTGATGATGTTAAAACAGTTTAGTGGGTAAACAGTTCAAATTTCTGTTCTGACTTTTGAGCCTAATCATTTAAACCTGACAAATATATCCAAGCATCCTTTTTTTATAGATGTATATAAGTTTAAAAAAATAATCTCAGGAATCAACCCAGTCATAACATCACAAGACTAATAGATTTTATTTCTATATAGTGATTGAAGTGTGGCTTTATCCCAAGCTGGAGGACACACGGTCCCTTAAAAGCAACTGCATTAGCTGATGAGTTTCCTAAACGCAGCTGCTCATTGTTTATTGGACTTAAATGCTGTTTGCATTCAAGAGATCCTGAGATTAGGTGAGATATTATATTTCAATCTTTTAATATCACCTGATTTATTTTTGTGAGAGTGGATTAAGGAGAGATTTCAAAAATATTCTGCCATTACTAGAGAGAAGGAGGTGTTGTTGAGAGACAGAGTGCAGATAGATCTGGAACCTCTTCAGCCAGATAGCTGGAATGGGTAAACAAGGTGGTGTCACAACCTCAGCTCTTTCAGCTGCACAGCAAGACAAGCCTTCTTGCACTGTGAGTAACGAGTCTATTAGTCATTCAAAATGGAGGAGCAACACTTGTGAAAACTACAGGCCTCTTTAAATAAACAAACGTACTGAAGTGAAGTATGCCAAGATTCCAGCAACAGAGTCAAAATGATTTGTAGGTAAATTAATGCATGAGGACCAACTTGAATTCATGAGGCATAGATTAATTTCAGACTCTATAATGAAAGGTTTTGTATGAATTCAAACTGCCAGTGATATAGAGGCCTGAGTGTTTGCAAACTTTTTCGAGACAAAAAGTGTTTAGCAAAACTAGAAATAATAATGAAATAAATGTTAAGCATTTTGCTAGTTTTAGGTAAGTCTGTGGAAAATTTTCTTTCCTCTGCCTCCAAAAGCAGAAACTAGTATCTGCAAGGAGGTACTATGTAGTTTCTCCTCATTAGTTATTTTCAATGTGTATGTGCAAAATGGTGATGTTTCCTTCCTTTCTTTCATAATTGTAAATTTAGAAGTTTCCTTGCAGATTGTGTGGCATTCCTTGCAGTGAATTGACAACATTCTTAACATCGATGGGCTTACTGCACATTTTGCCAATGCAACAAAAAAAATTATATGAATTCTGAGCTATGTTTCTAATTTAGAAACTGATCACAGGCATCTCATGCAATGCAGCTTTAAGGAAAAATAAGTTTTGGGTTACACAGCTGCAGATATTAATTACAAATTTCCAGATGGGTCTCATGTCAATGATAGTTAATGGCACTGTCTACTAGACCTAAATATCTGTACTGCAAGCATGGACAAAATAAATAGATAACTTAAGTTCTTGTGGGAGTGGACATATATTAAAACCACCCTTTGAAACATTTTTTTTTCCACTTTGTACAGTGACATATGCACAAACACTTCTGTCAGCAGAGCTAGTAATAATGCATAATTAAAATCAAATCCTCTGGGGTTTTATGTAACTCTGTTATTCATGTCTCTTTTTTCTCTTCAGTTCCAGTGTCATATAATATATATACTCCCCAGACACTACCCTTGACCTATGAACCCTCTTCAGGAAATACAAGTGTTGATATAATGAGCCCTTCATGTTGCTGTTCTTTTTCTCTATAATTTCTGATTGAAAAATGAAAAGACCTTTTTTTTGGTCACAATTTTGAAAATGAACTTTTTAGTGGAATATAGTTAATTTATACTGCTTCTTTCTTTTGTAATTTTTCTGATTAGCTGTTAGTGTTGTGTTTGGTGAATGCTTGTGCTTGTGTGAGACAGAGGTTCTCTCAGGCTCTCAGCCTGAAACATTATAGACCTTTACTCATATCAGGACTGAATGCTAATTGCATAGACCTTCCCATTATGCCTCAGAGGTGCAAAGAAAGCTTTTTAAAGGATTAAGGGATCGTATATGATTTGACCAGTGTATGGAAGCCCAGTGTGGTATGTTAGCATATCCATGATCTCTCTAATCAACGATTCGGTATTTCTTCAATCAAATGTCACTACTTCCTTGATTTATTCTGACCTTTTGCCTTATTTTTTTCCAATCCTTTCAGTTGTACCTATGCAGGTCCTGTCATGTGAAGCCTGCCCAGTTTGGATTCATTTTTGTCCCTGTTAGCTGTCTGCCCTGACTTCTGCCACAGCCAGCTAAATTGTCTAAAGAGATGTGTTCTCCCAGTTGTGTCATCCAGGATGGGGCCAGTATTCTTTTCCTCAGTAATAGCTCTTCTGTCCCTGACCACTATCATTATGCACTTGGGAATCTGGGAACCCTCTGTAGTTCCACTTCTGTATGTCCCAGCTATGTTCTGGCTTCAGTCTAGGGGCAAGACTGAGAAGTGCACCAGTCCCACTCCTCCCGTTCCCAACAAATTTCTTCCTCAGTGAACATGTTTCCATGGAGATTATATCTGTCATGAAGGACAGCTGGTGTTTTCCAAAAAGGACCATATTTACATTAGAAAAGGACTGGGATCCTGGTGTTCAGCCCAGCAGGTAAGATGTTGTGTAGCACTTAACATATTCATGAATAGCAGTTCTTCACAACTTTTAAGTATTTATTTGGAATTAATGCAACCTTTACCTAACTTCTTGCTTTCCACCCATCTCTGCAAAGGTCTGACATTTTTTTTCCTGAATAATAGCAGTGACAACACTGACACTGAAACAGGTAACAAAAATAAAGTTCTCTTTGATGTGAATCTTTTTATAATTGTGTTTTTCTGGTCTTGTGTGGCTCCTGAGATCTTTTGGCAGCAACTTCTCACAACCTTTCAATTTTCTCAGCAGTCCAGGACAAAGTTATACAACTGAGCCATATCAATTTGGACATCTAAACCTCTGTGGAGGGTGAAAGGTTACAGGGAGAAGGGGTTAGAGTGAGCTTCTAGCCTCTTACATAACAAAGGAATTCTATGAATTTGGAATCAAAACCCACTAAAAATGGCTCCATTTTGGTCTGTGAAATAATAAATTGGAAGCATGGTGAATAAAATATGCCTGTGTTTTTTAGATTCTCTCTGGGGAAAGTCTTGGGCTATTAGTAGTAGTAAACACATTTTGGTTTTCTGAATAGTCTCTTAGTTATTTGATGTATTTTACAATGAAGGAGCAAAATTGTCTGGAATGTCACTTATCTGAAATGTGATCAATATCCAGGAAAATAAAATTTCTTGTTTAGTACTCTGGAAGTCAACCTGACTTCTTACAGTGGTGGAGTTCTCCTGTGAAACAACCCACATAAAAGCAAATATTGCTCATGATTTTTGTTTGGCTCTGCAATCAAATGATCTGCCAGGTTTCTGGAGAAAAATTAAAATCCAAGTTACTGACCCCTTCTGTCTGCCTGCCTCACTGACAGAGGTTCCAGGGACTTCTGATCCTCCTGTATGCCAGTTCCTTTCAGTCTGGTTCACAACTGAATTAAATACCTCTCCCAGGAGTGGATGGGGGAAGCTGTCCTCTATGAGAGGGGCTAGGGGTGTCAGGAGTCCCACCATTCAATTTTAAATTGCCTCCACAAATCTATCAGAGGTGTGGTTTTAAATTCATTATCCCACACTCCTCCAGCCTCTTTTGCTGCAGAGAATTAATGTGATAGGCCTCTGAAAGCAATTCATTAATGACTGAAAAGTCTCTAGAGGCCAGAAGTAGAAAGGCTGAATTTTTTATGTATATAGTGAAGAAGTCAAGGTAAAAATACATATTTTTAGAGACTACTGTACATTTACTGATAGATTTTTTTCACTTTGGAAAGGAAATGCCTTTCTTCTAAGTACATAAAAAATTATAGTAGGGAAATATTAGTTGTTATTCTTCCTGAATTTGAGGTATGTTTTCTCTTTTTGTCTGAAAAACATTCTTCAACTCCTTGCAAGATATTTTTCAAACATCAAAAGGTTTTTATTAAACAAAAATAGCATTTGAATGAGGAAGAGGAGCAGAGAGATATAATCTGTAGCACAGCACAAAATTCATTCTCTGAATGTTGGCAAAGCATTGCTATTCTTTGTGTGTGTGTGTGTGTGTGCAGGCACGTGCATAAATCATTTGCTCAGGTGAAAAGCTTACATTAGCAGCAGTTGTGCCAGCTCGCATAGCCAGGAAAATCAGAGGCTGACACAAAATGGCAAATATATTGCAGCATAAAAGGTCACTTTGAAAATTTCTGACAGTCTGGAACATTAGAAGGTCAAAAATCAACAGCACATTGTCCTGTTTGGCTGGACTGTGCTACTACACTCTATGGACTCTTATTATCTAAAATAATTGCATGCTCTTTTGAAATCAGACAGCCATTCAAAGACTGTATTTCCCATTTTAGTAAGAAATGAATCAAGTGTAGTGAACAGCTTATTTCATTCCAACAGTCCTTTTAACATGCAAATAGTAGAGTATTTCAATGAACACAATTCTGTTTATGCCATTAAAGATAATGTAGGAACAATTGATAATTGTCCAGTTTAGGAACTGTGTACCTAAAGCTTGCCTGTATTTTAACCTATATAATAATAAAATACCTAATGAAAAGCTTTTCTTCTAACTTTTCTCACATTTCTTTCCTGTGTCTAGAACAGTAACAGAATCTCTGCTGACTACTGATGTATCAATCTCCCTATCTTTTCATTTATTAATTTCAGCCACAGAAACCTGTGGGTTTTTTTCCTAATTGTCTTGTTTTAGAAAGCCTTAAAATATTTTATGAGAAAAGGCACTGAAGAACAGATAGACTGGGAAAAGTCTTGGAGATTATTGCTGAAATAGAAGAAGATATAGAATATCTTTGCCCAGCTCACTCCAGTAATTTATAAACAAAATAAAAACTCTTCCACAAAACATAGAGATTTCTAGAAAACACTTTCATTTTCACTCTCAATTTCAAAAGTTACTCTTGACACCTCTTTAAAGTAAGGATTTCTTGGAATCCATTTTCTCATACTTATGTTACCAGTCCATCCCTATTTCACAACACACAGACTCTGCACCTCACAGAGATCTCTATAAATGCACCTACTGCCTCCACAAAGACACTGTGAGATCCATGTTCAAAAGGATGTCAATGTCAAAGGACCTACAAGTCCTTGAAACAGATTTTATCAGCATGATGACATTACACAGTACATGGAAATGCATAAATGAGGATTATTGAAAGCTTTGCCATGAGTTTGACTGTATTTCTTAACATTTGAGAAATAAGTGTATCTGCAATACAGAATCACAGAAAACTTCCAGGGAGGGAACATCTACAGCTTCTCTGGGCAACTGGTTCCAGTGTCTCACCACCCTCATAGTAAAAAATTTCTTCCTTATAGCTAATCTAAATCTACCCCCTTTCAGTTTAAAACTGTCATCCCTCATCCTACCACTACACTCCCTGACAAAGAGTCCCTCCCCATCTTTTCTGTAGGCCCTCTTTAAGTACTGGAAGGCTGCTATAAGGTCGCCCCGGAGCCTTCTCTTCTCTAGGCTGAACAACCCCAACTCTCTCAGCCTGTCCTTATAAGGGAGGTGCTCCAGCCCCCTGATCATCTTCGTGGCCTCCTCTAGACCAGATTGAGCAGGTCCATGTCCTTCTTATTCTGGGAGCCCCAGAGCTGGACACAGTACTCCAGGTGCGGTCTCACAAGAGCAGAGTAGAGGGGGGGGAACACCTCCCTCGACCTGCTGAACACACTTCTCTTGATGCAGTCCAGGATATGGTTGGCTTTCTGGGCTGCAAGCATATGTTGCTGGCTCATATTCAGTTTTTCATCTACCAATACCCCCAAGTCCTTCTCCACAGGGCTGCACTTAATCCACTCATCGCCAAGCCTCTATCTGTGCCTGGTATTGCCCTGACCCATGTGCAGGACCTTGCATTTGGCCTTGTTGAACGTTTTGCACAGGCCCACTTCTCAAGCCTGTTAAGGTCCCTCTGGATGGCATCCCTTCCCTCCAGCATGTTGACTGCACCACACAGCTTATTGTTGTCATCAATCTTGCTGAGGGTGCACTAATCCTACTTTCCATGTTGTCAAAGATGTTAAACAGCACAGGTCCCAATATCGACCCCTGAGGAATGCCACTTGTCACTCCTCTCCACTTGGACATCAAGCTGTTGACCACAACTCTTGATGAGTGCGACCATCTAGCCCATTCTTTATCCACTGAGTGCTCCATTGGTCAAATCTATGTCTCTTCAATTTAGTGACAAAGATGTTGTGCAGGACAGTGTCAAATGCCTTGCACAAATCCAGGTAGATGACATCAGCTGCTCTTGCCTTATCCACCAGCACTGTAACCCCACCGTAGAAGACCACCAAATTTTTCAGGCATGATTTGCCCTTAGTGAATCCTTGTTGACTGTTACCAATCACCTCCTGATTTTCCATGTGCCCTTGCATAGTTTCCAGGAGGATCCTCTGCATGATCTTGCTGGGCACAGAGGCGAGACTGACTGGCCTGTAGTTCCCTGGATCTTCCTTTTTCCCCTTTTCAAAAATGGGGAGTATGCTTCTCCTTTTCCAGTCATAGGGAACTTCACTGGATTGCACAACTTCTCAAATATGATGAATAGTGGCTTAACCACTTCATCCACCATTTCCCTCAGGACCTGTGGATGCATCTCATCAGGTCCCATGGACTTGTGTACCTTCAGGTTCCTTAGCTCTTGAACCTGATCTCCTACAGTGGATGGTTCTTCATTCTCCCAGTCCCTGCCTTTGCCTTCTGCAACTTGGGTGGTATGGCTGGAGCCCTTGGCAGTGACGACTGAGGCAAAAAGTCATTAAATACCTCAGCCTTCTCCATATCTCAGGTGACCAGGTCTCCCACTCCCTTCTGGAGAGGGCCCACATTTTCCCTAGTCTTCCTTTTATCACTCACATACCTATAGAAACTTTTCTTGTTGCTCTTGATGTCCCTGGCCAGATTTAATTCTTTAGCTTTCCTAACCTGATCCATGGCTGGTCAGACAATTTCTCTGTATTCCTCCCAGGCTATCTGTCGTTGCTTCCACCCTCTGTAGGCTTCCTTTTTGTGTTTGAGTTTATCCAGGAACTCGTTGTTCATCCATTCAGACTTCCTGGAGTTCTTGCCTGACTTCCTCTTTGTTGGGATGATCGCTCCAGAGCTTGGAGGAAGCAATCCTTGAATATTAACCAGCTTTCTTGGACCCCTCTTCCATCCACGGCTTTATCTCATGCTACTCTGCCAAACAGACCCCTGAAGAGGACCAAGTCCTGCTCTCCTGAAGTCCAGGGTAGTAAGCTTGCTCTGTGCCCTCCTCACTGCTCTAAGGATCTTGGAACTCCACCATTTCATGGTCACTGCAGCCAAGGCTGCCCTTGAGCTTCACATTCTCCACCAGCCCCTCCTCGTTGGTGCGAACAAGGTCCAGCATAGCACCTCTCTTCATTGGCGCCTCTGTCACTTGGAGAAAGAAAGTTATCATCAATGTGTTCCAGGAACGTCCTGGATTGCATATGCCCTGCTGTGTTGTCCTGCCAAGAGATATTGGGGTGGTTGAAGTCCCCCATGAGGACCAGGGCTTGTGAACATGAGGCTGCTCCTATCTGACTATAGAGGGCCTCATCTGCTTGGTCTTTCTGGTTGGGTGGCCTGTAGCAGACCCTCACTTTAACATCTCCTGTCCCTGCCCTCCCTTTAATTATGACCCATAAACTCTCGGTCATCCCCAAGTGGAGCTCCATGCACTCCAGCTGGTGACTGACATAGAGGGTGATGCCCCCTCCTCATCTCCTCTGCCTGTCCTTTCTAAAGAGCCTGTATCCTTCCATTCCAACACTCCAGCCATGGAAGTCATCCCACCATGTCTCCATGATGACAGTGAGAACATGCAAAAGATATCAATATAAATATAGAAAGAGTATTTTCTGCAAAAGGGACATGAATGCTACTTCAAGCATTTAAAAGCAAAATGTATTGAATTTGTGTGAATTTGTGAACAGTTTTCCTTTATAGGGCATATAATAATAGAACATTAGTCAGCTCTGAATAGGTTTATGGAGATTTCTTGAAGTAACCTATATGTATAGAAACTGCAGCAATTTAGTTATTGTGAGCTACATTTTGGACCAGACACTGGACATATTTTAGTGTATTTCATCAGTTAACATCAATTTATTAGAGCTAAAGAGGAAATATTTTACTTCTTTTTTATAAGCAGGACTCTTTAGAAAACAGAAATATATTCTTAACCTATAAAACCAATGAGACCTTTAAAAGCATTGTTTAGCTGCAGAAACTCTGATACAGTCACTGGGAGTTGGAAAATCTCAGCTTGATCTGCTACTAAGTCATCCTATTTTAGAGCTAACCAGAAAAAGATTTTTAAAACAGTTGGTAGAATTTTTTTTTTTAAATTAATATTATTTTGGTTATTGACATTCCCTTCTTAAAAAAGAAAATGGAATCTAGATTTATAGAAAATGAAAAGTATAGGAGAAACATTCGCAACCCTAGTAGGCCAGGTACAGTAACTGACTACTGTACATTCTACTCTTTATCTGTAACCATGCCATCTAAAAAGTCACCTGCTGGGATGGAAACCCCTCAATGGTCTGGATCTTGTTCCAAACCTCCCAGTGTTTTTTTTTGTCTTAAAAGACAGGGATGCAGTCACTGGGTCTAACATTGTACTTTAAGTAGTAGTAGAAAGTTGTCTCAGATTCAGGTCATTGTTATAGATAAGCTTTGAATACAATAAACAGATTCCTGGTTTTATAAAAGGAGATTTTATTCTTGCAGAATAAGCCAGAGTTCTCATCTGTTTTGCTTTGTGATTTGTTCTTTCTGAGGAGAATTAATTAAAATGTTGAAATAAATAAACCCTAGGTCTTCTCTTGAGGCTCTCTTTTTTTTTGGCATTTGAATCACTAACCTCTCTGTTGCTACAGACTTAAAATAAAACCTAAACCTTTTATTTCTGAAGAGAAAGTTTATGCAGAAAACTAATTCTAACCTTCTATTCTGATTCCTGTGACAATAGTTCTGTCTCTATGCAAGCAGAAGTGTCTGCCAGGAAATTTCTCAGATGTCAAGAGTCAAAGTATAAATATTAGTGAATGTAAGTTTTCTGTAGACAAGAGAGCTCAGAATAATTTTGTGACCTTTCAATTAAGTCATGCACAATACGTTTGTTTGCTCTTACCCTCAGTTCTTTTTATGGCTCTGTGTGTAAGCCAAAAACTTGGAATGCATCTAGCTGAGGGAAAGATAATATGAAGGATAATGTAAAAACTGTTTTTATGTTACTTTATAAAAATAAAAATTACTATAACTTATGGCTGTGGCTTATATCTACAAGCAGGTTTTCACCTGTTTGAATATACTAGCTAGCATCTACTAGGCATTTTTAAAGGCTTTTGCTCTTTGCTGCTGATGAGAAAAGGCCTGTCATGTTCTTTTGTTAAAACTAATAATAGACTTGTTCTCTGCTAAGAGGTATACATAAAATATGTACAGTAATAAAAAAAAAATCCCTTAGGTAGTATGCTGTAATATTCTGTAATATTACCATTTCCCATAAATAAAGACCACAATAAATTGGACACCAGAGTTAGGATACATTGTACTTAACTTTAGAGGTCTGCAATGCAGAGTTTTATAGCCAAGCTGAGCTCTTTTCACAGTTGGTGGAGAGGACTGAGAATTTTTCAAGACTGATTCATAAGACCTCTTTTAGACATCCACCTTAGGGTGAGAACCATTGTGACCTGAAAGTGGTTATTTCTCTCTAGGTATGAAGGGAGTGTAGGATGACTCTTTCAGTGTAGATGATTACCAGCAATAGGTGCCTGCATTTCTCAGATGAATCCCATATACAACTGTGTGGAATCCCATACATCCATTTGCTGAAAGACTGGTTAAGTTCAGAGTGCACAGTGCTTCCCCATGTATAAGACCACCTACAGCTAGCTGTAGCATACTACCAAGAAACTGCACCTCAGAATACTTTAATCTGACTACACATATGTCAAGCAGTAAGATACTGGAGCTGGATCACACTCATACTGTTTCTCAACCCTGTTCCCCACACGTACATTTCCTGCTGGAGGATGGATGTAGCAGCATTGTTAGGCAGTCAGATGAAATTCTGTTACCTACAATTCAAATTACCTTAGTGATACAATTATCAGGATAGATGGGGTAACTGTGTGATGTTGCTGCAAAGGCAGCTGATCCCACGAGATGGGTGTGCCAGGAATGATGTGCCCCTCATCTAAAAAGGGCACTTTTTGTCCTGGCTGAGTCCCTCACACCCATTTCTTCTCTGAATGTCATCTCAGGCTGGAACCTTAATGTTGACTTGCATCCGCACAGTGTGCATGCAAGCAAAGTATTTACAATGAAGTTCATATTCAGATCTGTTATCAGAATGATGATGTTTTCAATCTACTTGGCTTAGAGTCAAAAGAAGTGGCAAGACCCTTTCAGTTTTCATCCCTTTAACTGCTGTTATTCTTGCAAAGCCTATAGCTTTTAGAAACTATTTCAATGTATCTTCTTAACAGTCCTTTTAATAGCTTTAAAATAGATTCATTTTTTCCTCAAATCCTTGCATATTGCCTATATGATAACAAACCTATAACTTAGATCAGGTCACTTCAGTAAAAGTAATAACTTTTTGTATGCAAAATGTGTAATCTCTTTTCACCTCAGTTGCTTTTCACTTACTACTGCTGATCAGTATTTTAAAATGCTAATGGTTATGCACTTTTATTCTTCTATTATTCAGAAAAATCTGAATGAATTTCCTGAAAAATTTTTTCAAAAAATACACCCCTAGACTGAAGCAAAGTTTAGGAAGATTCAGACCCAAAGTTTCGTAAGCTTAATAAAATACAAACCCAGAAGTTATCACGAAAATTTTAACTATATTGTTAGTGCTAAGAAAAAGCTATAATAACAAGTGCGAATATATGCACATAACTGTACTTGTCACCTTACTTGTCAATGAAATAAATCAGCACTTAGATGTCAGAAAAAAGGTATTCAAGAAGCATCATATCATGGGAGTTCAATGAATGACACTTATTGACCATTCATGACAGAAAGATCTAATAGTGATTACCTGTTGTTCTAAGTGCTATATTTCAAAACAAATCTCTGTATGCTATTAAACGTGGGTTAATTTTCTCCAGTGGAAAGAATTTTGCTCTTTTATAAACATGAAAAATTCCTAGTGGCTTCAGTGAGAGTTGGACAAACTTGCAGGATTTAGTCTTGTTGCTCATTTTAGAAAAGAAACATAGAGCAAATCACAGAAATGTTTTCCCAATGCCAACAATTTAAAAGTACTTTCTATTTAATCATGGGGTTCTCCTAAGGCTACATTGCCACCTTTACCTTCAAATTAATCTCTTCCAAACAGTATGCATTCTGAATACCTGTCTTCCCACTGTGCTTGATATATCACAGTGTGTCTGTTATCTCAACAAGATTAGAGGGACATCTTGCACATTCCATATAGGTTTTATACTTTTCTTAACAATGCTTTTTTCTGGAAGCAGTTATTCATTCACTTGAAACTAGAAAAATTTATAACACATTTTTCCCCTGTGAGACTGGAATACTAGTTCCTGGCAGACTCAACACTCTTTACATAAAGAAGTGCCAAGTCTCCCTTGTGCAGGGCTGGGAAGTGTTTAAATAATTAATTGAATATCTTTATTGTCATATAAAGATGCGCAACAAGGTACTGCAGCATAACCAAGATAAATAAAACTGAGAGGTTGTTGGCCACAAGAACAGCGAATGAACTGCGTTCAGATATGACTTTTCTTCCATATTAGTGGAAGGATACCTGAAGCTGTCTGATCTTGCCTCAGTTTCTGAGTATTTAATTTTAGTGTCATGTTTCATTCCATGATACTAGGAAAATGAGTCATAAGTTTTAAAATGCTTTTATTTAACTAGGCACTGAGCACATTAAACTCAATCATTCACCAAAGGTTTTCAGGTTTACAAGGTAAGCCAGAAAACTGGTGTAAGACAGAAGAGGACCAAGAAGGTATCTATGCCACAGAGACTTCCTGTTTGCTCTAGAAGTTTTTTCACTGAAGCAGATGTGTAGAACAATGAGACAGACAGTGTAATTTCAGGTATATTTTATACACTGGGAACAGTGGATCCACAGCCATGTCATTCCAGAGTTCCAAATGAACTAGCACAGATCCAGCAAAAAGTAGTTTTCATAAGTCTGTCGCTCAGAGATGGTAATATCTACCTGAAGAAGAATAATTTTTTTAATATCTATACGTAAGAAAGGAGATTGACTTGTGTTTTGCATTGGGATATGCTGGTTCATTATGATCCCAGTAAAAAAGACAATCAGACTCTGCAAAGTGTAATTGAAAATGCTCCCATGTTGCATAGACATTAAAATCTCTCCAGGCAGTTTTCTAGATTCGCTACAGAATAAAAATCCCTTTCAGACACCAAACTAGAGACTAGCTTAGCATTCTGGGAGATCAAGGGAATATTTAAATTATATGCTGAAATAAGAAACCTGTAAGAGTTGCTCAAGCAAGTGAGCTATATCAGTCATTCTTTATTTCACCAGCAGGATTCCATTACATGACTCCACAACATCACCAAATTCAGAAGATAAAAGCATAGTGCGGAGTCAGGACCATAAGGTAGCATGTCTTTCCTGACTGTTACAAAACAGAGGAAGAGAAATTAAGAGAGATGTAAGTCACAATTACCTTCCTTCCTAGAACAAATTGAGAAAAGAAAGCAGATGAACTTCTTGGTCACTTCTTGTTAAGGTCTTCCATTCCAAACTATAGGTGTATTCCCAGTCTTATGAGAATTTTAATTTGTTAAATAATCTTAGAGAGATTCTTCTCTGCAATTTGACAGCAGTCCCATCTTTTTCCTGGTTGCCAGGCTCACTTTCATTCAGCATATAAGGTGTTCATATTTGACATGCAAGTCACAGAATAGTATTTGTGTACAGTATTGTTTCTGATTAAAAAGTGCCTTTGATTTCTCATTCCCATTGCCTTTAGCAGCTGAGGAGACAATGCTCTGAATATTCAACCTGATGATCATATTCTAACTGTTTTCGGATTTCACTTCCAGGTGAGAAAAATGCTTCTCACCAGAATTCCTGACTCTTTTGACATAATGAGATCATTGATTTGAGATTTCAAATATCTGAAGGTACTAAGTAAGCATAAATTTTTGTGAGGATGAATAAAGAAAATTACTTTTTTTTTTTTTTTCATGGTAATGTGCAAAAGCATGGTGTCCTTTATCTCTGAATTACCTGCCTTGTCTAGAAGACTATTTCCTCCTATTTTCAGCAGTATTTTTAAATCTAATCATAGGGTGGCTCCAAAAGAAAATTAGATTCTTAATTTCTTATACTTAGAGATATGTATTCTTAAATGTATAGATCTTTCTAGATATTTTCTGAGGAGCAACCTTCTGATACACCATGAAACAGAACACTCTGAGAGGAAAACTTGGAGCTCTGAAGAAACACAAGAGTTTGTCATTGCAGGAGTGAAGAACTTTCACCTGGCCACTCTCTGTGTGTAATTCAATGTGATGTTCCTTGTATTCCTGATGGACCAATGCACAATCAGTCTCAGTGAAGCTGGCTGTTACAATGTCAGTCTTCTGAATTTTCTGTGGGAAATAATACTGGGAGATGAAGATCTCTTCATGTCAGTTTTAGTCATTTAGATATGTGAGCTAACTGCAACCAGAGTTTCCCCATTTACCTGAAAGATGTTGGGGGTTTTATGCCAGGGTTTCTTCCCTTATCCATTACTGTACAATTAGACAATATCTGACAGAATCAGATTAAAATTACCTATTACCTTCAATCGTTCCACATTCAGTCCTTCAACATCTTGTCTATTTAGCAAGATATTCTCAAGTGACATGAGTTCAGCATGAACACTGTTTACCAAGATGTGAGAAAATGAAATCCTGCAGGGATTTTCTGGTAAATCAGTGTAACATTTTTAAAATGTCTGAAGGAAACACAAAATGCGATTAAAGTCAGAAGATATAAATAGAGAAAGCCAAGGACAGAAAAGAAGGCTAAGGAAATGTAGAACATGAACAAAAGAGTAGATTGAGATATAGTACAACAGAACTGCAGACAAGCAAATATTAAGCAAACTACAGAGAGAAAGCAGAGGATGTCCAGTCATTATGGTATTAGAAAAAAGCAAGAATTGCACAAAAGGAGCAGCAGAAGCTGAAAGTAAGAATGGTGTTCTAATTCGAGATCACTGTCAAAATTTCCGTTGATGGCAGAATTAGGTTATAAATACACAGGAAAAAAAGTCTACATATATATAAACATATATATACTTAAATATATACATGTATAGACATGTATATATCCACATGTATATATTCATATGTAGCAGGGAAAGCTGGAAAAAATTACATATATTCTTATGGCACAGTTATAAAAATGATGCAATTATAATGGAGACACTCCTGAACATACTGAAAAATAGCTTAATTGGGTACTGATAGTAGTCTGGCAAGAACAGTGTATGGGGATTTACCTTTGTCATCCAGAAGCAGTGTGGAAAAGTGTCTATGAAAAGACCTTGAGTGGAGACAATATTCTATATTTTTAGAATCAGTATTCTAGTTTTAAAACATGATTCAGCACCTTCAAGGTAAATATAACTCACTTTATGTTTAACAGTTCAATGCCTACAGATTTCTCTTGGTCTGGACATTGATGTACTAAATTCTCAAGTTTGCATAAAGCTTCACTTGCTTTTGCGGGGATGATTTATTGAATGAAGATAAGAAGCAGACATAATTTTCTGTCAAGAGTTGCTGTGCCTTAGCCAGATGACCTGCCCTAAAATGAAAACACCCCCCAAAAGATGTTTGTAGAAAACATGTTTGAGAGGGCATGTTGAGAAACTTGCAAGGTCTTCTTAACAAAATGAAAAGGATTTGTGTGTCGGTGTGAGTGTCTGGCAAACAAATTATCATAAACTCGATTCTGCTGTAGTCTTGGCATGCCACCTTGCAGAGCTTGTCCGTGGGAGGCTGTCAGGCACATTTCCAGGTTTTTTAGCCTTCGCTCACCTCATGGGTGCCAAGGCAGCCTCCTTCTGTGGTCTTTCCTTTGACTCTGCACACCCATGCTCTGTCTGCAGGGCGACAGATTTGGCTGTGGAGAAATACACAGCCTTTCCAAGAACATCTCTTAACAACAAATTACTTCACATTACACTTAACAGTGAAATAAAAAATCCTCTCAAGCAGGATCCAATTTAGTTAGAACAGCCTCTACAGGCAGTCTCTCCCCTGGGATGTAGTACTGCTAGAAAATTATGCACTGTACGTGTACATGATGAAGCATTTGTTCAGAGATGTTTCATAGTCAAAAGATATCAGGAGAGAGCTCTGGTCAACACTGTCATATCATTACACTGGAAAGGAATTGTACAAGGAATGAAAAAGAAGTGTAATTTTGGAAGTACAAACAATTACTTTGGTGTGTTTTGCAGCAAGTCATTCAGGTATAACAATGTTTGAAATCTACAAAAAAATAACCTTATAGTAACATTGATACACAGACTTTGTTGAAAAGCATTGATTGCAAACAGAAACAAAAGCAAAGAAAGAAGCTAAGAGCAAACCAATTTGATCTAGTCACATAAGCTATTGCAGACTGCTGATTTTGTTTTCTTTTATTGTAGTTCTCCATGTATTTCCATCCTACTGAGATGGCTGTTATGTGTGTACACTTCAGAGAGAAATGATAAAAGAGATTTTTTTTTTTTCTGTTTGAGAAATAAAGCTTTGTTGTTTTTATGTGCTGCATTATGGGGTAGGAATAGAAACAGACACCAAAACAAATGTATCTTATGTACAGCCAGACTGAAATGTACTGCAGCAGGATTGAGACTACACCAATATACTCTGCTATCTGCAAGGGAAAACAAAACCATTGAAGACACCAGGTTAGATTTCTAAAAAAACCCACCTTTTAAAAGCTACAATGTCCTGAAGTTTTCACTTACTCTTTCTCCTTCATATTCTTGCTATTTGAAGTTTACCTGAAATAGCTTTAATGATTGTATTCCATTCTTGCTTTTTGTACATACAACACACAGGTTTTTTGCACACAATGCACAAAACACACCCTTACCTAAGAGTTCCATTTTGTGTCAAGGGAGTAAAAATAACAGTTAAAGACCAAAGCATATACACTCATAACCACCCTTGGAAATCTTGCTCCAGCCAAAATTGTATTTTGATATTTGAAATATTGGTATCTTACTGACAAGTTTATTTTAATGTATATTTACAATGTGTACTCCTCTTTAAATTCCACTTGTTTGTATGGAAACTTCCAATTGAAAAAATATTTCATAATAACACACTTCCTTTCAATATTCCAGGGTGAAATAAAATATCTATACAAAGTCTGCCTTAAATGAAAACAAATAAGTAAAAAAAAAAGTAAAAGAAAAAGAAATTGAAACAGCTTGAAAACATTGGTGATGCTAAAAATTCAGGTGCTCGAGCTCTTTATTTCAAGCAATTTAACCAATGAAACATTTTCTTCTGATAGCAAACTGCTCACAAACTAAACCTGATTTTTAAAAATGTGCATTTATTTTCAAATTCAAAAGATAGGTGATACCAGAATGTTTGTGCTATAGATAAAGTGCCTGCTTATTAACTGTAATCATAGACAAAATGTAAGGGATGCATTATCCTTGGTTCTGAATAATCATGCACATGTGGCACCAGGCAAATTTTCTAAAACCTTCTTCTCATTTTTTGTTTTTTCCTGAAAAAAAATTGTGGCCACACATAGTTTGGGGTACGGTTTTGTTTCTGCACCTGTTTGAGGGAAATTAGCTGGTTATTTGAGTACTTAAGTGTCTGGTTGGTGCCTAAACTGAAATCGAAATGGGAGTGATTGCATATGCAGTTTACGAAGCAGAAAAAGGCGGGTAGCTGAAGCTGTTCTCACAGTTGTGATAACTGTTATTTTTATTTGTTTGAGTCATAGAATACCATAATAAATTCTATCTTCTGGCTACTAAAAGGCATACAGCACAAAGATAATGGAGCTGGCAGTGAACTTAGGAGCATCAGATGGAAGCTGTCACATGTAAAAGATCAACTAAACATTGTATTATTTTGAATTTTCAAATGCCAGTAAAATGTAACCACATGGAAAAATAGTCTACTTTGTTATACTACATTTTTTCTACTTGCAGGTGAAAGAAAAGACGCACAACACAAGCCCCAGGATGGGGCAAAAAAGTGGGTTTGTTCTATAACAACCAGAATAAGAAGCATCTGTGGCTTCAAAGCTATGAGAACAAGATTTGCTTGGAATTAAACTGGTAGCTTCTTAAAGATGGGCCTTCTTATTCTTTAGCATTGAACACTGATGGGACTGAGCCAGCTGGAGTGCACAAGGCTGACATTTGTGTGTTGGTTTAGCTGATCAGAATAAGCAGAAAGCAATCTGAAGAAAGAAACAGGTATACTACAAAATGTAAAGAAGTGGGGCTGAGCAACAAGCATCATTTAGACTACAGTCTATAGCAGCTTTCACCCAGGATGTAAGCCCTTTTCAAACACAAAAGACAAAAATATACTTCCTAAAAAGTATCACTTTATTGATCAAAGTGATGTCTTCAAAGGCTTCACAGGCACATTGGTAAAAGGATGTCTGATTCCACTTGAAGTGTCCACAAGTCTGTCTCTGGTAGCCATTAAAACATTTGCATTTGAAATTAAAGCTACTTGAATAATAATTTAAGAATAATTTCAGTAAAGTTCATAATATATTTTTCTCTTATAAGTTATTCAGAGTTGTGGGTTTTGGTGGTTTTATTTTTGTTTCTGTTTTATTTAAATCATGCCATATGGCATTTTTTTAATTTGTTGGAATACCTAAAAGCTACAGTAAAGTAAAACAAAGCTATTATTTATAAATTTTCCTTCCTGGACTCACCCAGATGCTATACCAGTAAAAGTGTGGCTTTGTGAGTATGGCACAGGAGCCCTGATTAGCTCCTCTTGTTTATCCAGGCCTGTGGAGATGTTGTAGCACCTTACATCGTACAGCTAATGAAAAACAGGGAATTGTTTTCTGTCATAAATAGCAGAACTCTGTATCAACTGAATGCTTGTAAGGTCTCCTTGCCAGGCTAAAACTAACAGCAGAGCATGTTATGAAATCTGAGTTTTTCCCCTGGCTTTTAAATGACATGTATACAAATCAGAATTTCAGAAAAGTAATGCTACAGACAGCAGCAGTTAAGTGCTGGAGTGGATGCCATAAATAAAACAGTATTCTTAGTTAATAATGAGCTTACACTTCAGTGTTTTGTTGGATCAAAGACCTCATGAATGATGAGATTCTGGACAGTGATCAGTAAAAGCCTAGTCAGTTGAGCTTGAAAACCATATATCTTGTTCACCTAAAATAGGTACAAGTGAAAAAAAGCATGCTGTTTTGGTGCTCAGGGAAATCTGAAAAAAGCTATTATTAAGTCAGTGTAAAAAGCGGAAGAAATCAGCTGTGCCAGAATGGCTGTGTTTACTTTTACCTAACTTTCTTGGGACAATGGTGATGAGAAATGTTTTTATCTGCAATAAACTGAGGAGAAAGTGGGGGTTGTAGCAAACCAGATAAGTATATATTAAAGGTCTTCATGTCATAAAAAATTTAATTCAGGAAACACAGAAAAGAGGTATCTTGCAACAGAACATGAGTTTGTGACTGTGTATCTGTGTAAACCTTAACTAGGTTAGAAAAAGATTAATCAAATATTCATTTGACTGAATGATATTTTGGACATTTTTCTGCACTACTATTAATTATTACTGTGACTTCGGAACTGTGAAACAGTGTAATACTCAATACTTAAAATTTAAGTTATTAAGTGGACTTTGCTTCAACTTTGCTCCCTATCAAAACCAAAAGTTTTGGTATTCTGCCAGGATAATTTATAAAACTAAAAAAGATAAATGACTGCGGGAAAGAAGATAAAAATATTAGTGTAGAAAGTTAACTGGTATTTCTGGACAACGTACTCTCCCAAATGAAAAATGAAAAGCCAAAATAATGTGGGAATTATAAAAATTGAATGTTGCTTTGATTCCCTGACGAGCATTGTAACATTGTAAGAGAAAGCCTGAGTGCTTTGCTCTCAAAAAAACCCAAAACCCAAAACTAATTTCTTAAAATGAGTTTAATGATATGGAAAACTATAAGATGTTAAAGAAGTAGTAAAAATCTGGTATAGATAACTAGTATTGTTTGTTTATGAACTCTTGCCCTAGTTTACATTAACCCTATCCCTGGAGTCATACAGCCTTCTTGCACAACGACTGACAGTTGTTTTGAAATATTTCGAGTTTTGTGATTACTGTTACAGTTCACAGTGTGATTTTTTCCCCTCATGCAACAGTGAGTTATATTGCCTGTCATGTGCTGTCTGTGTTTATTCCCTACATACTGATATTATTATCTTTGCTATTTTCACACAGCTGTGCAGCAGACAGAAACTGCCTTAGAACTACTGTCAATGTCTTCAGGGTTAGTGTCTTCAAATCATCTATACCTTTGACTAAGCTATCATTTTATACCCACTACCCTATCTAACTGTACTTGAACATTAGAAAATGTGAGCTATGAATCTCAAATTCTAATGTCTTTAAGTGCTTGTTAACCTTTACCATTAATAAAATATTACCGTAAGGATTACTCAGTATTGTCAACACAAATCACTAATATCTAATAAAAAATATGTCTAATTAAACTGAAAATTTACAAGTGAAAGCTCAATAAATTCTACATATTTGTGATGAGCAACTATGTGGAAGAGTCAAATAGCCTCTAAAAGTAATCTTTAAATATATGTAAACAGGAGGTCAAGTGGTATGTGGATGACTATTGTGGATTGTCAACAGTTCATTTACTACTTTGGAAACAAAAAGCAGTTCTTGCCCCAGGGAACTGACAGTCAAATTCAAATTGATCAGCTGATACACACACAGATATGTGTGCCAATATGAGCTGGATATAAAAACTTAATAATTCCCCAAACACAGTTTGAGATTAATGAATGGCTACAGTCAATTATCTCATTGACTCAAGTGATGAAAGATTAGATTTCTGTTTAGATCTTGTAAAATATTTTTTGAACAATGTGAAAACTTATCTTTAAATCATTAGATAAGTTAAATATTCAAAATATATTTACATATGCTGCAAAAGAATGTAAATAGTCATACAACTGGCATAGTCAGCTAATAATAAAATAGCATAATTTGAGGTCTTTGAATCACAGTGAAAGTAAAGAGAACTTTGGAGGCATTAGGTACATTTCATTAAAGTATCAGAATCAACAGAGGGTAATCAGTACCATATATGGTGTGATATTTTGGCTGACATTCTGTCCTGGTTTCAGCTGGGACAGAGCTAATTTTTTTCTTAGTAGCTAGAATAATGCTATGTTTTGGATTCAGTACGGGATTTGGTATGAGAAGAATGTTGATAATACACTGATGTTTTCAGTTGTTGCTAAGAGATTAAGGACTTTTCAACTTCCCATGTCCTGCCTGTATGCAGGTACACAAGAGCAGAGACAGAGCAACAGACCCAAATTGGCCAATGGAATATTCCATATCATACAACGTTATGCTCAGTATATAGATGAGGGTTGGCCGGAAAGCTCTCTTTTGCTGTTCTGGGATTGCAGTTTTGGGATTTTCTCTCCTCTGGGATCACTAGCCAGGAATAGGCTGGGCATTGGTCGGCAGGCAGTGAGCAATCACACTGTGCACTACTCATTTTTATATTCTATTATCACTATTGTTATTATTAATTAATTTATTTTATCCTATGTCAATTATTAAATTATTTTTATCTTAATCTACAAGTCTCCTTACCTTTACCCCTTTAATTCTCTCCCCCATCCCCCGGGGCAGGGGAGGGTGAATGAGTGGCTGCGTGGTGTTTGGTTGCCAGTTGGGTTTAATCTATGACACAGTCACAGGTCAAACGATTAAACTTATTATGGATATATGCAGACATATATATATATTTCCTATCTATAACTGTATATACATATATTTATGGATAAATTTAAAAAAAGCCAGATCCATCCCCAAACTTAAATGACTGCCAGTGATAACAAAAAACCCCTCCATATAAACTGAAGAAAATGGTTGTCAAATACTGACAAATTTGATCAGAAAAAATGATTCACATATTTTGAGTGGCAAACATGTAAATAATTGATCAATTCTTATGAACTGATGAGTACCAAATTACGTAAATTATTCATTTAATATGGTTTAACCTGATCTATTGCACTTTAATATTCTACTGAACACCATCTTTTAACCTATCAAACAGCAAACTTTTAAAAAGTATAATCTAACTAAAGCTGTTTTCAAGTAACAGATTTTCCCAGTGACTAGCTAAATTTGATCATTTTTTAAAATTTATGATCTGACTCGCAGGTACTCATCTTCTTAACACATTTGTGCTGTCTTACCCAAAGCACATTAGACTAGGTTTTAGAAAAGGGGAAGTTTAATCACATTTGATATTCTGTAGTCAATGTAGTGTCTAAATACTCATTAAGAGAAAAAAAAAATCACATAAAAAGCAAAAGGCACCCTGAATAAAACAATGTAAGGTCAGATTTAAGATTTCTACACATAATAGAAATTCTAAGTTACTGCAAATGAGCTCTAGGAGTATTAGAAAACACTGATATGAGCCTGGAAACCATCTTGGCTATCAAGGGATATGTGTTTCATTTTCAGTGTGTGATTTTAAATATAAATATTTAATGAAAATATTATTAAAATATTCCGTTAATGAAATAAACTGATGAAAGTACCACCAAAACCAGCTTACTTAATATTCACTAAATGAAATGGAAACATTTATCTTGGATATTATATCAGTCTTTAGAGAGGTTTCATACTTTACACTTTTTAGGACTATTTAAAGCATCATTGTTATGAGTATTCATGACTTTTTCGCTAAACAGGATGATAGAACTGGGTGGAAAGAAAATCAACGTGTACATAGGGAAAGAAAATATACACAAAAGTCTGATTTATCTTTATTCAGACTCACCAAAACCTATTATAAATGTTAACTTTTCTAGCATCTAAAAGAACATAAGCAACGTTTGCAGCTGTCATAGAAAATTCAGCATTCATACTTTCTAATGACCATCGCATTGTGATCTAGAAGAAAATGAGAGAAAAGTGACACCACAGGTGATCACTTAGTCCAGATTCCTTCCTAGCTTTGCCTAGATCATTCATGCCTGATCTTTGCCTAAAGTGTTTTAGCAATGTGTGTTGACAGAGATATAGAAAGAAAACTAGAAAAGGAAAGTTTATCATCAGTCACTAGAAATGACTATTTTAAAAGCTCTGTGCTGACTAAGCTATTATTAAAACTGCCAGAGGAGGGATTGCATGTCTCCCTATCACAACATTTATTGAACCTTTGCTTAGAAGATTTCTCTTAACATCTGATTTAAAACCTAGCAGCAAATTAATCTTATTTTCTCCATACTCTTCCCCATGTTGGTAAAGTGGACAACCTTTAAGATACTGTTCTTGTTGCTGACTTCAAGATTCCTTCCATTTGTTCTGCATCAGTTGCCAGTGAATCCAGGATGCCAGCTCAGGTTGTTTCACTACCAAGCAGAAGTATCTGTATTTTGCATTCAACATCCTGGCATTACATTGTAGGAGGACACTTGCCTTTTTTTTTTTTTTTTTTTTATTGTGTCCTATTTACTTTATGATCCCCTCTAGTGTCAGATTCTTTCCTGTCATACCAGCCATACCTGTTACCCAGCTAGTAATCTTCCATTTGTGTCATCTAGTGGATTTCACTTTCCTAAGTCTAGGTTTGTCCTTTATTTAATATAATTTTAGTGATTTGTGGACTGTGCATGTTTTTGAAGCCATTTTCAGTTCTATGCAGGTCTTCAGCAGTACTTGCAATACTTTCCATCTCAAAATTTTCTGCAAGACATGTGTTACCCTTCTGTCAGGTACAGTTGGAATGTGGCTAAATATCTAGCAGTTTCTCCTGAAACAAAATGCTAATAGAACCGCTAATTTCTACCTGGAAGCTTGAGGAGTTAAATTATATACCCAGATTACATAATATGCAAAAATTAATGGATAATATATACTCATAAGAGATACTCATGTACTCATAATCAATGAAGCTAGAGACTGAAAGTGAACCGAATGTTATCTCATAGCATATGTGTATAGGGAGGAGGGAAAGAGAAAGGAATGAAAATGGAATATATCCTTAGGAAAAACAGGTTAATAAAACAGTGAAAGCACTGTCTCTTGAACATTTTTTTTAAAATCAAAACCCCTAGTATCATCCTTTTCATCTCATCCTGAATGGCCATTACCTTATCTGAAGAGCAATAATGTAACTGCATTACACACAAGTCATCAACCAATTTAGAAGAACTCAAATTTGGCAGATTCAGCTCTTTTTCTTTTGGGTTGTGCAGTCATCTCCACTGAAGTACAAGTTTAGTGTGTGGCAGAAAAGTCCCCAGTGAAGTGCTTAACTTAGTTTACTCTTCACCATCACATATGAATCTCTACATCATCTCCATTTCAATTCTACTTCAGTAATAACTCAGCTCTTTCCTTTTCCTTTTGTTTTTCTCCTTTACCTCACTACTGCAAAGTCAAATTACGATTCCCCTGGCACATTTAACATAATTCCCTTCCAGCTATTATCATGCAAAAGTAGCAATAGCATAGCACTGCCAAACTTGTAAAAAAAAAAAAAAAAAAAAAAAAAAAAAAGAGAACTTTTAAAACATGTCCCAAAACACTTCCTGGCTGCAAGGTCTGGCTTATTCTGTCTGTCATCCTTGCTCAGCAGTAGGTGCTGGCTGAGGGATACCTGTTCCCCAGGGCTGTAGGCAGCGCCACTTTACAAGACAATGCTGGGCTGCTCTTTCTGTTCACCAACACCAGGTACCAGGGAAATTCATACTCTTTCAGGTTTTAAGCCACAAGTTACAAGAAACTTGCTTGTGCATTGCCCACATTCTTCGTGAAAATACTGAGTTGAGAAAATACCCAGAACCAAGCCTAAGACATGCTCTTTGGAACGTCAGTTTAAATATCCTTGCAAGCAGATAGTAAAGCATAGTTAGCTAGTGTTGGAGAACAATCTTTCAAGTAACACAGTCCCATTTTACCATGCATTCATCTCAACTATACTTTCCTAGTCACATGCTATGACAATGTCAGGGTATTCAAAGGACTTCCTGAAATGAAAACAAAGCTTTTCTCCTTATCTGCTGGATGAGCTGTTTTAGGAAAAGGTGGTAGTCTGCTTCAGCAGTTTTTCTTGACAAATCCAAATTGGTTGTCTTTTTAATTACCTTATAAATCTTCTGGGTGCTTGTAAATTGATCGTTTAATAAGCTTTTTCCTCGGAATGTCCTGTGAGATCAAAACTGACATTACTCCTTCAAAATCTTCCTTTCTTTCACTATAGGAATGGATAGTATGTTTGCCCTTCCCCAGTCCTCTGGGATCTTCCCTGTCATCTTTGAAATCTCAATGATAATTGTTAATGGTTCTTTCCTTGTCTGATTCATTCCTTGGCTAGTGCTTTAAGTATCCCAAGATCAGTTTCATCAGACCCTACTGACTTCAATATATCTATCTTATCTAAATATTGTTTAACCTACTCCTGTTCCATTCTGGTGCATATGCTTATCCTCCTTGCTGAAACTGATATTTATATACCTGTTCATTATTAACTGATTGTGAAAACAGAAGTAAAAAAGATACTTCAGCCTTCAGTTTACCACTGATGATTTTTCTCTCCTTCTTAAAGCATTGGATATATGCTTTTCTTTGTTTTCCTTCTGCTTGTTTCACATATCTAGAAACTTTTCTTGCTGTCTTTTATGTATCTTGTGGCTTCAAAATATTTGAGAAATTTTAGATTTAATTTTTAAAGAAAAATCCTCTTCCTTCTGGACAGGTAAGTATATTTTGAAAGTTTCAGATGAATGCTATTATATGCAGCAAAATTTAGGTTTCAGAGATTACATCTTGACTGTCATAACTGCAAGACTTCCTGCATCCTGAATGAGGACTAGCTGCATCCAAACTTCATGTGAGGATCAGGTACTGATGTCCACATTTCCCACCACTGTAGATTAGGAAATGTAAAGATCTCCAATCAGGATGGTCAACTAGTGAACCAGGACTGTGTGACATACAATGGAATGTTACTGTAGTTTCAATAAAAACAGTGCAAATATTGGGGGATCATTTCTTCTTAATGTACATACACTTAATTCTGAATCAAACACACTTGTGATGTTAAATTTAATTGAATTCCAAAAATACCAATAGTTATTCTTCACGCCTTTGGTGTGGGGGGTATGTTCTTTTTCTTCATGTGGCTGAAGCCTCATGCATTTAGCATGAGTCTGTAGCACCATTATTTAGTGTAGTGCCATTCTGTTTACCACAATAATGTTCTGTTAATGAAGAAATTTTATCGACTTTATATGCAGTAGTTCTAATAGAACAGAAATAGTCACACAGCAGTATGTCATCTTATAAACAGATGCTTATAGATGAAAAATTAAAATTTATGTTACAGCACCTTGTAGAAATGTAAGTACACTGACAGTAGATTCACTTGGTTATCTTTCAGGACCTCCTTAGTATAAGACCACAGACACCCAGTGATCTGTAGACCAGTTTACTGTTTATGTCTCTGTTGCCTTATTTTTATGTTACTAGTATGAATGGTATTCACCTCAACTAGCTTTACTTATCTAAAATGCAGGTTTCTCAAATGGTCATCTAGGGTCTCCCTACCAAAGAGGAAGTAATAAAGGCATCTCCAGTAAGAATTTAATCTGCTTTAGCCAACTTTTTTCCACAAGGTATTTTCATAACTTGTACAACCAGACAGAATGAATGGCCCTGTGGAAATTTTCTCTTTCTCATTGACTGTAGAGAAGACTGGTGATTATCTTAGAATACTTGCTTAGATTGTATCTAAAATACATTCTTAGATTACACTTAGGCAACTGAAGTCAGTCAGGTTAGTCCTGCCTCTAAATGTAAGCATATAGTTGGGCATACAGTGATTTTTCCACCTCCCACAGTTGTGCAGGTGAGCCATCCTGATATAGTAAATATAGTATATGATATCTCAAAAATTCTTACTCCTTTTAGCCAATGTGCCACAGAATAGGCAAGAGGGAAATTATGTTAGAGAGTACTATTCAATCAAAATGCTTCCTCTTATTTCACTGTTGAAAATCTGAATGTCAGAAGCTTTGTGGAAAAGTGAAGGATTTTCTCATTGAATCAGTACAATGTATTTATACAACTGTGATGTTTTGGTGTCAGCTGCAGAAAGCACTCCTGAAGTTCCAGGGCTTAGGGGTGTTCTGGGACGACAGACCTGTCTGATGCTGTTGACCTCTGTTAGACATTTTTTCAACAGGTAATAAATAATGTTTGGGCTTGATTCATTCTTTTCTTTCATCTTCACAATGTCTGAATCAAAATTCAAAGGAGGAACTACCATCTCACGTTTAATTTGGGTTCTGTGCTCTCTGCCTGTGGTACTGGTGAACTAATCATTCTCTGTCTCTTAATGTGCAGCTGATTAGTCCTTCTTACTTTGCACTTGTCCCGTTAAATTCCATTTTTTTTTTATTAATCTTATCCAAAATAAAAGGATATAAACTATTCTACATTCTCACAATCTGTTTAGGTAAAATATATTTAAAGGCCGATGATGCCTTTCCAACAAAAACTGCATGACATATTCATAAACACCAAACCAATAATCTTTTAGGGATTAGTTTAAATTGCAGTGGTAGAAGTTTATCCAAATTAGCATGTTTTCCACAACCTAAACTGGAAACAAATGTTTGTGACAAATAGATCAGAACTGCAGCAACATACTACGCAAAGTCCGAGTATGTTTTGCTAAACACATTACCCAACAATATCATCTATTATTGGCACATTTTGACTTTGAAATGAGCAATCGTGCATTTTGAACACAAAAGCAGAAGTCATTTGTATGACTAAGGCTTTTCTGAAAAAAAATCCATAATTAAATTGAGATGATGAATGCATACTGATTGCCAGAGATGAATTCTGCCCATTTTATTGAGAAATCACTTTTCTTTTCCAGTCTGTGCTGTTACTATGGATCCATTCCTCACATAATCCATTTCTCCATTCTAGAATTATATAACAACAGTGTTCTAGTTATCCTGCCCGATAAAGAAACATTATTTTTAAAATAGGAGACCAGAATGAAATTAAATGGTAACTACCAGCCCACAATGAATATTTTACTACTATGACTAGGTATATTGAAATCTGACATTTATTAGGGCCTTTCGTTCCAGACTCTCACAGTGCTTTACAAATACAACACAACTTTGCCAGTGTGACACCACTGAAACACAGCCACCCTGGAGTGCAGTGTAGCAGCTATTTTGCTCCCACTTGACAGCTGTTGGTTGTTATGACCTGTTTCTTTTCTACAGTTATTTTTCTGGAAAGTATATGAGGGAGAAATCCACCCACCAGGAGATAGGCAGAGACCATCTGCCATGACTAATTTCACATTTATTCCAGGCAGCAGTTGTACCAAAATCCCAGAACTAAAAACACAGTTGTTATAACTTGAGCCATTTGATGTAAAATGAAGCAATATGTTCAGTATCTTTCCATGATAGTATCCATGAATATAGATCTCCATTAAGATCATAAAGATTTTTGAAAGCCTTTTCAAATTCAAGCTGAGGTCCTTTGAAACATTTAGATTTCTGTGGGAATTAAGAACTGGTGGTTAGCAAAATGTAAACTGACCTTGAGGTTAGAAGAATGATTGTGGGAAACTGAGGCAACATTCGGAATACCGTGTTGCGAGCGTCAGAAACACCAGGCTGGACCACCTGCAGAATGCATGGTGAGCGTGTGAGCAGTAAACAAAACCTGAAGGTCAGTAGAGGTAAAAACAAACCTATGTAAACAAGTGGGAATAAATTGGGAGCTGGTACACAGCGCGGCAGCATTTGCTCTTGGCAATGCACCCCTTCCACAAACTGGTGTGAGTTTGTCTTTCTTCTGCGTGTTACCCCAATCCTGGCTGGACCAAGACCAACAATTCCTTAGTCGCATAACATGGGGTCCTACTTCCTGGTCAGGTTAAGTGTACTTCAACTTAGAAATCTGATTAGAGAGATCTTTGTAGTAGCCTATAGACAAAGTGAAATGGGAACATGTGATTTGTGGTCAGAAAGTGTAGATTATTCTATCTTTAGGTACCTAACTGAAATACCTATTTTATATTAATAAAATAGTTACTTTCAATTTCTGCTGGAAATGGAGACAGATACTCCACAGGAAAAAATATTAATTATTCTCTGAAGACATGTCTCTCTCTCCCTTCGTGTCTTTACTGATTACAGAAGCAGCATAGTGTTACTATGTTCTTAACCTGTTTTTTAGCTGATATATGTGCCTATGACCTAAGCTTACGGAGAGCCAAACTGCTTAGCTCAGTGCTCTGCGTTGACTTAAATGGGTTTACACGGGTCTGCTTATCTGGATGAAGGTCTGGTGAGCCTTTGGATGAAATCTTATTCTTTGGAAGAGATTGGGACTTCCATTAACTTCTCTAGCCTCAGAATTTTATGTTTTTTTCTATAAAAACAGATGGTGAATAGTTCTTGGGTATTCTTAAAATAACTGTTCCCCTCAGAAATGCACTTTTGCTGCCGTATGTTGCATAAAGTCTTAGTTTCCTTCTTACTCATGCTAGTTTACCCATCACTAATTACCATCAATCTGTAAGAGGAATTTAAAAAATTCCATGTTGATCTCATTAATTTCTTTGTTGATCTCATTAATCTTTTAAAGTTTTTCTACTTTGAGACAGTACATGTCTTTGTATATGTATGTAACAGAAAGTACTTTCATGATGTGATCTGAATCTTACACAGCAAATTGGAAATTGATCTATCTGTTATCCAACACATTTTACATGAAGTAAATAAGTTAGAGCCAAACCATAATCCATTCTAAATGCAGTAACTCAGCAGCTCAAGTAACACATGACCAAATCAATAAGAACAACACAAAAATGTGTCAGGTTGAAAGGTTCAGAAAAAAATGGATTAGAGAATGATCATGTTAAGAAAAGAATGAAAGAAAGGAACAACCTTTACCATACTTTTCCAACTACAGATCTTCTTTTTCAATAAAACTCAGGATAGCAATAAAAAGCCACAGTTAATAGAATTAGTACTTTTTTAAAAAAATAATTAGGCCAACCTTTTTTAAGCTACATCTAAACTTCAGACTTGGAATTCCATTGCCTTAATGCCACTCCCCAAGCCACAGAATTCACTCAGCAACTGGAAGGCAACAGAAAATAGGAGGAAACTATATGGAAAGTGAATTAGGATCAAGTAGATTTACATTCACATCTCCCAAGCTAGGCTTCAAATCATTCACCCATGCATTATAAAGGTCTTAAAGATAAGAAGTCAGCAGATGTGTCACACGATATTTTGGCTTCCTGCCCTTCTACAGCCAGTTTTTATGTAGTCCTATAGTTAGACTTAAGCCTGAAAGGCACAACAAAATTAATTCCTACTTGGTAAAGCAACAGCAGGTTTTAGGTACAAATTATAAGTTAAAATACTTCTGGGAAAGGACTTTTCAAGTAATTTGAGAAGGGTGAGGCTTAGGTTCATCTGAGTTACCAACACAGATAGAAAACACTAAATGATCTTAATTCCTGCAGCCAGTACCTCGTATGTCGAAGGAAAGGAATATTGAAGTTTGTACATATTTTGTGCCTTCAGTTTCCTTTATTGACCAGTGGAAACAAATCTGACTTGTATCCTAACTCGTTAATTTGCCTGCCCTTAGAGCGGCCTTTGGATTTGTTCAAGAGCACAACTACTTAAGAGGATTCTACAAGAAAGAGAAAGTTTTTCCAAAGGAAAACTGTAAACACCTCATCAAAAAGCTACTTAATTTAAATGTTTAGAATGTGCCCAGTGAAAAGTAATGAAGTTGAACAATACTGTCTTTTATGAATGAAAATTATGTTAAATATTTATTTCCAGTAACCCAAATGTCTAAACCCATTATTATTAATAACCTCTTGAAATGAATAACAACAACCACCAACCTAAATCAAGTCCTTGTTTGACATAAATTGGAAAAAAATCTATTAATTGCAGTGAAGCAAAAAATTTTCAAGAGGTTACTAAGCTGATGTTCTGACCATGACATTTTAATAGTTCTGAGAACAGGTATTTTCTTCTGCATAGGCCTTGACTGATCACACTTTCAAACTGCTGGTAGCTTACCTCAATTTTAATGTGAGCATTAACAGGTCTTAGTATTCATAGCAGTGTCTGCCTTTTCTGACAGAGGACTGGGCAATTGTTTCTAGATAGGGTAAGATGAGTCTCCCTGATAGGAGCAGTTCTCCTGAAACCAAGACAAAGGATTTAAAATGAGCAAACTTGCTTGTGAGGCAATACGTATGTTGACTTTAGAGCTTGAGAGGTGCAGGAAGAGGAAGTTTATATCAAGCTTTCTATCTGACAGTGAATCTCTTTAATATATGTGAAAAATGCATGGGTTCTAAAAGGATTTTATTTATATTAACCCTCAGTTTGTTGATAGAATAACAGAAGGAAGCAGTCTTATGGACCCCATAGGCATGAAAAAGAAGATATGGTTGACAGAGTAGGTACAACTTGCAAGCTAAAGCAAATTGCAACTCCCAAGGACACATTAAATCAAGGTCATTAGATCTAAGAATATTCCTTAATCATCCATTAACTTTCACATTATTCTTCTTCACTATAATAAGAAAGTACTGAGCTGACTAATTGTGCCTGCAACGTGAGCAATAGTACTAGGAGGTATTCCAAACACTTTCTGGAGGCATAATTTAAAGAATGAAAAAGTCCCACATAAAATACTTAGAAGGAATTGATTCTAGTCTGAGTTCAACTGCAGTGCAAAGATTACAGGTTTGAATTACAGGAATGTAGACCAGGACCTCGCTTCCCTGATACTTAAAAAACTTTCTAACATGGAAATACTTTCTGTTCCTGACCAGCACATACCCATTTTATTTAAATGTTTTTTCCCCCTCTCTTTGATTCTTTCCTCCTTCTTCTGGCTATATCCTTAGGACTTGGTTTGTTTAGTGCAAAAAGACCTTTTAAGTGTTTTCTCAACACCTCTTCATTACCTGGATTATCCTGCCCATTTTATTTTGCAACTTTTTCACTTTAAGTCCATTTTTGTTTAACACAGGTAACCAAGACTATACAAGATATTGTAGGCAAAATTCTCTAAACAGTGGTTTGTCCAATAGCACACAGTTTGCCACATAAACCACCTAAATTCACATCTACTTTTTCATAAGCCCATCATATTGTCAGCTTTTAATAACACAGGAAACTGCTACTGTGTCAGACTTTTCTATTTCTAAGCCACTGCCAATTGATAAATTTCCAGTTAAAGGTGGAAAATATTATTATTAGGTCCTCTTCTTAGGGCTTCATGTTTCAGTTAAATTCCATCCCATTTCTATTACTGTAGTCCTCAGGATCATCATATATTTTCTGCATGATATGCCAATTGTCCTTTATATTTACTTGCCTCTTAACTTTGTGTCATAAACAATTTTCATCAAGGCTTTCATTCATTTCGTAATGAATTTCATTCATTAATGAAAATGTTAAAGATCCATTGCTGGAGTAGTCCTTGAGGAACTCTGTTACTAATCTTCCCCTAGTCTGATAGTTTCATTTTTAATGCTATTTTAGTGATGTTTTTCTCTCTGCATGTCTTTTACTATGTTGCATGTACCCCAACCTAACAAATAATTTTTCACAGAGACCAGGTTACTTGTTCTTCTGAAATCCCAAAAAATTTACAGTATTTTTTTCCTATATATACACTATAATTTTAACAAAAAAACCTTCAAAATTAATCTAGCATGACACACCATCACTGATCTATTGTTAGATTATATTTTATTTTACCTACATGCATTTAATTATATTTTTCTTTAAATATTCTTTTAAAACTTTAATTCTATTGGAGAAAAATGTGTCAGTTTGATAGTTGCCTGGATCACTTTTTCTTTTCTTGTTTTGTAGAGGTACTTTGCTAAATATTGTTCAATGGTGTGATGTCATTGCTGTAGACAAAGGAAAATATTCATGCCAAACTTTCAGGTTGAATGACTTTAGAGACTGTGGTTACCTAGTATCTAGCTACAGTGTAATAAGTATTTCAAGTTTTAATTTCACTTTGTTTTGAGCAGTCTAACAACTGCTGCCATGTTTTTCTCTCCATACTGAACCTCATTTCCTAAAACAGAGACAAAGAATTTGTCCAATATTAGTCAAGTTTAGATTATCTTTAGTCATGATCCCATATTCTCTGTACCATCTTTATTTTATTTCTTTTCTCTACGTTTAGGAGTGAAGAAACTTTGAGATTTAATTTTCTCTAATGGTCTACCATAGATTTACACCTAACATTTCTGATCTCTTTTGCATGCTTCCTCATATAGATGTCTTTTTTCAATGATCAGTTCTTTAAAACACTCTTTACCTCCCACAGCTTTTACAAGTAATTTTTTATTTCTCAAGGGGTTTATAAATTCTTTTTGTTCCTGTAGCCTTTTACGCATTTTCTTCCTTTACTGGTGTGCATACATTTTTCACATACAAAAAAGTCAGAACTTTTAAGTCCAGTTGACTTTAGTAACTAGGTCCCTTAACATTTCTAAGTCTGAGAGTTCTTAATTTCAGTATGAGTTTTAGCTTATAGTTTTAAGTTAAACCATAATGGTTGGATGCAACTTTGACTTTCTATAACCATATCTTATATAACGCTTACTATTTACCAAATATAACATGAAAAATAACATTGCATTTTGCAGGTACCAGAAGTATGTGGGGCACATCTTTATCCATCATATTTCATCTTCAAAATACATGCAGTAAATTAATCTGTATAACTATTTTATTACACTATATTATTACTGTTATGTTCACAATCTTGTTTATGGACAATGAGGAAACAGGAATTATTGTTAGTATTGTTGAAATCTTAAGAGTCTAACTAAAGAATTTTTATTAGAGAAAAGGAAAGAATATGTATATGCAGAACAGCTTCAATAATAAAAATTAAGAACAATATCATTAAAATTGTTAGGCACACTTAGTTTCTACCCCTTTTTCTGATGTTATGTGCTCCCTTCTCCTCCTCACCTGTGTCTTATGGTCACTAGGTTATATTGGGGTCTTAAAACCATGGTGCTACCATTTGTACCAAAAGAAAAAGAAAACAACAGCCATGGCCACTTGCTGACTAGAAAAGTAGATGCCAAAGCTAAAGCAAGTAAAGCAAATCTCTAAGTAAGTCAAGAGCAGTACAGAGGGAGCAAACTCACCAAGCCTCGATCCTGAGTCCTTGCAAACCCAGTATTGAGACTGTGGCCTGTTACTAGTCATGGCAATACTGCACTACATGGTTACAAGGTTACATTATGTTTATGACAACTACTGTAATTAGCCAGAGTGTAAAAAAACCAACTAGGACTCCTCACTTCCTTGTCTCAGTTTAAGTATTTAAAGCATATGGAATGAATCCAGGTCTTCATGTTGATCTGCATTTCTCAAAGAGCTGGCCATTCACATTCTGTTTGATTTTTTTTTTCCCCAAAATCCCCAAATTCCCTAGGTATATTGCAAGAACAAATTAATAAAAAAAAAAAAAAAAGAGAAAATTTGCGACTGTGACAATGGTGGCACCCTGAATCCCCCAAATAAAATCTATTTAGGGTACAAACCTATGTCTTAAATCAAAGAATGTGATTTGATTTTCATTTTCTTCTACAGAGTTTGAAAGAGAAAAGGCAATTTGGAACTGTTCTTTCAATCTGAGATCTTAAATTACTGTATTTTATTAAAGGATACTTTGTTGCACGTAAGTTAATTTAATCAATTAATCATGTCTAAACATACCCAACTTAGTAAAACACTTTTGATAGAGTTATGAACTATTTAAATAGCATCATCTAAATTTCATTAAATTTTTAACCCTCATTAATTTCTAATTTTCAGGTTTCAGATGCTTTTTCACAGTGCTGACGTTTCAGAATTGTACTTATCATCACATGCTTCCTATGCAGGCACACAATACAAAACCAAATAAATCCATGTTCTCATGTTGTGCAATATAGAATTAGTTGAAAAAGACTGAAAAAGTTTCTTCCTTCCATTTAGTCTGGTTTTCTGTTTGGTTGAGATAATTTTTAGGGAGACATATCTGAATTTTTGTATATTTATTTTCAATGTTTATTTTGCACACAAACATCCTCATATTCAAATATTTGAATGTAATAAACATTACAGGAAAACACAGACAGTTTTGCAGAAAGAGCCAAAGTATTAAGTATTAAAATGAGTTTTCCTGAAAACTGGAGTGTATGTATAGACAAATATTTTAGCATCTCCACATCTGCCAGCCTCTTAAACAGTCTAGTCCTTTAGGAGCTAAACAAATCTTTAACAGATACAGTATACTGGGGGAAAGAAATGTGTGAGCAGACAACCTTGGAATGGATAAGAGGCAGATTCTATGTGATTCATGCAAGTAAATCTTTTATACGTACTGTAGGATAGCTGATAAGTGTGGAACAGTTGCCTATTTCTCGTGGTTCTTCTCACAGTCTTGTTTGCTTTTTCAGTTTTAGATTTAGCAGTTATTTTCCTATCTATGTAATGCTTGGATTTTTTTTTCCAAATCTGTGATATAAAGTAATACATTAACACTGTTACATTCAAACCTTATTTATGGGCAAAGTGGAAGCACACCTTATATATAAGTAAAAACAAGAATTTATTGTTAATATAACTGAAATCTTAATATCTAATCATTATTAGTTCAGATCTAAATTGTTACAGAAAAAGAAGAAGAATACAGTTAAAATTGCTTTACACACATGTAGTTATTAGCCCTTTTCCCAGTGTTATGCTCAACCTTTCCAGGCTGCCCTGGCTCCTAAGGTCTCTGCCTTCACGGCCAGTGGCTGTGGTGACAAGGGTGTCAGCACCTGGCATACCTCACTGGGAGGAATGTGATATTGATATTGATTCTTCCTCACTCTACAATCCACTTGGTGTCATTTTTCCATGCCTGCTAGCTCCCTGGTCTGCAGCTCCAGGTAACATCTTAATTTGCTGTATTTGTTACCTTTTACTTGTGTGAGATATTACTTCTGTCCTTTGCTACTCTTAAAATCACTTTTGTCCAGCTGCAGGTCAGCATTTCTCTGACTGCAGGTGAGCTGTTTATAGCTGTGGGGTCTGCAGTGCAAAGCTGGGACCCCATCTCTTGTCACCCCATGCCTGTACTCCTCTGCACTGCATCCTACATCTCTGCTTTTCAAGGTCACTGCTGTACTACCGGACCTGTATTTCTCTATGTTGTCATTGTGGTAAGAGTCATAAATACCTCATTCTGCCTAAAGTAACTGCTAGTTCCCATTAAATATATAAAACTAACATTGTACTACACAGAGGTAAACAAAAGGAAAACAAATTAGCCATAGACACCTGGTCAATTAGAGAAACTACCATCACAGCTAAAACAAGTTACAGGTCAAGAAAATTTCAGACAGAGCAAACCTGACAAATCTCAGTCCTGAGGCCTTCCCAGCTTAGCAAAGTGCTTATGGCCTGTTACTAGCAATGGCAATACTGTATTTGGGGCTACACAGTCACATCGCATGTCAGTAAGGTACTTATTAATGGTCCTTAGTATCTTGTTTGCACGTCTTCAGAAAGCTGAACATGAGTATGGGCAATTTCCCCTTCCATTTCATTATGAAACAATTTAAATCAACATAAAATCATATTAGATGCAAATCCTAAGGATGTTGGCACAAGCCAGTCAAAGTATTAAAAAATAATTCTAATCACTTTGACAGATGGCAGCACTTCCCATTCACCTTTGTGGATGGAAATGAAACAGAAAACATGAATTTGGCAACCAGACCTATGTATTCACCTATTTAGCATATTACCTTTAACATTTTTCACTGTGTTTCCTTAATCTGATCAATAGGTGGTCATCAAAATGTATCTGGTACAGCACACATCTACAAAGTTCCAATCTGACTCATGAGTGAACCTGACTCACCAGAGATATGACTCTCCCTGACCTGTATCTGTGCTTCTTGGTTTTTCAGCTGTGCTCACTCTCTAAACTGTTCCACTTCATGGATGAAGATGATACTCTGCACTTGCTGCAGATGGGCTGGGACACATCTGGGTCCACTGGTGGGTAGATAGTTCTCCTATATTAAGAGCAATTCCTATATCACCTTCCTAAGGAAAAATTCTTGTTTCAGACTCCTGTTGAAGATTTTTTTTTTTTTTCAAAGGCATTTGAATACCATTAACTGTAGGCTAAAAAATTCTGCCTTAACCATATGAGTTCACAGAATTAAATATTACATAAAACCTGTTATGTAATAAACCAACATTTGGTTTCCAGTAGTAGAAACAAAAATGTGAGCAATAAGAATGTGGATTTTCATTTCTCAGGTGCCAAGTATTCCCTCCCTTCCTCTGTCTGTCGTTTGTTTATCGTCTGTTTGGTGTGTCAGGTTCAGTTTGGTTGTATTGGAATACAGCCCATTGTTCAAGGCTCCACAAGAGGACTTTACAAAATGTTATGGGAGTTAGGAGCATCTGGCTGGTTTGGCTGAAACTCCCTAACAAGCTTAGTTACTGTGGGAGCTAAAATAAAATGAGAAGCTGAAGAAAAAGATAATTTTAATGAGAAAACTTCTTGGCTTTAGCATAAGCAAAACAAAAACACAGCCAATTTCATACCTTTGCAAGTTTACCAAACAAAATGCTAAAATGTCTCAGCAAATAAGAAAAAATTACTCCATACATCACCAAAGTCACTGAGAACTACCAACCAAAATAAACATTTTTTAAACCTAAGAATTTGCTTGCAAAGCTAGCCCTGGTTTGCCCTTTGATTATATAAAATAGAATTTTTTCTATCTAAGTATTTTTACCTTAAATTTAGATTTTCAGTTTTTAAATTTTTAAGTGAGAAGCCTATAAATAAATAGCCACAATATTCGTAGGTACTGGTAGGTGGCTCCATTTCAACCCCAAAGTGGACTTTTTGTTGCACTGTGGCATCTCTGTGTATATTTATACGTCAATATTATCAGTCTGACTGGGGGAGGGCAGATAAGGGTGCCAGAAAATTTCTGCTGTTGTAACACTCTAAGCAAAATGTGCCTCTGCTGAGAGGGATCTTTCCTTCTTTCTATCCTTTCAGTTGTGTCTTGAAGTGCAATCCTGTGTGTCTACAGTAAGCCAGCTTCTATTGAAGTTTTCAAATGTCGAATTTAGTCTGTGATGTAGACACAGTCTGTCCTGTTTCTTAGTGGAGAAACAAATAAAATTCATATTGGTCATTGGTGTGAAGTTACTGTCCAGCTTACAAATCAAAATGAGTTCCAGTCCAAGGAAACAATTAATTAAGATTTTTATTCTTTCTTGTAACAAAAATTAATTGTCATGAGAAATTCTGGTAATTTTAATGACAGGCTTGTTGGGAATTTTAGGAGATGAAATTTTCATACAATATCTACAATATTTTTCACCCACAAGTATGACTACGTGTCTTGACCTTGCTCAGTTGTAAAAAATCACTTTGATTCCAGGAAACTGAATGGGTTTTACTCATTATATCAGGGATTTCCATCTCCCTGAATTACCTCATTGGTAGAGAAGAATGAATATAGGTAAAACAAAACCCAAAAATATTGCAGTGTCACTTGAAATCAGATTGGAATTCACGTTAGTCCTGTAACCTGTCAACACCAATAGCAACAGCATAAAACTGTATCCAGTGGGATCAACGATAACATATATGTTCAAATAAGAAAGAAGATTGCTGCATCAAGTGTGCATCTACCCATAGGTTTCATCTGGGTACTCTACAGATCCTGGTTTACACCTTAAACCATGAATTTTAATATATCCCTTCCATAAGACATTATTATTAATGGCAACTTTAAACACTGATTTTATCTCACCTTCTTTGAATCTAAACTCTTGATCTCAGCCACTCTATATAACAATACATTTCACTGTTCAATTAAATAGTGTGAGGTGTTTGACTTGTTCAATAAATTTGTGAAGAGAAAAATTGAAATTGTCTTGATTTTAAGGTATGTGAATCATGGAACCTCACCTGGAATAGCCTCTAGTACATGACAGGACAAGGAACATGGGCATGGGTATCGCAGAGGAGAGAGATAGAGCTTTCTGCAGGAAATGCAAGAACTAATGCTTCTGAGCTAACTAGGCTGTATTTTATTATAGCATTTGTTACAGTGTTTAAAAAAATTTTCATGCATTCTTTTACTTGTCTCTTTTCTAAAGGAACAAAAAGGAACCAGACTTGCTATAGCCACTTATATGAAAGTTTTTTCATGACCTTGTCTCCATTCTCAGAACCATTTATTTCATACAGACATATTTCTTATGAGTACTCAGTAAACAATTGTAATACAAACAAGGCAGTTGATTTCTGATAGCATTCTTAACACGAATTTGTTTACATTTTTCCTACCAGTTGCACATTGAGCAGAAGTGAGATTTCTGCATTCTCCCAGATCCCTTTTGAAAAGTGACAGATAATATCACTTTCTAAAGCATACAAACCCTTTATTTTTTTCCCTGCAGTGAAAGATACTTAGAATTCATTGCTACTAAATCTCATTGTTATCTTGTTATCTTTGCACATCTCTTATGTAGATCTCTAAGATTCCCTGGTTGTCTCTGGTTCCAGACTAATCCAGGTCACATTCATTGCTCTGCAAGTGTCTCTACTTCTCTAGTCACTTCCATTTTAAGAGCGGGACCAGTCCCAGAGATTCCGGGAATGTGTGGGAGATAACTTCCTGACACAACTGGTGAGTGAACCAACCAGAGAAGGTGCCCTGCTGGACCTCCATTATGTGAACAGAGAAGGACTGGTGGATGATGTGGTGGCTGGAGGCCGACTAGGGCACAGCGAACATGAAACAATAGAGTTCTCTATTCTTAGAGAGGCCAGGAGAGGGGGCAGCAGAACTGACATCTTGGACTTCTAAAGGGCTGACTTTGTCTTGTTTGGTCACCCACTTGACAGGATCCCTTGGGAGATGGTCTTGAAGGGGATAGGGGTCCAGGAAGGCTGGACACTCTTTAAGAAGAAATTCTTAATGGCACAGGAGCAGGTGGTCCCCAGGTGCTGTAAGAGAAGCCGGCGACAGAGAAGACCACCCTGGCTAAACAGGGAGCTTTGGCTGCAACTCAGGGAGAAAAGGAGAGTTTACGGCCTTTGGAAGAAGGGGCTAGCAACTCACAATGATTACAAAGATGCTGTGAGGCTATGCAGGGTGGAAATCAGGAGGTCTAAAGCCCAGCTGGAAATTAATCTGGCTTCAGCAGTCAAGGACAACAAGAAATGTTTCTATAAGTATGTGAGCAGCAAAAGAAAGACCAGGGAGAGCCTCCATCCCCTGCTAGATGCAGGAGGAAACATGGCAACGAGTGATGAGGAAAAGGCTGAGGTGTTTAATGCCTTCTTTGCCTCAGTCTTTAGTGACAAGACTAGTTGTATGGAGGGAATCCAGCCTCCTCAGCCAGAAGACAGAGACTGGGAGAACGACCCCCCCGCAAACCAGGAGGAGACAGTCAGTGACCTACTGCACCACATAGACACACACAAGTCTATGGGACCGGATGGGATACACCCGAGGGTGCTGAAGGAGCTGGCTGGGGTGCTCGCCAAGCCGCTTTCCATCATTTACCAGCAGTCCTGGCTGACCAGGGAGGTAATGACAGATTGGAAATTGGCCAACGTGACGCTCGTATATAAGAAGGGTCAGAAGGATGATCCGGGAAATTACAGGCCTGTCAGCTTGACTTCGGTGCCCAGGAAGATGATGGAACAGATCATCCAGAGTACCATCATACAACACGTGCGGGACAATCAGATGATCAGGCCCAGTCAGCATGGGTTTATGAAAAGCAGGTCCTGCTTGACAAACCTGATCTCCTTCTATGACAGGGCGACCTGCTTATTGGATGAGGGAAAAGCTGTGGATATTGTCTAACTTGACTTTAGTAAGGCCTTTGACACCATTTCCCACATCATTCTCCTGGCGAAACTGACTGCTCATGGTTTGGATGGGCACACGCTTTGCTGGGTAAAAAAATGGCTGGATGGCCGGGACCAAAGAGTTGTGGTGAATGGACTTAAATGTGGTTGGCGGCCGGTCATGAGTGGTGTCCCCCAGGGCTCAGTTTTGGGGCCACTCCTGTTTAACATCTTTATTGATGATCTAGATGAGGGGATCGAGTGCACCCTCAGTAAGTTTGCAGATGACACCAAGTTGGGTCGGAGGGTTGATCTGCTCGAGGGTAGGGAGGCTCTGCAGAGAGATCTGGACAGGCTGGAGCGATGGGCTCAGGCCAACTCTGTGAGTTTCAATAAGGCCAAATGCCGGTGCTGCACCTGGGCCACAACAACCCCCAGCAGCGCTACGGGCTTGGGGAGGAGTGGCTGGAGAGCTGCCAGTCAGAGAGGGACCTGGGGGTGTTGATTGACAGCTGGCTGAACATGTGCCAGCAGTGTGCCCAGGTGGCCAAGAAGGCCAATGGCATCCTGGCTTGCATCAGAAATAGCGTGGCCAGCAGGGACAGGGAAGTGATCTTACCCCTGTACTTGGCACTGGTGAGGCCGCACCTCGATTCCTGTGTTCAGTTTTGGGCCCCTCACTACAAAAAGGACATTGAATTACTCGAGCGTGTCCAGAGAAGGGCAATGAAGCTGGTGAAGGGTCTGGAGCACATGTCGTACGAGGAGCGGCTGAGGGAACTGGGGTTGTTTAGTGTGGAGAAGAGGAGGCTGAGGGGAGACCTCATTGCCCTCTACAACTACCTGAAAGGAGGTTGCAGAGAGCTGGGATGAGTCTCTTTAACCAAGTAATGATTGATAGGACAAGAGGTAATGGCCTCATGTTGCACCAGGGAAGGTTTAGACTGGATATTAGGAAGCATTTCTTTACAGAACGAGTTGTTATGCATTGGAATGTGCTGCCCAGGGAGGTGGTGGAGTCCCCATCCCTGCAGGTGTTCAAGAGGTGGGTCGACATAGCATTTAGGAATATGGTTTTGTTGGGAACTGTCAATGTTAGGTTAATGGTCGGACTAGATGATCTTCAAGGTCTTTTCCAACCTAGATGTTTCTGTGATTCTGTGATATCTAATAAATACACAAACCAACAAATCCTTCATTGAAGAACTTACTAACATACTTCTGGTAACATTTTGCCGTGATGAAAATCAAACATTAACGCTCTAGACAAGTTTGCTTCCTGCTTTACTACATCTTACAGGGTTCAGGGAAGGTGCAATAGGTTAGATTTGTAAGATGTTTTTCCCCACACAGAACTGCAAACAGCCTACATTTTGTTACAGAAATATGGAATTTTCATATGGATGAGCCTCAGTGGGGTCTGGTTTGACTCCTCAGGGAGCAGAGGGACCAACTCCATCAGCCGCCTTCCACACAAATATGGATAAAGACCACTGATGTAGATCACACACAAAAGGCAGAACTTAATCAGTGTTCTACCTTGGAAACACAGTTTAACTCTCAGCAATGACTTTATGGGCACTTAAACTAGTCTTTAAGACTAAATGTTAAACATTTTAATTACTGTTTTCTTCAGCCAGGCTATAAGCTCCTTAGATGTCTAAACTTTTCCAAATTTTCTCAGACTTTGCATGCTTTTGTGAAGGAAGTGAAGCTGCAACTTGTCTAGAACACAACAACTTTAACCCTGCGCTGTTGCTTAGAGCAAAAGACCTTTACCATGATTTCTGTAACTAAAAATTGTGAGAGGTGGAAGTGAATCCATCCTCTGTTCAATCAGTGGCTCCTGTGGCAAAAAAAGGAATGTGAAAGGCCCCCCAAAATGTCAAATAATAAACACCAAAAGTGACTTTAAACATGGAGACATCTTAACAAGTGATTTTACCTTTAGATTAATTTCACGGAACAGTTGCTGTAAGAAGGAATAATATCAGCTTAGTCTAGTCAAAACTTTAACTGATGCAATATATAGCCATAGCCCTTCCCACAAAGTGAAGAGAAAGGAAAACTTGTAAGTGAGGAGTGCTTTATGCAGTCTTTTCTGAGTGCTCTGTACATCCAAGAATCAGTCTTCTGATCTCACCAGCAACCAGATGCTGAAATTGGACAGCCTGAATAGGATCACAAGCCTTTGAAAAATTCCTGTTGTCACATATCACAATGAAATGAAATGGCAGTTTTCCTGGTGACTTTTAAAGTAAAGGAACATGTTCCTTTACTGTCAGTTGGAAGGAGACTCTATTCATACAGAGTATATTTATGTTGTCATGTATTCTACTCCCAATTCTGCATTTACATCTTGTCCCTTTGCCTCCATCCCATCATCAACACCCTCTACATGCTTGAGCACATTTGGATTTTACATTGGTGTTTTCCAGCTGTCTTGATGAATGAGAACACTTGCATGTAGTGAAGAGACTAACACTCCAGTTCTATACCTGCACGGATAATGTGTAGATGTAGTGTAACCTGTATAAATGTTGGTAATGTGGATATAACTTTGACAGACCTCACTCTATTTGCCTGGAGTGTTTCAAAGTTATCTAGCAAACCATACACTTTTTGTGTGAATGATTATTTAACAGTCTATCAAATAGGTACTTGTGTTGCTGGAAACAGTAAAGGAAAAGACAGAGGGGTCAAATGCATATGTCTTCTAAACACATAAGCTAGTTTAAAACTTACCTAAACCAGTGAATGGTCTCTGCCAGCATAAAAGTGTCAAGAGTGAAAAGAATACTCCAGAAAAAACTCTTCTTCTGTCCCTCCTTTTGACATAGATATTGACCCCATCCTTAGCAGAACGAAGGGCCTGCCAAACTTTCAAACATGACAAACATTTGCTTTGTTTGATAAACAACATTTGTCCAGCCAGGCATTTCCTGCAGAACAGCGAGGTAATGAAAGAACTGGGTCGCTATTGGAACCACCATAAGGTTGTATCATCCACCATGACCTCACTGCACACTACTTTCCATGTGACTTAGACATCTATAACCTTCCACAGTTGATTCATGACTCCCACTCTTCTGCCACACCACTTAGAGCAGGTGATGCAATAGTAGCATCTAGATATGGCCTGAATTCAGAATCACAGAGTCATCTGGGTTGGAAAAGACCTTGAAGATCATCTAGTCCAACCATTAACCTAACACTGACCATTCCCAACTACACCATATCCCTAAGCATTATGTCAACACAACTCTTAAACACCTGCAGGGATGGGGACTCCACCACCTCCCTGGGCACCCCATTCCAACGCCTAACAACCCGTTCTGTAAAGAAATGCTTCCTAATATCCAGTCTAAACCTCCCCTGGCTTCCCTGGCATTCAGATGCGCTATGGACTTCTATAAACAATAAATTTGGCAGAACTGCATTCATTGTGCTTATGGGGTCCTATCCTGGTGAGACAAGCCTGTTCTTATTCTCCACAAGAAAAATCCCCTCTGTGGATTCTTCTCATCCTCAACCTTCTTGAGCCATAGGCTCACAAGAGCTCATGGCAGCACTGCAGTCACCTACTTTCAGGAAATTCACTCAACAGTTCTCACCACTTTCTGACAAGTTCTTTGGTTCACATATCATGCCCCCAGTTTGACAGTGGTTGCTCTAACTGCAGATATAACAGGAAAAGAGAACTCACAACCAGGGACAGAATAATGAAACAAAACTTAATTGTTTCTTCCTGCAAGGCAGGCTTCAGATACTGACCAAGGCAGAGAATAGTAGCATAACAAAGTCTTGCATTTACCCTCTGCACTAAGCACCTTTCTGTCTCATATGAACCAGTTCTTTCCCTCTCCTAGATACCTTGGTACAGGTCCACCTCTTGTTTTTCCCTGCACCACTCCCAGCAACATGACCCTCCTTTCAACATCAGCAGTATACTTCTCCCAGAAAAGATATTTGGATGCTATAATTTATGCCTCACCTTTCCCTACAGTAGGAAACATGACTTTGTGAGGACTTTAGGACTCAAAGGAGCAGTGAAAGAGTGAGATTTGTGTGTATCAGTTTTTATCAGTACAGGGAATGAGTTGCAATAATTGGATAATTTGGATTATGAGTGTTATTATTATGAGCGCAGTTTCACTGCACTAATAATAATTCATTGATTAGATCATCAAGACTTTTAACTGGAATAAATTCTTAGCTACATATATAAGGCGTGTTTCTTTAGTCCAGCTAAACTGCATGCCATGTTTGCTCTTGAGCCCAGATCTGTGGACTGGCTGTTAAAATACAGATTCAACAACTTGTGGAGAATACAGGTAGCCTAGGCTGTAATTTGCAGTGAAAGAACTAGCTCCTTGCCATCTGCAGATTCCCACAAGTATATCTACACTGTGTAAAACTCAGCGTATTCTGAAATGTCTTCACCACACCCTTGTCAAGGTCTTTCTAGGACATCCCCACACTTTATTTATACCCCTTGAACCACTCCATTACCTAACACAGAAACTCTTACTAAACTGTTAACATTCAGTAGGCAGACTGAACTTCTTGCACCAGTAAATGAGACAGGGTGAATGCTGTGAAGCTGAAAGAAGAGAAGGGCAGAGTAGACACAAACACTGTATCATGAGAAGGGTATGCATTGTTTTCATTTTGGGCTTTGAAAACAGTGATTTACAGTAATCCAGCTAAACACATTCCCCTAGTCCCAACATAAAGCACAATGAACAGTTGCTTTCAAAGGAATTCAAGTTTCAAAAGTGAGAGGAGAAAGACTCTACATCATCTACTAATGACTATTGTTACAGATTTTACTTTACTCAGACAATTGGCTGATGGATGACATTATACAGTCCTCACAATTCTACACCAGCTTGCAGCAGAGGGCTATTTCTTAGAATAGCAGTTTATTGTGGAGAAAAGGTCCTGAAATGGAGACAAAAGGGAGACTTTTAATCAGAGCACTAATGTGGGCTCTCTGTGATGAAGCTCTTATCGTTCCACCGCAAGCAGTGTATGGCACTCAAAGACAGATTCTGTACAAAGGTAATAGAGGCTTTTAAATCATTATTTGCACTTTAAACATAGGGAGATATTTGATTGCTTCACAAAACATTACTCAGAAAGGAAAATAACTGGCAAGATGAGTTATGACCTTTTTTTTTTTTTTTTTCTGGACACTGGAGCCTGTGGTTATTTCTTACTAAAAGCAAATCCAGTAGTTCAGGCCCAGTTAATTTAAGTTCTGTCTGCAAGAAGCCTTCTAATTAGTGACAGTTTCATTGTTCCAATGACATGGATAAATCTCTGTAATGGAAAATAATAACATGAAAGGAAAGTGACTGATCTGGTATGTGGGCTAGTCCCATAATGGACCTTGAATATCAAGACAAAAAAATGCAGATAAGCAGGGGTCAGCTCAAGGAAAGCATTAACTGCCTACGGTGATACTCAAAGGTGAAGAAATAACTAACAGCTCTGCCTCAAGCATAGAGCTAGTAGGTTTTCACTGACACCTTCTGAATTAGATTCACCACATTAAGAAAGAGACTATTGTAGCTTTAATGCAGAATGAAATAAATTGTAGCTATTAAAACAAGATGCCAGAAAACTTCATTTTGCCATAACAGGTACTTCAACTGCAGTCTTCTGGTCACTTTCAGATGGAAGGAAATATTTTGTTGACATAGTCTTTTTGGTACTCCAAAACACTACAGGAGTTCAAGCTGGAGTTCACATAATTTGATAATCAGTGACCTTCATTGAAAGTCATGTTACAGAGTAAGTATTTAAGCTGCTGCTTCATTTTTTATTACTATTGCATTAGGGCTTCAAGCTATTCTACACACAGGTGCTGATTTTGGCTAGGCAGCAGAAAAGCTGAATGATATTTGGGGATTATTTATTTCTTCATTCATTCATTCATTCATTCATTCATTCATTTCATTTCAGTTGAATAGAAAAGAATTGCAATATTTGTGATTAGCTGAAGAATTCTGCTGTATTGTTCTGACAGCTTGCAAAACAATTTAGTAAATGTTGAATAATACAGAAGAATAATGAATCCAGTTGAACTCCAAGGGTAACATTGGCAATTCTGTGCAAAACTGAAAAGAGGTCCAAGTATTTTGCATTTAGTAACATGTCAGTCAGGACTGTTATTCCACACAAATGAAAGTGCACAGGGTCAACCAAAGTAACGTCTAAGGCACTGTATAAGCAAAATTAATTACTGCCACAAAATATCCCAAATAATAGAGACTTACATACAGTAAAGCAAAATATAATTTAATAGGCTTATTTATCTTGCACTCAGCTGTTACTTTTAGTAACAATGTTTAATTTCTTCTAAAAAGAAAGAAAGATGAAAATGAGGATTTAGTTGCCTAACTGCAAGCTTCCTGATTACTTACAGGCAGAATGTATCACTGTAAAACTGTGATTTTTGTCCATGCCAAAAACCAAAAAACTGTGTAAGATAAAACTGGTGAATCTGAGCTTGAATTATTTTCAAAATTATTAATTTTCTTTAAACAATAATAAACAGCATTGTTTTGTATGAAATTGCAAATGCTGTCATCTTGAGAACTTTTGCAAATAATAAATACCCTTAAATGCATCAAAGATATTGGAAGTGTTCAGAAAGGCAGAGCTTCTTCATAACACTCATTTCCTCTGTATTCACTGTCATAACAATAAAAATGAAACTACTTGAAAACATTGCCACAATATAAGAAATATTCAAATGTTTACATAGAATGTTTCCATTCAGTCTAAACTTGTTTTTAATATTACTCTATTTCAAGAATCAGAGAAAGTTGTTTGAATTTTAACACAAACAGAACCAATCTATGAGTGTATCTAGACTCTCTTTGCCTTTAATTTTTATTTCAGATTTTATGCTTTGAATGATAACATTGTCTTACATGTAAAGTGGAAATTTAAACATATTTTTTCTGTTTAAATGTTACTTTAAGTTCAATTCCCTCCTGCTAAGATAATAAATCATTTGAGAAGGTGAAGACCATAATTACAATGGTTCTGGGTCATCATATAAATATTACAAGAAGCATTGCTGCATATTTATATCAGTATTTAATAGCAAGATCACATGACAAGGATGTGCTCACTAGAAAGCAAAGTAGAACTGAGAAGTATAGAGTAGTTCATATACAAATCACATACTCCTGAATGGTGCTAGCTTTAAGGTTCTAGTATAGTAGAAGATCTGGTTAATCATCTTTCCTAATCATATAAAATCACAGGATTTCTGTCTCTGAGGCTCTCTAGCTTCTTCAGGATTTCCAAGAGGCAGAAGAACCTGGGAAAAAATGCCTTTGAGTATGAAGGACAACAAAATCATTTTGTTGGTAAAAGATAGACTGAACAGAGGCAAATAATGAGCATTGATAACAAAGCATACTGTAATTTTCCCTCTTCATCTTTCAAGTTCCCTACTCACTGCACTACCATCTTCCATTCCCATCCCTGATGATTTATGGTCTTTGCTGATGACTGTCCAAAACATACTGCTTTCATTTACTTCCATCATTCATTCTGTTTGGCCCAATTACTTATTTTCCACGTTCACCTACAGTGTCATACTTTCGGTTGTCTCTGCTGAGATCGCGGTTAATTTCTCTTCTGCCCAGCAGGCAGCAGGCAGCATTCCTCCTGTGCCTCCTCCTCTCCCCACCACGCTGCCACTAGCAGCCCTGCCTTGCCCTGTGTCCCTGCCCATCTCACCTTCTCAACACCTTGTTCTCCCCACTGCTGGAACTCTTTTCTCCCCACGTTGATCTCAAATTTTTTCCAGTATTCACAACACTTCAACCTCTAATCTCATTAGTCCCTCTTATCTTGGTTTTGTTCTTTCTCTAATTCTGCTTTTTTATTTCATAAGAGATTACATTTTTTCTAGTAACTAGGCTGATTTCCTTTTAATTCAATGTATTCTCCATGTTCAGTTAAATCTTCTTTTCTTGGTAGCTTTGCCACTTCTCCCCAAAGATACTATGTTCCAAATCCCACTGTATTTTTCCTAGTTGGGTTTTCATTTCTCTGGTCTGTATTATCAGCCTGAAAAAATGGATTAAATTCCCTTCAGGCATTCTTATCTATCTTGCACTCAGACCTTAATGTGGCTCCAAAAATGCTTTGAGACCACAGAGGTTTTTGTAAACAGCTCTGTTAGTTCTCTTAGTGGTTATGCTGGACTACTAAATTGGAAGAGCAGGTCTTTTGTTTCCCAGTGTACAACTCATTACTTCTCTACACAGGTGCATTACATTCATTGAAGTTAATATGTAATAATAATAAAATCAATTTTGTTCTGTGACAATACACCAAAAATTTCTGTTAATTTTTTTTTTTTTAATGGAGAATTAACAGTATGTGAATTCAAGGAGATATAATGTACCATTTTATCACTGTAAGACTTTGGTTACATAAAGAGGAAGAAAACATAATTATGTGAAAGGATGTATTTCTGATGGTGGTGAGGATAAAACTAGAAAGTAATGGGATGAAACTAAGTCAAATTGGCCTATTAAGGACGTTTCATTGTGGTCTTTGCGAGCAAACATTGCAAGCTCACATTCAACAAATAAAGTTTGCTTTGCACTCAGTCAGGAGATTAATTAATTAACACAGCAATGAGTGACTGATATGAACTTCAGAAATCTTCACCACCTGCTACCATAGAAGATAATAATTCATCCCTGTACATGTACCCTACATAATAACAACTACTTCACAAATATAGACTAAGAGTGGCAGTTCCAAATACAAAGTTCCTCCTATATACAAAATTACTAAAAATTATGGACAAGATTTAAAAAAAAAATCACTTATTTATGTGGATGCTGGTTGTCTCCCTAGTTAAAAAGCAGGAGACATCTGACTTGAGTTGTTTAAACTTAGATTGGACAAAGTCATGGTAAACACTTTTAGGAAAAAATAGCAGAAGAAATGACGAAATGTGTGTGTTTGCATTTATATGTATGTATGTATGTATTTATGTATATATGCATGCCTTATTATAGGTATTTCCATTCATATATATATATATATTTCCCATTTATAATTTCTATGCTATTTCTAAAGCTCTTCAAAATGGATAAAGCACCAATTTTTTTTTTTTTTTTTTTTTTTTTTTTTTGTGAGATGGTAAGATATAATATGATTTAATGTAACTCTGCTGGCAAACAGAAAATTATCAAAACTTTGTGATTTCTGTCATTTAGTCACAATAGGGATTTTTATTATAGAATCTTTCAGAAAAAGAGGAGAAATAAAGATATGACAACAGCCTGAGAGGCACTAAAGAAAATGAACTAATTAAAAGTTCTGCAAAGAAATGAAAACAATTTTTATCCCAAATTCATTGCTCTTTGTAATTTGTTCACTTTTTTTTATCATCTAGATTTAAAATGTATTTTCTTCCTTTTTTTTTGGTGGTGGGGGGGGAGGGGTTGTTTATTTTGGTATTGTTAGGGTTTTTTTATAATTTATCACTGTCTGCAACAGTGGCTTGTACATTAGGCACTTACTACATTTTAAATTCCACCCACATGCTCTTGCATTTCTAAGTATGAGTCTGATGATTCTGCCACTGGGAAATGTTTAGTTTCATTTAAAAAAAAAAAATCAGTTAGGTGAGCCTTGTACTTAAGGGGAACTTCTGTCAGATCCTTTGATTTGGATGAATTAGATTGCAAATTGACTTCCAACTTTTTCTATGACACCTTGACTGGATTTTTATTCTATCATCTCTCACTAATATCAAGTCAATTTATACTTAATAAGTATAAATAGTGGAATTTATACGTTTGTCAAATCTGGCAGCATGTAGGATTTACTGCATCAATTTGATTGAGAAACAGATAAATTTAAAAAGTCTTCAGTTTTAGGGACCTCTTTAAGATCTCATGCAGTGCTTGAAGGTCTTTATTATAGATTTATCATTAGCAGCTCTTCTCATCTTTGAAAGATACTTAGAATACATACAAGCTATCATAAACCATCTCTTCTTCCTCCATGTTATTACTTCTTAACGTTCTGATGTCTTACCATCCAGCTGTGCTGTGGTCACAAAATTTATTTACCTTTTATTTACTGGTGTTAAAGTATACTTTTCTGGACCTTCTAGCATGCAGTTTAAAATATCTTAAACATCTGCCCACATTACTTCAGTGATCAAACCCCCAATGCAGACTTGCTTCCTTACAAACTCCATTTTAGCTAAAGGAGCCAGTAGAGACCTGTCTTCGTCTGCTTAGATGTTGTACTTTCACCCATAACCACTTTTTGGAATGAGTAGTTTCACAAACTTTATGATGCAATAGCCAGCTTTCCTTTTCATTCACTTTCATTTACAGCGATTAATACAAACAGCAACCCGTGTTGCGTATCTCGTTCCCCAACACTGAATTTAGAGAACAAAATGAGCACCAACAGCAAAGGAAACACAAGCTTTGTGTGTTCCCACTCTCCTCTGGATCTCACAGGACCTTTTATATTTTCTGAGTTTGTTTCTTGATTGTCTTTCTATTCATGTCCTGTACAGTGAGAACACAGTACCAGCAATTAATAATGAAATTTGGACATGCTTGCCTATACTAAGGGCTTTGAAAATATGATCTAGCTAGACTTCCTTGAGATTTTTTGGAAGGGAAGAGACAAGACAAGTAGCATTAAAAATTTTCTTAGGGTATTTATTATTCTGTGTTTTTATAGTAGGCTATCTACTGTTTGGTGTTTATTTATTTTACAGAATCACAGAATCATCTAGGTTGGAAAGGACCTTGAAGATCATCTAGTCTGACCATTAACCTAGCATTGGCAGTTTCCAACTACACCATATCCCTCAGCTCTATGTCGACCCGACTCTTAAACACCTCCAGGGATGGGGACTTCACCACCTCCCTGGGCAGCCCGTTCCAATGCCTTACAAGCCGTTCTGTAAAGAAATACTTCCTAATATCTAGTCTAAACCTTCCCTGGTGCAACTTGAGGCCATTCCCTCTTGTCTTATCACTCATTACTTGGTTAAAGAGACTCATCCCGAGCTCTCTGCAACCTCCTTTCAGGTAGTTGTAGAGGGCGATGAGGTCTCCCCTCAGCCTCCTCTTCTCCTGACTAAACAACCCCAGTTCCCTCAGCTGCTCCTTGTACGACATGTGCTCCAGACCCTTCACCAGCTTTGTTGCCCTTCTTTGGACACGCTCGAGTAATTCAATGTCCTTTTTGTAGTGAGGGGCCCAAAACTGAACACAGTAATCGAGGTGCTGCCTCACCAGTGCCAAGTACAGGGGTAAGATCACTTCCCTGTCCCTGCTGGCCACGCTATTTCTGATGTAAGCCAGGATGCCATTGGCCTTCTTGGCCACCTGGGCACACTGCTGGCACATGTTCAGCCGGCTGTCAATCAACACCCCCAGGTGCCTCTCTGACTGGCAGCTCTCCAGCCACTCCTCCCCAAGCCCGTAGCACTGCTGGGGGTTGTTGTGGCCCAAGTGCAGCACCCGGCATTTGGCCTTATTGAACCTCATACAGTTGGTCTGAGCCCATCGCTCCAGCCTGTCCAGGTCTCTCTGCAGAGCCTCCCTACCCTCGAGCAGATCAACACTGCCACCCAACTTGGTGTCATCTGCAAACTTACTGAGGGTGCACTCAATCCCCTCGTCTAGATCATCAATAAAGATGTTAAACAGGAGTGGCCCCAAAACCGAGCCCTGGGGGACACCACTCATGACCGGCCCCCAACTGGATTTAACTCTGTTCACCACAACTCTTTGGTCCCGGCCATCCAGCCATTTTTTTACCCGGCAAAGCGTGAGATAATCCAAGCCTCGAGCAGCCAGTTTTGCCAGGAGAATGTTGTGGAAGCATTATTTTGTAAAAGAAAGTAAAATGTTAATAACTGACAATAATATTTGAACTGGCCACTGGGATGCTTTCTGTCTCCCAGATATAATGATTGTGAGTAGGGAAATCACAGCAACAATATATTATTTTATGATACTCTTATCTCCACTAATTCTGCCATAGTAGGTAGAATTACACCTCTACTCATCAAGAATTATGGAATTAAAAATACATATGTATCAATTAGAAATAATGACTCCTCTCACTAGTTAAAGACTGCACAGTCAGTATGACAAGACTATTAGAAACTGGAAGGGTTGTAGGGTCCTTCATACATTTCTGCAGGCATGATGACATCATAAAATTGTTACTTGTTTATTGTGGCTCATGTTAAGTGATCCAGAATCTAACATTCAGCAAACTTAAGGGTAGATGGACTTCACATAGTGATATTCTCTGCTGAAATTCTCCAATAGTAGGCATACTAGATAACAGGGTATAACTTCCCTGTGTAACTAATTAAAAGGTGGGAGTTAAGGACAACAAAAAGTTTTACTATTAACTGTTTTGACTTTGTTGTACATCTCTCTTTTCTAATCTTGTGGAAGGAGTCACTAAAATGAAAAAAAAAAAAAAAAACTGATTAAGTTGGGCTTCAGCATACTGTGTCTAGAATTTCATGAAAAAGGGTCTCATTCCCTCCTACCCCTTTACAAAGTGACATGAAAAATCCTTTTACATAACTTACCTATTAAGATTTCAGGTTTACTGAATTGTAGCAGAGTTTAACAGAGCCATAGCACTTTATAATGTCTGGACAGAAACAACTGTTTGACTGTCTCCAAAGAGTAAAAAAGAGAGTAGAGAGAGTTGGGGTTGCTTAGCCTGGAGAACAGAAGGCTCCAGGAAGACCTTATTGTGGCCTTTCAATACTTAAAGGGGGCTTATAAGAATGATGGGGACAGACTATTTAATAGTGCCTGTAGTGATAGGACAAGGGCTAATGGTTTTAAATGAAAAGTGGTAGATTCAAACTAGATATAAGAAAGACAGTTTTTCTATGAGGGTAGTGAAACACTGGAACAGGTTGCCCAGAGGTGGTAGATGTCCCATCCCTGGAAACAGTCAAGGTCAGGTAGGATGAGGCTCTGAGCAACATGATCTAGTTAAATATGTCCCTGATCATTGCAGGGGAGTTGGACTAGATAATCTTTAAAGGTCCCTTCCAACCCAAACCATTCTATGATTCTGATTCTAAGAGTAAAACCTAGTTACTTCAAAAACCTAGTTACTATTGTGATATTTATGAGCTCCAGAGGTAGCTTTGTACTGGATTCATACAGAGGCTACCTGAGACCTCTCCAGGGAGGGGAATCTCTCACCTGTGTCCAATACTGTTGCCAAGCCTGAGGAAATTATAGGTTTTCACACTACTTCTGTGACTAAGGAGGGGGAAACTCTTCATCCTGGGCAGAAGGTAATATATTACCTGTTTTAGCTGTGGCTGTCTTGAAGAGAAGGGATGTGCTCTTTATTTGCCCATATTAGAAGCCTGCAGAAAAACAGGAATTTAATCTGAAACCTACTACATATAACCAATGTAGAGCATTATTCAGGTAGATAAACACAAGCATCTGGTATGACTTGAGATACCCTGTGGTTTCCTGCCTGGCATATACCTGATGTCTGTGTTCAAGCAGCACAGACAGATATACAGAAAGGCATGGGTAATATTATCTAGCTCTAATGCTATCTTCAAGTTACATGGAACAAGGTAACAGAAAATCTGAAAAAAGAAGAGTACAGAATAAGAGACTATGTTCCTCCCGCTGTTTGGAGCTTCCAGGATCTCTTCTCCCTTTTTTCAGATTAGACCCTCTTCTGCAATTCCCAAAAAAGCAATTCTGGACAGAATGACTAAAATATCATAACAAAATATATACCATCTTTCATACTATATAAAATATAAAAATATGATATTTTATTCTATGCAATAAAATACAATGGGAAGATCAGAAAAATGCAAGCATGACTATAAGAGTCACTTGCAGACAGAGCATGTCACATGCTGCTGAGTTGCACTGTGAAGATACCATCACACTGACTAGCATGAATTTCCTTCAAGATATATTGAGTGCAGGGACCATTCATTGTACGGGATGTGGGCTTCATGAAGATTCCTCTGCCTCTCACTTTCCTCTTATGGAATGTATATCTTTAAAATCATGAAATGTTATTTCATTATCACTGGTTCCTATGAACATGCTCAGTATTTCTTATGACACATGCACAGACCAACCCAGAAACTCAGTTTTTGTTATTTCTGTTCTACAGTTATATCAATTTACTCAGAAAACATACAAATGCAGCAGGTATATAAGAAATAATTAAATGGCAGAACCCTAGCTGGACTTCAGTCCCAAGGCTTGGTCCAGTGTCTGAAAATGTTTTATTCCACTCCAAACAAGAACTACTGGGCTAATCCCCCTGGAATACAGCATTTATTACTTACCTGGCAGGTGTGAAGTGTTGCATGCTAAAGGGATTATCTCCCCCTCCTTCTCTCCACCTCCTGCTTTGTTCAGGCAAAGCAGAAGAGGAGAGGGAGGAGATAATCCTCTTCAAATGCAACATTTCTTACTTTAGATACGGACATGAAGTGCCACTTGCTGAGGGGAGTTAGCACAGGAGAGTCTGCCTATGCAAGTGTTAAACCCCATTGTAAACAAACTAAAGCTTCATACTAATCTGACCACCACTTTCTCGAGAAAGTTCAGGACATTTTATTGTTCTTCACAATAGTTAGAATTCCCAATATTCGAGCTACATCCTTATTATTGGCTTATTGGTATTGGGACTTTTGGATAACAGATACAATCAGTTACAGTGGTTGTAAAGCAAAGTTATGAGATATTTTTATTTGGGCTTTTTTTTTTTTTTTTTAATTTCCTTACTTTTGTGGGGTTTTTTTTTTCAAACTTGCAGATTTAGATCTGCCAAAAAGATCTGTCTAACCTTTGGTAGTCATTTGGGTTAGATGGATTTGCTCATTTCAAGAGCATCAATTCTTCTTTCTGTTTCACAGACAACTTCCTGTTCTCCATGTTGTGTTTGTGACATTTCTGAGCATATTCCCAACTCTTAGCAAGTCCATTTGTTTAGAAGAGAAGGATGAAAAACAGATTTGGTCCTAAAGATACAAAGTAAAACCTTAACAAAGAAAACAAAAGTGTTTTGATGTCTAAAAGAGAATTTTCTGCAGAGGCCTTATGATTTAGTACTTTTATAATATATTACACAGGCACGTAAGAACTGCACTCTAGGCACACAGAGTGAACTTCAAACTTTTGGTTCTCAGAACACAGCCAATTAACCAAATCATACATACAGAAACACTTCATCAAATTCAGAGCGTGCACTAACCAATAAAAGTTTGTGGCATTCATGGCTCTTTAGAAAATAACAGAATTTCCCAACTTGTTCTGTTTTCTACAACACATCAGAAGCTTTGGCTTATTTCATCCAAAGCAGAGAAGAAATGTGTGTGGCAGGTGCACCTGCCCAATGAAAACAGGGCTTCTTGGCTGCTGAAGTGTAGCAGCTACTGATTGCCTTTGCTCTTGGGGTCTCATGGTAGTTGGGGCCTTTGGCCAATAGGAGCAACTATTGACTACAAGTCACATTCAGCCTGGGTATAAATGGAGTCCCCTGGGGGAGCCATTTTGAGCTTGACCCCTGGAGCAGCATGCTGTGGTTGAGGACTCTCCCCTTGGGTTGGGATGCTGCCCAAGGAAACTCCTTGAGGTGACTTGGGTTGGAATGCTGCCCTGAGCAGGTCTGTGAGGTTGAGAGACCTCACTTGTTAGGTGAGTGATGAAGTGTTTTGGGTTGTTATTAAACCCTAGGGAGTGGTGCTTTGTTCTGTGTTTTGGGTTGTTGATAAACCCTAGGAAGTTGTTCTGTTCTCCTCTCACAGACATTTGAATCTGTAACTTGTGGAGAGCTAGTTAGTTGTGTTGACAATAAATTTTTAATTTTTGGTGGTTGATTGTTTATTTGAGAGCCTCTGTTAACAAAATGAAAGAGACAATGAGTCAGGAAATAAATACTGAAGCCTAAGTCTGTCAACAGATGTGCTCTTTTAGAAGAGCTTAACTCTTACAGCTGTTTTTCACTCTCCTTCTTTAGGTGAGATTGAATAATATATGGCTACCCTTCCCTGACTACAGCTTCTTTAGCAGTTTATTACCCCCAATCCAGGTGCAGCTGATTGCTACAGATCTGCTGGAGGAGTTTCTCCTGCAGTGAGTCTCTCCATTTCAGTCAAAATCAGATGGGTCAGTGCTGGGCCATGGCAGTCTGAGTCATCCTAAATCAACCTTGCTTGTGCCCCTATTCTGGATCCCACCATGCAGTTGTCCACCCTGGTGTCAGCACTGATTCTACTCTGCACTTATTCTGAACCAGTTTGATTTGACAAAACTTAAAAATATAGGAAAATTATATTGCACAATGGTGAGTACCAACCCAAAGGACAAAGAACACCTGTGTGGTCATAGTGCAAGAGGAAGAAAGGGACCCTAGTGGCTCCAATTTAGGTTGGTCTTCTTTTGTATTTGGCTTAAACCCATTCTGCTGAAATGGAGCTATCAGCAGTCTTAGTCAACAGATCAGCAATTCAACAATTTTCTGCAGGAATAGACCACTAAAGCAGTGAGGGAAGCACTGGCTGTAGATGAAGCAACCTCTGGAACTGGAAGAAGTGCAGCAAGCCTGCCCTCTTTCTTGGGGCTTGGACAATAACAATTATGATAACACTGAAGGCTGTGGTTGCAATTATAATATTTATATCTAGACATGGGGAATATAGAGAAAAGTGATTGGTACAAGTAGGTAAGAAAGTATTCTAATAAAAATTGTTCCTTGAAGCAAAGAGGTTGATAATTCTGTGGAAGTAACTTCGGGGAACAAAACTCTAGCTGTTTCTTTGTAGCCTCATGAAATTTCATTGAGTTCTAAAATTTTCTACAAGGTATTTGGTGTATCTGTACTGCCAGAAGAATTCTTCAAGGAAAAAGATATCATTCTGCATGTTCTCATGCAAATTGAACTGCAGGAGTAGGTTTGCCAGTTAAGAAATCAGTAGAGAGTCTGGTATATATTTAACCTAGACTTCATTACAGAAAGCTTTAAGGACAAAGTCCCAACATGTCTACTCCTATTTTTAACTGTAGTTCAGATGTATAAAATGCAAACAGCACAGCTGGTGTTTCCTAAGTAAGAAGAACAAAGAAAAAAAATTGCCATACAGATAATATTTCCTTGTACTTATGCCAGCTGTCAATATAGATGCTTCGTTAGACTGACATTGATTAAATCACTCTCTTGTGCAGAACCTCTGATATTTTGTACTTTCTGTATCTCTCTTAACTGTGAAAACTTTTGTGTGTGAGTTGCTTCTATTACTCTTTCTCTTGAGATAAATTATAATTCACTTCAATTATAGTACCAGCTTTTCAGGATTCATGTAGAGATTCAGTAGCTGTGCTTGCCTCTGTTTTCAGCCATTGATGATGAGCTACAGAAAAGAATTGACGATAAATAGCATGCCTAGTAATGAAGTGCCTAAACCACCCACTTTGTTCCAGGAATTCTGTTACTCTGTCTGTGCAGTCTTTTTATTCAATTCTGAGGAAAAAAAAATCTTCCAAGATAATTTAGTGCTTACACCTATTTGTTTTATACAATACAGAATGTTGTCAAGGAAAATATTTATCCAAAGTGTGCCTCTCTGATGAACCAGAACATTCAAGAAGCTATCATGGTTAATGCAAAAATGGGTTAGGATACATGCAAATACACATCTAGATTTTCTGTATAGGGCAATAAACTCTATATTTTGTTGAGTCATAGGATTTGCTTAAATGTTAAGGTGATTCAGTGATGAGAGGATACTGTTTGAATTCTGTTCTTTTTTTTTTTTTTAATCCAGAGGGCTAGATATTGTACTTGTGAATACTGAGTAACTGAGCTAAGGCTCATTACACTTTCAGTATATATTTTGTGAATCCAGATATTTCCTTAGTGTATTATTTGCTGTTTTTTCACTCACTATTCTCCCTCTAATAAATTTGTCAGGCAGTAAAGGAACAGAAATACCATAAGATCATTTGAACTGAACAGCCAATGTAAACAATCTGTCATCTCTGCATAACACATTCAGAGCATTCAGAAAACGCTTGTGAATTCTAAGTATGTTCACAGCCAATCTGTATGCCTCATAAATGTTTCTCAAATTAATGAAAAAAACAACATTTGTCAAATTTCTCTTTGAATATTATTCAGTTTATATTTGTTTCTTCTCCAGCCTGTAATTTTTTTCTTGCCTGTCAAGAGAAAAGGAAATCACAATAGGATCTGAAACAAATAATTGAGGATGCAAGGGGGTCTTGTTATAGAACTGTATTTAACAATAGTGTTGGTAGGTCATTTTCTATTCATTTGCAGGCAACACATGATGGGCCAAAATGGCCTTTATTTGGTGTTTTAACAATTCAGTATACCAAGCACATTCTGAAAAGCAGAGTGACTTACACTGGTGTTATGCAGACTTCAGTGACTCTTAAGTGTACAAGATTTTTTAAGAAATCTAGTATAGTTATCAGATTGCTGGTATGTAGTTTGCACTGAGATCACTTACTTCTAAATAACCTGTATTTGTGTTTTACTGACATCAAAAATTGCTTTAGATAGCAACAAGATAAGTCATCTCTGAGCCTTCCTAATGAGATCACCAACCCCACTTTAGCACCCAATGACACTATTACTCCTCTCTTACAATCAGCTTCCAGTACTGTGGGATGTACCATAGCTTGCAGAAGATTCTGGTAAAAGAAAGACTTAGGTGTGATTATACAATGTGGTTGGTATATGCTGTGGGAAATGGGTGTGAAATGGGATGATGAGAATGCAAAGGTCTGAACTGAAGATTTCTTTCTTTTTCCTCCTTTCTACCTATTTTCCTGGTTTATTGGTACCTATTATCTGTTGAAAAGAGAAAAATATGGAGGAGAGAGATGGGTAAATAATTGAAACTGTTAATGGAGTGAAGATGGTTTCCTTCTGTTCAGTTTAAAAAACTAGCTGGTAATTTGTGTAGGTCTATTGTGTTGGTCAATAGTATTTTTTCACCAAAAATACATTAAAAATCAAATCTTCTACAGCATTTTTTCAGAAGATTTCCACAGACAAAGTATTTCAGGAAAACAGTGTGTTTGGCTTGACTTCTCAGCAGCTGACACCCTTCTCATAGAAAATATTCAATCAATAATCATCCAGCATGCATTTGGTGTGCATTCTATATAGCTGTTCTTTATTATTATTTCAGTACAGAAAAAACTCCGTGTTTCATGGCCGAGGGTTTTATTCTGTCTCTAAGTACGTTTATGCATGCTGAAAGCCAGCTAAAGGAAAGCAAATCCTTAGTCATCTTGGTGCCACAGCAGCACCAGCAATGAAAATGAATGGGCTGCAACTGGATTGCTGCAGTGGAAAGCAGCTGAATACAACTAGACTGGACACTTTATGGAGACCAAAGTTTTCATATATTCATCCATAAAAGTATCACAGTACAAAATGCACCTAGAGAGATGTAACATAAAAAAAAGTGTCTGTTCATACCCTCAGTAACCTAATGGGCAATATGGCTTCTTTACCTCTTTCAGTATATGAAAATAGTAATTTTTAGTACAGCCATACTCAGCTATCCATCATGTTCATGACAAATGTGACAGTTAGCAATTCAACAGCAGAAATTTTTCCTGTAAGAATCAACATAATGTGGTGGGGTGAAGATGGAGGGAGTGGGGTTTTTTTTCAGAGATCTGACAAATACACCCAATCTGAAAACATATGCACAGTTTATATGCTTTAAAGAACAGAGGCAGGAACAGGACTGTCAGGATCATCAGGTGGAGGAGATATTGGTCTTTTGGCATCTGGCTTTTTGATGTGAACCACTGTTAGAAGGATCCCAGTTGCTTTGTCTATAAAAACAGAACACTGTAAATTTTTTAGCTTATGTATTCTTACAGCCTCTCTCTGCACTGTCATCATCTTCCTCAGATAAATCAAGGTCAATCAAATCAACTAAGGGTGAAGGACAGAAAAATGGGGTAAGGATGGTTATCAGAGCTGAGTGTTTAACTATTGGCAGTGGAACTCAAATGTGATATCTAGAAAACCAACAAATTGCTAAACTGAACTGTTGTGATCTGAAACTGATAAAGGCAAGTGACTGAAGTTAGCTTAGAATATTTCTTGGCAAGAATTGTCTGATTTTTATAGTACGTATCAAAGAAAGTAGCATCAGTTGTTTTCCAGCTCTGGAATGACAGACTTGTGTACCAGGAGAACTGTATGCAAATGTGAAATTTATCAAATGTTTCTTATTAAGAAAATAGTTATGTAAGGATGATGTCCTTCAAACATCTTCAGAACCAGGATTCATGAAATATCCCCTTATATTAAAGCCTATTTCCAAAATGAGAGAAAGTAATGTGTAATATAAAGAACAATACAGAATGGTCCAATTACAGAGCTGAAAAACGGAAATAAAAGCAGGAAAGTAAACTGTATATACATTTTGCAAGCCAGCTCTTGATCATAGAATGCTTTGTTGTAGCCTACTGCACTTGCTCCAGAAGACCCAGTCTTGTATTCATGTAAGAGGGGTAGTAGGAACTGGGGCCATTCTCCTTCAGCACCTGGATTGGACAGTGGTGGTACCATCCTTAAGAATGGTTCAGACCTTGTTAGTCAGTATTTACCACTAAGGTTCTCCCACTTTAAATCAAACTGTACAAGGTTAGATAGGGAAAAGGTGTTTCTAGGAAGACTATTTTCAAAGGATTAACAACTAAGAAAACATCTTAATTACCATACTTTCAATGTATGTAGAAAATGGAATCTTCATAATGGTTTCAGTGCTTTTCCCTTTTTCTTGGTCACTTCTAGCAAAGTAAGAAGTACTTGGATTAATACTGATACTCCCAGGCCAAATTTACCTGAGGAATTTCCTAGAGGAGTGGGAATATAGCTACCTCGTACCTCAGTGATATTTTACTTCTGCTTATCACATTTAGCTAATTTTAAGTGTAAATTCCTTTGAGTAACTGGCTAATAAAAAGTTATTTACTAGGAGATGAATCTCTGGACATAATGGTTTAATTTTGTAACTGAGAACTGAACACCTAGCCCATACACAGGAACAAATCCTTTGGATAGCTATATATTGTTACAATGTACTATTAGACCCACATGTATATACAATCCCACCAGTGTCTTTGACATTCCCCAACTAATTGCAGAGAGCTAAATCAACTCCTTCAGAAAAGTCACACTTAAAGAATGCTTACAAATAAATGGCTCATTTGGACGCAGTCATTTCCTGTCCTTTCTCCAACTGCTGGTGTTAAATTTTGATCTGCTGCTGCCAAAGAAGTTTATGCAAAGCTATTCTTAGGAGAAGGTGGGAGAATGGTCAGGACAGATTGCACAGGAGAAATCTGAGCACCTTGCAGATGCCAGTTCAGTCATATAGATATGTGAGCATACCCATCCACAGGTTCACACTGATCAGAGCAGGGATGGGCTGCATGCATCATTCTTCTGTGCAAGGAACAGAAGACAGAGTGAGGACTATCTGATCAGCTGAGTCACAAGCCTCTCATAGAGTCATTGCTATTTACCATTGCATCTGCCATATGTAAGGATGAGGGAGTAATATTAACTTCAGCAGGAAATTTGTTCAGTCTGCCAGGGGAGGCTGTGTGTAGAGCTCCATCTGTCCAGACAGCGACTGTGCTCAAGTCTGCTCAGAGCTGCCTGTAACATAGCATTTACATGTAAGATTTCTTGAGACTTTCAGAAAAGTGATGGAAATAATGCTTGGTTGACTCTCCTGTGTGTCTCCCACAAACTTACGAACACTGGTTTAATTGTGGTTAATTTAATTTCTTTACACAATATCTAGCCAGTAAGATAAAGTAGCTCTTTATTATACAGAAGTAGGGAAACTTCTATGTCTGCCTTATGTTTAAACTGATCACACCACTTCTGAAAAGGAATAAGGCCTGAAAATTTAGGCTTTGGCCATGCTATTTATCTAAGCAGCCATACCTGCCTAAGAGTAATCCATAATCAGTATGTGAACTTTCTTATATCAAAACTAAACTGTGAACAGCCTTCCTTATTCTTTAATGCTTTTGATCCCTCTTACATTCTTTATAGTATCACTGATTTAAGTAAATAACAGTGTCCAGCATACCATTAATTAGCTTAGAGGAAATACTTCCCATCTGAAGTTCAGCTTTGCCCATGAGCAGCTTTTTCAGCTTCCGGCATTCCATTTTCCTTTTTGGTTACAAGACAACCCTTCTTTCTGTACCCCTTGTCCCAATCCAATGTCAGGGGAGGTTTCGATACGATCCCAAGAGTGAGATTAAGACACAAATAAGGTCAAATGCCGTATACCCAAAACAGGTTTTTATTATTAAAAAAGTGAAGAGGGGTAGTGATAGGACAGAATGGAAGGAAAAGACAGAAATAAAGCAGGGATGCAGGATAGGGCTGCAAGAATAGTCACCACCATGGATCCAGCGACGTCCCGTTGGTCCTCAGTCTTCAGTTCTTCAGTGGTGGGTGCACACTAGGCAAAATTTTCTGCTGCCTTTTTAAGTGCATCGTATCTGCTGATTAGCATATCTGCTCACCTTTAGTTTTTTTTTTTTTCTCTGGTCCCACAGGTTTTTGTTGCATCTGGCTTCAGGGCAGGAACGTTTGCCTCTTGTCAGTTCATTAGCAATGCAGGCATGGGGTCTGGCCTACACAGTAGAGCCACAAACGGCTACAGGATGGGGCCAGCTCAGCACAGGTCTGCCCCTTTGAGGCTTGTCTAAAGAGTCCGACAATGCAACCGCAAAGAAGTGGTGGGGTGCATCCTTGAATACACTTCTGCTTCCCTGGGAGACACTCCCCAGACCAATTCACAGGCCGCAGCAGCTTCTCTTGGAGGTTTGCACAGACACAAGCAAGCTTTGAGGCAGTCATAGGACACTTCAGTCTCTCACACCCCTGAATCAGCATTGTTCAAAAAGAAAAAAAGAAGTTATTTATCTCTACTTGGAAAAAATTAAAATGTTTAGCATTTTGAGAAAACACTTGAATGCAGAACTGTGAACTTCTGTTCAACCTTATGCAGGATAATTGTGGAGTAGGGAGTATTTATCTGACTACGTGAACAGAACACTTTAGAAGTTTTCTTATCTATTATTTCCCTTCCTCTTTTGCAAAAACAAGTTTTGATGGAAATCATGTAGCTCTGCAAAAGAAAGGAAGTGCCAAATTATATGTCAGTCATAAATGAAAAGAATATCAAGCCCATAAATTTTATACACTTATGTGTATAAAGATAGCCAAAGATATGTGCTGTAGTTTGGAAAATGATCCATATCTCAGGTTGTACAATAATAGAGAAATTAAGGTTAGTAAGTTTTCTCATAACAGTTTCTATAGTTCCAAATGATTCTCCAAGATTCTTTGGATTAAGATGTAAAGAACCAGGTTTTTCTGAATTTCTCAGGAAAAAACGAAACAGGTCTAAGATTCCCAGTTACTATCTCCCTTTTCTGAAAGAAAACAAAAACCAAGCCAAAAGGCAAACCAAAACAAAACCCCAAATTAAAAGTGTATACAGAAAAATGATAGATGTAGTTGAAGCAAACACAGGACTTCCAAGAGAAGAGAGGGTAAAAAAATCAATTTCTCCATCAAAAAACTGTAGCACATGTAAAGTTAGATGTTCCTCAGCTTAGAAGGTTCTGGCTTCAGGTCTCATTAAACTGCTCTCCAATAAGAGGTCAGAGGTACCCTTAAGCACTTGATAGGAGTTATTATCCCCCCTGCCCACAAGCTGAAGAAATGAAAGTAGAACATACCAATGAGCAAAGAGCTGAATGTTCTGTAGTAATTACATCTGAGTTTTCATTTACAAATATTTGTTTAAATAAGATACAAACCAGTTTATTTTGAGTTTAAATGGGAGTTTCCATGAAAACTGGTAGCGGCTATTAAGAGACATCACTGAACATGATAAAGAAAAAATATCTCTACCATATAAAGCTGAATTTGAGAAGTTGTCCAGGCTCTGAAATTCAGCATTCCCGATCTTATCAAAAGTTTCTTTAGAACAATACACTTAGTCAAAATATAATAGATTGATTAAGCTGGTCCTAATGTATCTAAAACACACTAGATGAACCTCATACTAAAAGTACTTTTCCCTATTTTCTATTAAGGGAACCTCTGGTGATTTACTTAGCCTGATACATCTGTACCATAGATGTTAAAGCAGGTGAGATGAATGTCACCCTTACTGTTTAATTGCATCCTAGGTACGCTGTAGAACCCCAGAGAACAAGTGGTTTGATTTAATCTTATGTCAGAAAAAGAAAGTCACCTACTGAATTATAAGTAGCACTTCCCTGAAACATCTATATGTTCTTTCAAGGAGTCTCATTCAAATACTGGCCAGGTCTGACACTTTCCAGTTTATAAAATCTGACAGATTTATTGCAGCTTCAAAAGATTTCCCTTTCCCCTATACTCAGATTTAGACTTACTGGAGAAAAATTTCTAAAGCTTAAAGGTTTGTATAAGATAGTTTATGTCACTGTTTAGTGCTGTTCCACAGAGCCACTGTATAAGTTTCCAAAAATTCCCCCAAAATATCCCTTACAGTTTTAGAGTTGTGACTTTCTGTTGACTTGAGACTTCTCAGATTTTCTTTAAATGTTGTAGGGGATCCAGTCAATTTGAAATCTTTAGCTATATCATCGGTCAAAACTCAGGTGAAACTACTTCCTAAACCAGGAAGAAAAAGCAAAACTTGTTTCTAAACAGGCCTTCAAAGATCCCAATGAAACTCTGTGCAGAAATGAGGCAACCTCAGGCAGCGATGCAATTAGATACAAACAGTATTTTTACAGTATTACTGTGTTGCTTACAGAGACTATGAAAACTAATGTTCAGTAGGTATTATTTTTCTGGTTTAGTTGCAGTTTCTATCTCTTTCCTAACATAAAGAACATAGGTGAGGACCATTAATGGGGCAGCACAGAAATGGCTTTGAACTGGTTTAGTCTCCATCTCCCTGCTTTTTTGGCAGAATACACCAGAGTAGTACCAAGTAAATCCATTAGCCATCCACCCTAAATTCAATAGAATAAAGTTAGCACAAGAGGTAGAAGTATCATCCTGTTCAAAAATCTACGCAGTGTTATAAGAGGTGTATCAGAGGTATTAATAGATCCCAAACCAAAAAAATACAACCATATAAAGAAGAGCCCCTGGATGATTTTGCAGCAGTTTTTTTCTGATTCTCCTGAAGGCAAAAAAAGTAGTATATTGCTGCAAATTTCAGCACTTGTTTGTACAGTTTCACTTAACTGTTGAAATAAGAGAAAGGTCAAAGGTTCTAAGAAAAATCTAAATATTTTACTAATTTACTGTTAAACCACCATGTAGTTAGATGAACTGACTTTGCGTGGCTACGTTAGGTCCAAAAGAAAGCCCGTAGTCATGTCCCTCTTCATAGAGACTAGTAAATAGTTCTATCTGTTCTGTGGAGCCCTCCGTTCTTATCCTTGCTGTGCCCATGAAATGCTAACCAGCCCTTTGTGAATAGCCCATATTAAACACAAAGGTGATTAGTAAAGTGTGATACATGTACTAAGGGATGACTAAATTAGATGAAAATTAGAAAAATTAATGAGGTTTTCTGGAACCCACCAGTATACGATGCACATATTTGAGATTTTTACTAAGCGGTAGATTTTCTACTGAGCCTACAGTTATTCTTGTGATTTTCAGTACATCTTTGTACACAGAGCTGATTGATACACACAATTTAATTGTTCATTGTTCCACAGCTTGTTACCTAGTTGTTATCTAATGGCACAATGATTGCTGTGAATGTCTTGGATCACATCTATATTCTTGTTCATTGGCAAAAGAAACTAAATATGCATCTTTTGTTCATTCTTCACATTTGATATTGTGGCAGCTGCAGCCTCTGTTAAGTGGCTCTGTCAATTTTCAGACAGATATAATACGAACCTGACTGGATAAATAAAGACATACATTTCAGCTGGAGCTAGTCTCTGATCAGGGAATATGCTGTGAAAATACTTGAAAATCTCCATCTTCTGAAGAAGAAATCAAATGCAGCCTTCAAAGCTGATCGGATAAAAAAGCTAGGATCAGGAAAACAATAGACAGAGGATGGAATTTATGAAAACTTAATGAGTATATTTATTTCAAATGTTAATGAGTATGGGGAATAAAGTTTGGGCTGATAATAATATATCTAGCAGCCATGGAGCAGTGCTTCATAAATACAAACATTTTCATTGTTTCTGAAAATTTTCAGAAAATTGCAGAAGAAATATTTTTGAAACAGTTACATAGCCCACAACCAGGATACATACATACATGCATGTCTATTCGCTTTTGACTTTAGTGGGTCTAAACAGTGGGGAACACTGATTAATTCTATACAAGTTGACTCAGTTTGCATCTTATAGTACAAACTTTGGGTTCTAGACAGCTGTTGTCACTCTCACTTGATTGTGTTCAATATACAGAGAAAGCTACAAGTACCATATTTATAGGAGGGCTAAACTGTGTTGTATATTGCATATAATTAAATTGTTATAAAGGCATGTCTCTAACACACTGGGCAGAATAGTTACATGGCAAGATAAAGAAGTTTAAGCATCTGTACTGCCTGATGCTTACTTTAATGTCCTAAATCCAAACTCATAAATGTTAACTGAACCACCAGAACAGGCCTTCACACATACAACTTTTAACTGATACTTTAACATACAGAAGACTGAGTGATACTGGTGAACTTTGAACTCTGAAGAGAAGTACATAGCTCATGGAGCTTAAATACTTCATTTAGGCTGTCTTTTGAAAAGTTAGTCTAAAGACCAACTTTTATTAGTTGTGTTTCACTAGTAATGTTTAGTATATTTGTGATTTTCTGAATGTTGCTATATTTATTGTACAGCAAATATCAACACATGCTGTAACAGGATATTCCTTGAATTATCTGTGATTCTGGTATTTTGCCTTCTTTTGTTTTCTAGGCTTTTGTTTATATCCAACTACATGTACTTTTTCCTCAGCCAGGGATCACCCATCTGCTCAGTCTGTCACAAGCATAGGTCTAGATTCTGAAATGGCCCCGGAAATGTGGTTTAGACCACTCCTGTGCCTGAATACCTTTAATCTTCCTAAGATAGGAGTTAGACTTATGAAACAGCCCTTATCCCTTTTTCATGGGCACTGCAATAAGGAAAGACATTTGATTACAGTGTTGTGCACCATTACTGGAGGGTGTTACAGATGGACATTTTGCTCACCCTTTTACTGAACTATTGAAAAGTTAGGTTTTGAATCCTTCTAGTAGATGATCTGCAAGTCTGCTTGTCTACCAAGAGAAGGGGTATGTTCCTCTAATTCTGGAAGTATATCATGATGTTGCAGTTCCTCTGTTTAAATCCTACTTTTGACCTTTGGAAAGATAATTGCATTTTGGTAGTAAACTTCTCAAATTTTCAAATTTTCTAGTTGGTTACTAATAGAAATAAGTTAAAGGGTTAGGAAAACAATTTCTGTCATTTTGTTATAAAATTGGATTACATTGCATTTTGTTAGTCAGTTATCTGAGGGATCTGTGAAGGTCTTACAGGGAAAATAACATTTATGACTTCACAGGGACTGTTGCCGAGTACTGAGAAGTAGAACAGCAATATATCTATGTTAATAGATGTGCAAGTGAAAACATTGCCTAAGCTGTTTGCCTTTAATATCTTGACATTATAAAGCTACTCTGCATTCCTGTTCCCTCACAGTAGCACTGTGGTAAACAGAGAGAAGAGGAAAATATTGATTAGGCCAAGTATACTGGGAAGATTAAAAAGAGAAAATGTACCCATCAAATTTTCTATAACTCCTTGGGAAAGTAGATGGCCTTCATAGCCTTGAATGCACTCATTTTCGTTCTAGTCATTACTCTGTGCCTTTGCAGAACTAGACTTTGCAATTGATAGAACCATCTCTTTAAAGATGCAACTTTCATGTTTAGACAATCTGTCAGTGTACTGCAACTCAATAAAGCCTATGATCTTGATTGTCTATCTGATGTAACCATGGAAGCAAGTGAAAAAACATCACCAGGGCAAAACATTTCAAGGAAAAGAGAGATGAGTTCTGCGTTTTCGATTCATCTGTAAAAGTGTACTGGGTCTGGCTGAGCCAGAGTTGGTTTTCCCCTATAGCAGCCCTCATGGTGCTGTGTTTTATGTTAGGAGCTGGCAAGGTGTTGATAGCACCCTGGTGTTGTGGCTACTGCTGAGTGCTGAGTGCTTACACAACACCAAGGATCTTTCTGACATTCCGCACCCCCCCCACCCCCCCCACCCCCGGGGGACGGGGTGGGCAAGATGTTGGGAGGGGACACAACCAGGACAGCTGACCCGAACTGACCAAAGGGATATTCCATACCATATGACGTCTGCTCAAGTATAAAGCTGGGAAAAAGGAGGAAGGGGGTGGGGTCACCCTTGGTCCTCTGAGGCAACCACTACGCGTATTGGAGCCCTGCTTCCTGAGAAGGCCCGACATTGCCTGTTAATGGGAAGTAGAGAATAAATCTGTTTTGGTTTTTTTTTTGCTTCCGTGCGCGGACCTTTGCTTCGCTTTGCTTATATTAAAACTGCTTTTGTTTTACCCACAAGGGTTGGGTTTTTTTCCTATCTTATTTTCTTTCCCCTCTTTGCTCTGTTGAGAAAAAAGGGGAAGGGGGGGAAGTGATAGAGCGATTTGGTGGGTACCTGGCATTTAGCCAAGGTCAAACCACCACAAAAAGCCTTTTTAAGGAACTGAGAAACAAAACAGGAAAAAAAATTCCAAAAACCAAGAGCACTGAGCAAACTGCTCACAGAATATTTTTAATCTATATTTAATGTAATCATACTGTAATAATCTGACATTCCTGCCCCTAATGGGGGTAGGAATATTCTTCCTCTTAGTGTTTCTACTGAAGTCTTCCCTGAAGTGATTGTACTGAAGTCAACTACAAGTTGACTCAACTAGAAGCGACGAGAGTCATGAAACATCCAATAAGAAAGAAAGGATCTAGGGAACACAAGTCTTTTCTTTGACATCTCTAATTTGGCTGAAGTGTAATAACTAAGCAATAGCCCTCTGCAAGGATGAAAAAAAAATGTTTTTGCACTAAATAGTCTTCCTTTTTATTTACTATATTTAATATCATATTTTTCAGTTGAGGTTTTCCAGTAAGTACTGAGGGGAATGCCTATGCACTGTCACATACTTGTGTTGGATTAAACTGAGTGTTTTGATTAAGTATCAGATAGATGTATATAATGCTCTGTTTAGACTTAGCATGCCACTGAATGAGTCATTGAGCAAACATACAGGTATACAATGGACTCTCAATTTAGTTAATAAGAAATCTCTGAAAGAAATGAAGATTGTGAGGAGTGTTATATACAGTGAAATACAAACATAAGTCTTATGTCTTTGTGATTTTCTTTAGACGTATAAACATATCTGGGGAAGGTACATAAGCAGGTATGTACCTGCAGGTATGTAAGCAGCTTATGAGTGACCTCTTTTATTTCAATTTGATTTCTCTTCTGCAATCTTGTAAATGCCATTTTCTCAACTTACCTTCCAGCCTAACCATTAAAAAAACCCACAGATGTGATAGAAGACTGGGGTATTCCAAGGCATTGAAAAGAGAAAGTGTTTACTTTCTGTGTTAATTTGGGCAATGCATGTTCATTGAAAAAGGCAAAAGAGAACATTCAACACTTGTAGGAGAAATAGACAAAGGGGTTTGTTAAGGCTGGATAACTGTCAAGAAGAAAAGGAAGTCTGGTGAAGATGTAATAGGAAGACTGTTTCATATTTTGGGTCATTTGCAACCGTCGGAATTTTGGGTTCTTTGATCATGGTGAGGTTTATAAGGCACCTGGTCTGATGGTGACAGATGAGACAGGTGGGATGCAGCTGCTCAGAGGGGGAAAAGGATTCTGGGGCAGGAGTTAGCAGGGCTTATTGACAGGGCTTTAAACTAGATATGAGGGGGGACGGGGAGATAACTGGGCCTGTTAGGACCAAGCTCAAGGGAAGCATGCCAAAGCTGAAAGGATGGTGGACTGGTGAGGGCTCTCCATCTGCCACTTCATTTGAGAGAAGGGAAAGATATTTAGGAACCGTGGAGCACCTGAGAAGGGTCTGGTAGGGAATGGGGCCCACAGTCACAAAAAGGTGTTGGATTCATTAGCTCATCTCAAGTGCATCTACACCAATGCATGCAGTATGAGCAACAAACAGGGGGAGCTTGAAGCCATGATGCAGCACGAGAACTATGACATAGTAGCTATAACAGAAACGTGGTGAGATGCCTCACACAACTGGAGTGCCACAATCAATGGCTAAAAGCTCTTCAGGAGGGATAGACAGGGAAGTAGAGGTGGCGGAATAGCCCTATATGTAAGAGAATGCTATGATAGCTCGGAAGTCAAATATAGTGATAACGAGTTTGAGAGTGTTTAGGTTAGGTTAAGGACCAATAAAGCGGATCTTGCTGTGGGAGTCTGCTATAGACCTCCCAACCAAAGCAGTGAGGTGGATGAAGCTTTCTATAAACAGTTGGGAGAAATCTTGCAGTCACTTGCTGTTGTTCTTGTGGGGGAATTTAACCTCCCGGATATCTGCTGGGATCACAACACAGCAGAGAGGGAACAATCCAGGAGGTTCCTGGAATGTATGGAGGATAACTTCCTCACACAGCTGGTGAGTGAGCCGACCAGGGAAGGTGCCCTCCTGGACCTGCTTCTTGTGAACGGGGAAGAGCTTGTGGGGGAAGTGAAGGTTGGAGGCCGTCTAGGGTGCAGTGATCATGAGATGATTGAGTTTTCGATCCTTGGAGAAACAAAGAGAGGGGTTATTAAAACTGCCACCTTAGAGTTCCAGGGGGCAAACTTTGACCTGTTCAAAAGACTGATTAACAAAATCCCTTGGCAGGCTTCCCTGAAGGATATGGGAGTCCAGGAAGGCTGGACATACTTCAAGAGCAAAGTCTTAAAGGCACAGGAGCAGGCTGTTCCCGTGTGCCGAAAAACAAGCAGGTGGGGAAGGAGACCGGCCTGGCTAAACAGGGACCTTTGGCTGGATCTCAAGAACAAAAGGAGAATCTATGACCTTTGGAAGAGGGGCCAGGTCTCTCATGAAAACTATAAAGATGTAGTGAAGCTATGTAGGGAGAACATTAGGAGAGCCAAAGCTCAGGTAGAGCTCAACCTGGCTACAGCTGTTAGAGATAATAAAAAATGTTTCTATAAATTCATTAACAACAAAAGGAGGATTAAGGGAAATCACCTTCCTTTATTGGATGCAGAAGGAAACTTAGTAACAAAGGATGAGGAAAAGGCTGAGGTGCTCAATGCCTACTTTGCCTCAGTCTTTAGCAGTGGAACTGGCTGTTCCCTGGACACCCAGCCTCATGAGCTGGGAGATGGGGAGGGGAAGCAGATTGAGGTCAGTACAGTTGAAGAGGAGGTGGTCAGAGACCTGCTACACCACTGGGATGCACACAAGTCTGTGGGACCGGATGGGTTACACCCAAGGGTGCTGAGGGAGTTGGCAGATGTGCTTGCCAAGACGCTTCCCATGATTTACCTGAAGTCATGGTTAACTGGGGAGGTCCCACTGGACTGGAGGGTGGCAAATGTGACACCCAACTACAAGAGAGGCAGCAAGGAGGATCCAGGAAACTATAGACCTGTCAGTCTGACCTCGGTGCTAGGGAAGGTCATGGAGCAGGTCATCTTGAGTGCCATTAAAAGTCATATAATGGACAACCAGGGGATCAGGCCTAGTCAGCATGGGTTTATGAAAGGCAGGTCCTGCCTGACAAACCTGATCTCCTTCTACGACAGGGCGACCCGCTTATTGGATGAGGGAAAGGCTGCGGATATTGTTTACTTTGACTTTAGTAAGGCCTTTGACACCGTTTCCCACAACATTCTCCTGGCAAAACTGGCTGCTTGCGTCTTGGATGGGCACAAGCTTTCCTGGATAAGAAACTGGCTGGATGGCCGGGACCAAAGAGTTGTGGTGAATGGACTTAAATGTGGTTGGCGGCCGGTCATGAGTGGTCTCCCCCAGGGCTCAGTTTTGGGGCCACTCTTGTTTAACATCTTTATTGATGATTTAGACAAGGGGATTGAGTGCACCCTCAGTAAGTTTGCAGATGACACCAAGTTGGGTGGCAGTGTTGATCTGCTCAAGGGTAGGGAGGCTCTGCAGAGAGATCTGGACAGGCTGGAGCGATGGGCTAAGGCCAACTCTGTGAGTTTCAATAAGGCCAAATGCCGGGTGCTGCACTTTGGCCACAACAACCCCCAGAAGTGCTACAGGCTTGGGGAGGAGTGGCTGGAGAGCTGCCAGTCAGAGAGGGACCTGGGGGTGTTGACTGACAGCTGGCTGAACAGGAGCCAGCAATGTGCCCAGGTGGCCATGAAGGCCAATGGCATCCTGGCTTGCATCAAAAATAGCGTGGCCAGCAGGGACAGGGAAGTGATCTTACCCCTGTACTCGGCACTGGTGAGGCCGCACCTCGAATACTGTGTTCAGCTTTGGGCCCCTCACTACAAAAAGGACATTGAATTACTCGAGCGTGTCCAAAGAAGGGCAACGAAGCTGGTGAAGGGTCTGGAGCACATGTCGTACAAGGAGCAGCTGAGGGAACTGGGGTTGTTTAGTCAGGAGAAGAGGAGGCTGAGGGGAGACCTCATCGCCCTCTACAACTACCTGAAAGGAGGTTGCAGAGAGCTGGGGATGAGTCTCTTTAACCAAGTAATAAGCGATAGGACAAGAGGGAATGGCTTCAAATTGTGCCAGGGAAGGTTTAGACTGGATATTAGGAAGCATTTCTTTACAGAACGGGTTGTTAGGCGTTGGAATGTGCTGCCCAGGGAGGTGGTGGAGTCCCCATCCCTGGAGGTGTGCAAGAGTCAGGTTGACATAGTGCTGAGGGATATAGTTGGGAACTGTCAGTGTTAGGTTAATGGTTGGACTGGATGATCGTCAAGGTCTTTTCCAACCTAGATGATTATGTGATATGTACATAGCATACTCCTATATTTGGAGATCAAATTTCAGATCCTTTAAGTGGAATCATTGTGGGATAATATGATGTACAACTGATTTAAGCTAACTAAAATATATCGGATTACCATGTATGGTTTGACTTGTTTCTATAACCGCATACAGAACTTGTTTGTGTACTTCATAAAGTCTTGTTCATGCACATAATGAGACCATGGATTGGCAGATTGTCCAATACTGAAAAAGAGACATTATGAGAAGCAAAGATCAAACTATGTAGATTAGAGAACACAAAGAAATCCTTTTTTATATATGGGATGCCCTTGTAAACCTAGCAAACATACACCACCAGCTAGTCCTGTAATTTCCATGTTTTCAACCTTAATGTGTAATTAGCAACATTTCCAACTATGTGCAGATCCTTCTTGAATAAATATGGGATACTTTAAAAAAAAAAGGAAACATTGATTTATTTTCATATACCAAGCAACTTTTATGCATACAGATCACATTTCTGTACTGCTTTGCTTCTGGAAATGTGCAAATTTCCTTTGCACATGGAAATTTTCTCAATAGCAGCTTTCTGTAATTGCTGACTTTGGCTCTAGCATGGAAAGCACTAAAATACAGGCCTAGCTAGTACTCCGAAGATACCAAGTAGCTGTGCTAAAAAATGGAATCAAACAGGAAAGTAAGTCATTCTTTTATTAATCTCCTAGATATTCAGTGACTGTAATATGTGTTTCATGATCGTAAGCATTTAATTTACATGACCTTCAAAATAAAGCATACTTCTTGCTTCAGAAGAACTACATTTTCATTTTTGAGGTTGACAGGTCCTAGGAGAGGTAGCATTTATGTTTGGAATTGCCACTTTATAAGTCTACAATCAACTTCACAAAATAGCCATGCAGGAACTAGAAATCTGAGCTCTGGTTTTCAGTGATTATAAATGTATTCTTAAATACGTGAAGTTTACTATAGGCTCCAAAGAAAGTTCCATGATTTGCTTTTCTAAAGAAATTCTTCAATATAGTAGCAAAACTTTAAAAAGAAATATTAATCTGTAGAACCTGTGAAATTCAAAGATTAAGAATGTGACTTCATCTTAAAATAAATTCTGTATTCACCCATGCCTTATCTCTGTAGCCAGAAGACCTCTATACCACAATTTACCAATGAACATTTTCACCCAAGGAATGACATGTTTTAAGTAGTTCTGAAACTCAAATAGTAACTCATATTCCTCATTAGTTGGCAAACACCCTCTAAATTGGATTTTTATGGCCCACACACCAAATTTATAGCTGGACACTGCACAAAATGCGATGTAATTTCTAAGTTGGTTATTATTTTATACAAAATATGTGTATTATTGTTTTAAAACAGGAGAAAACGTGATCTTCAAAAAGCTGAAGAAGATAGATGTGACATGAATTTGTATTTACGCAAGTGTGTTTTGAAAAAAAATGCATTTATATTTTGACAAATAGTGTTATATACTTTCAGGAAGAATGTGTGAGATGTACAAATTGAAGATTTCTAAAACAATGTCTCCGTTCTCCATTTTTCAAGATTTGGAAATTATGAATATATATAAACATTTTTACGTTTAGCAGTTTATAAGAAACTGACAAGTTAACTGCTAGCTTTTGATTAAAGAAGACTGTACTAAATAGATAAATGTTCTAGTCAGGAATTATTGTGTAAACAAAGAAATGCCACCTCTTGACTGGCTACGATAGTTACTTATATTGCCATTGTCTTACTTAAAAAAGCTATATTTGCAGGTAACCAGAGGCATTTCCACTGTCCATGTAAAGTCTGTTTCTATCAGAGATCTGTGTGAATGAAAGGAATCTCAAAGCCTCTTTAGGGAAATAAATGTATATTTAAATATAGCTAAAAGGTTCCTCTGTGGTATTTCCAGATTATCAGAGGAGAAAATGTGAAATTGTTGTCCAGTCACTCTGGTTTCTTCTTTATCAGGACTATTTTTCCTGGGGCCAAATCATTCCATCACCTATCACAGCCTGACCCTTACATAAGAGAGACCAGCTTTCCATATTGTGACCATTCGGAATTGAAGAGGTCAGTGTGCTTAGGCTACAGGTAGACAGCACAGCAGAGCGCAGCCCTACTGTTGTGTTAAGACACGAGATGTGCCTCCTCACCTATATGCCTCCAGTGCTGCCCCCTGACAGATAAAAAGCCTAGGAGCCTGCAAATCTCCTAACACCTTTCTGCATAATACACTGGGTCCCTCTGGGAAGAAACTCAAATGGATGCATCTAAAGTAGAAGAGTTAACTGATGTGTTTTGGCAGCAGCACAGAATCATAGAATCGTTTAGGCTGGAAAAGACCTTCAAAATCATTGAGTTCAACCATTAACCTAGCACTGCTAAGTCCACCACTAACCCATGTCCCTAGACACCACGTCTTTTAAATACCTCCAGGGATGGTGACTCCACTACTTCCCTGGACAGCCTGTTCCAATGCTTGACAACCCTATTGGTGGAGAAATTTTTCTTAATATTCAATCTAAACCTACCCTGGTGCAACTTGAGGCGATTTCCTCTTGTCCTATCACTTGTTACTTGGGAAAAGAGACCAACACCCACCTCGCTACAACCTCCTTTCAGGTAGTTGTAAAGAGTGCTAAGGTCTCCCCTGAGCCTCCTTTTCTCCAAGCTAAACAACCCCAGTTCCCTCAGCTGCTCCTCATAAGACTTGTGCTCCAGACCCTTCACCAGCTTTCTTGCTCTTCTTTGGACATACTCCAGCACCTCAATGTCTTTCTTGTAGTGAGGGGCCCAAAACTGAATACAGTATTTAAAGTGTGGCCTCATCAGTGATGAGTACAGGGGGACAGTCACTTCCCTAGTCCTGCCAGCCACGCTATTTCTAATACAAGCCAGGATACCATTGGCCTTCTTGGCCACTTGGGCACACTGTCGGCTCATATTCAGCCTGGCACCGGGGCGGCAGCGTGTTCCCACTGGAGCCCTGCCTGGGCAGCTCTGTCAGCCGTGGTGGGTGCGGAGCTTAGAGCGGCCATGGCTTTCTGCTGGGTGGATACCATTGCTCCCTGGTGAAGCTGGCAGAGCTTCCGCGCCCCTCCTGTGCGAACTCCCTCGCGAACTGCCGTGCCACGCCCTTGCTGCCATGCCACGCCCTTGCTGCCATGCCACGCCCTGTTTGCCCGCCCTGTTTGTGACCCTCCCAGTGGCTAGCGCTCCCTCAGGGCTTGGTTTATTTGGGGAGGGGGCTTGGCTGCCATTGCTCTTGGCCCTGTCCAGGCCCCACCAGCTGCTGTGGCGTGAGCTGTGGGCTCCTGGCGCCTCTTGGCTCCCCTTGAGGTTCCCCCGGTTTGGGGAATCCCCTCTGTGCATGCGCTGGAGGCTCCGCTGCAGGTTGTGCCAGCATCGGAGCTGCTCTCGTCAGAGAGCTGGACTTTGGCCTGTGCATGCTCAAGGACTCCTTTGCTTAGAGTCTGGCACAAAGCATGGGGTTGGATACAGACAAAGCAGATAATTTTAAGCTCAGCTGTGTTTTAGATCATATTTCTAGTATATAGACTAACCTTAAACATCTCATCTTCATCCATTTTCTGCTAGTGCAGAAATGATTCAGAAGCTGCAGTAATGGCAATGGCAATGCAGTATCTGAGTAGCAAGTGCATTCAGGCTTTTGGTTAAACTGGTATTAATGGCCCTCTATTTTGTGAAGTCATGCAAAGCAGACAGTATATTCATGGTTTTGAACTTACTAAAATTAAGACTAGGATAGGATTTAAGAACTCTTTCCTCAGGCAGGTTCAACTGTGTGCTTAGATATACTTCATCTGGAACAACATCTATTTAGAGACTTTATAGCTGCTATTCAAGAACTGTAATTTATTGACAAAGTGTGGTGATCCATAAATTGAATTTTACAATGATAAAATATTTGTCTTGAGATACAACAAAAGTGCTTACAAACTTCTAGCCTGTAACCAGTTCTGTGGGTTTTCCTATGAGTAGTTTTGACAGGTATAATATTGAGCCTGTAGTGATACGATTTTGTCAATAAATGCATAATGTTTTAGACAGTGCAAACTTGTTTTTTCCTTATCTCCCTATCATATAAAGAGAATTCTTGTTTAGAAACCCATAACTCAGTACGTTCAATTAGAATAACACATAAAAATTATTTTATTGAGTTGATACATTGACATGCTGTACTCCTTTGCTATTTAAAGCTTAGTAACAAGTTAGAAGATTCAATGACACAAAAACAAGCATTGACAAATAAAACAAATGCTTTCCATACTGCCACCATTTCAGAACTCTGAAACGCTCACAGTAGCTCCTTTGTCCCCCATTTATTCAAGGACTTGCATATTTCTATATCATGCTGTAAAAACCATGGTAATGAGACACACTGAAGGTCAGAAAGAGTTCCATGTTTAAGCCTTACCAATGCAACCATGTAGATCTGACTGATATTTTTTTCAGGAAACACTATTGTCAAATCTGTCAGCATTTCACAGGAATAAAAATGACAACATACTTTTTCTGTGATATGTACCATATATTAGATGGAGGTTGGCACAGCCTTTTTCTTTCTCTATTTTTTTTTTTTTTTGACATTATCTTGTTATATCCAGAGCTTTCTGTTTCTAGACAGATCTCCCATAACGCCATAGATATCTTTCAGGGAGCATGGCATCAGTTTTTACTTGATCTCCATTTTCTTGTCTGATATTTTGTGTCATTGGCAAGACTATCGCTATCCCGGCTTATTTCCACTATTAAGGTGCTCAGGCCTAAACCATGTCGGCTGTGTTCTTATCTGATTATCAAGGGTTGAGGTTTTTTTTGAGTGTTAGTAATTTATCTCACTGGAGACAGAGCTTCCAAGCTGTGTATCTTTGTATAAATTTGAGTCTTGCTGAGTTATCTCCAGTTTTTCTGACTATCAAACTAAGAAAATATGTAGTAAGTTTGAGTTAAAACAGACCCTTTTCTTCAGGATGTTATCCTATTTCCCATGACTCTTACCACTAATTGATCTTGTCATGTAAGTATTCTGCTACTATAGTTTCTACCATGTAATTGCATGAAGGAACTATGAGATATTTTTAATGATTTTGAAGAGGAAGCTGCTGATTTCCACCAATTCTTTTGGTCAGTTCAGAAACATATTTTTGTTATGCATCGTATTCCTTTTTTCACTACCTGTCACTTCAAGTTCCACCTGTTGTCTACTCCTTTACTGTAATGAGCTGTTGTATCATTTAATACACATATTTTTATTAATGCCTGTAAATTGCAAATATGAAATGAAAGTTGTAGAAGATGTAGTAAAAAATTCATTTTAGGAGGAGTACTAGAACTATCAGTGCAGGTATGGGGGAACTCACTGAAAATATTTGAGTGGGAATATTTGACAGACAAATAATTTATCCTATATAGAAGTAACTGAGTGAAAATAGAAAAACATGCCATGAAGTTCATAAATATTTGATGTAAATACATCGTTACTCCTGTCTTACCTTGTTATCAAAAAAGCAGTAACAGTAACATTTATACTATATTGTGCATAGATCAATTCCAGTATATCAAACTCTTTTTCACACATGATTTTATATATGTGGTGGTTTAGCCCCTGACGGGGTCTAAGACCACGTGGCCGCTGCCCCTCCCCCACAAAGGGAGTGAAATACAAAGCCCCAAGACTGAAATAAGGAAAGGTTTAATACAACAGTGCAATAGCAACACAACAAACAACAACAATAACAATAACAGTAATAGTGATAGCAATGAACAGAGCAAAATAGCTACCAAATACAGCAGTGAGAAGCACGATGTACAAAACCACGAGTGCACCGCGCTCCCGCGCCAGGAAAATGTGACCTGCCAGTATGTGACGTCCGCATGGTATCTGAATAACCCGGCTAGAGCTCCCCCCCACTGCTGGGGAAACTTAACCCTATCCTGGTTAAACCAGGACAATATATTTGAAGGTTGTTTTGCATTGGGGTGGGGGATGAGAAGGGGAGAGAGAGAGAGATGGTGCAAGTTTCTTTCTGGATCTGAATAAGAAAAGGCCAACAAATGGCTTAATGAAATAGTTTTTGTAGTAAGTTAGAATAAAAAGAGTAACATAGTTAATAAGTAAATCTTGCATACCTTCAGATGCCAGGAACCTTGCTTTCATACAGCATCGGATGGACCCTGGATGGACCTTCCCATAGCAAACCTGTCCATGGAGGAAAGTTCCTCTTTTTTGGTTATTTGAGATATTACATGATTTTCTTACAAGAAAACATTTCTATTAATAATTTCTGGTAAATAAAAACAAAGTTCACATGAGAGCTTCTTGATGCACTGTTACTATGGCAAGGCCCACACAAGTGGCATAAATGCTGGTACCAAGGGGGAGCTGCTTTCAGGCTCCTCCCTTGCCGTGAGCTGGCTGAGCTGATCCTGTGGCCATGTATTTGTGCTGCACAAGGCAGCCTGAAGGCCACACTGGACACAGCGCCACGCAGCACAATGTACAGTTGTCTCCCGGTCAGAATCACTGCATCCCACACCTTCACTCACGTACAGTTTACCTTTCCAAAGATATTATAATTGCATGTTACGTAAATAACAGAGGTTTCTCAAGCTCTATGTACAAGATTCAACAGAGCACACATGGCCTGTTCAAGGTTACTAACTCCTTGAATACAAGGTCTTCTGCAAGGCTTCCAGTATCCTGGTGCAGTCTGATGTTTGTCTATTGTATTGTATCTCACACCAGCTCAAAAAAAAACCCAAACCAAAACAAAACATTACACTGCTTCTACTAATTGTTTATATGTTACGGGCCAAAAGCCAAATTCTTACTATAGATTTACTGTAAATAGAATGAATGTTATGACTAATAAGAGCTGATTTAATTATAATTCTACTAAGGTCAGAGGTTCAGTGCTGTAGTTCTTTGTCAGACAACTTCTTACTGAAATTGGTGGTACAAATGAACCTGGAGAACATTAATTAGAAATGATTCAGCATCTTAAAAGGAATTCTTCAAGTTTATATTCAAGCATAAATTTGAAATGAAAATATTTATGGCATTGAATTTTGTTATAGGACTACAGACCACCGAATTTTGTTCATACTCTAGTATTTAATTTTATTTTGCCCTTCTTCTTGTAAGTCACTTCCAATCCTTTGATTTATTCTTTCTACAGCCATTTTCATGATCCCTTCCATACCTTGTAAACTGGATGCTCTGCTCAAGCTGCAACTTTGCAATGTTCACTGCCCTCTATAGGTTTTAGCAGCTTTGACCAGCCCACCAAATACACACATCTGAGCCACACCAGCACAAAAATGTCATATAGGTTTGGTTATAGTGGGTGAAATCAGTTGCACTGTACAATGTTGTGGTGCTGTAAAATCACCAAGCCATGTAGTATTAGAAATACTGTCCAATGTATGCGAAAACAAGTCCATGCGGAAGCGAATTGGCAAGATAGAGGAAGAGTAATTAAAAACAAAAGACTAAGCTTCCGGTTACCTTCTTTTCTAAGTAAGTCGAGTAAGAAATCTAGAGAAATGTTACTTACAGCATTAACAATGAAGAGTAGCAGTACATGTGATAGATATCAGCTATCTCTGCTCTTTCTCCAGTGGCAGAAACATATAGAGCAGGGAGATGTGCCAGCAGATAGTGGAAACTGACTACCTAGACTGGGCCTAGTATTGGAGTAGCCAATGGTAAAGTGAGCACTGACAAGGTAGGGTATTTATTGCATTGGCTTTTAGTAATGTGGGACAGAAATTTTCATCCTAATGGAAGAAATAATCTCAGAATACTGAAATAAATCAAGGAAACTGATGTTCCAAGGAATTATAACTTGTAAGTCTAGCTTGTCTTCTTAGTTTCAAACATGTACATTTGGAGGGTCTCCTCCGAGAATAGCAGAATAACAGTCACTGTGACTGGGAGAGAAATCTGGATCCTTATTCTAGGCCCCAGACTTTGTAAAATCAAGATTCTCAGAAAGCTACAATATAGGGTGGAAAAGTCATACAGAGTATGAGTAGTTATATGCCCTCTGAAGTATTCCTTCAAAGATATCCAGCAATGTGTTAATTGCTTTCCTAGGCAAACCTGTAATCCTATCTTTTCTATGTATTAAATATCAAAGTGTAAATGCAGTACTTAAAAGCATTCTACTCTGACTCTTCAGTTAGTTCTTGAACTAAATATATCCAATTGACAAATTTAATTTTTTACTCTAGAAACCATAGAAAACATATATTAAAAACTGGGTATAGAAAGTGAACTGCTGGATTCAGTATAAGTGGTGCATATTTTAATCCAAATTCCAGTGATATACAACTATTAATGATATGAATTCTGAATGTTAGGTACTTGATGATGTATGCATATAATTATAAAAGTAAAGAATGTGTGTATGTGGGAAGAATGGAACATGTTCTCAAGGACTTGATAAAAAAAAATCAACTGACCATTCAGTCTCCAAAACTGGCTAATTTCACAGAATATATATGGAATACCAGGTGTGTAAAGCACATTATAGTTTTGGCACTGTAAAAATTTCAGTTTACCAGTATGCTAGCCAGTCTTTTTAGAATTAGTGTTTTGATATGCTTCAGTGATGCACTATGTATCCTCCAATAGTATTATAAAGTATAATGAGAAACTAATAAAGGAATAAAGGTCGCTCTAGACCATGTATTAAAAGCAGTTCTAAAAAGAACCCCAGAACAGTCATTGTAGTGGGTGACACCATTCTGAGGGGTGTCGAAGGCCCAATATGCAGACCAGAACTGCTTCATAGGGAAGTCTGCTGCCTCCCTGATGCCCGGGTCAAGGACCTCACGGCAAAACTCCCTGCTCTAGTGAGACCCAAGGACTACTACCCTCTCTTGGTTTTTCAGGTAGGTACTGATGATATTACCAGGAGAAGTCCTAAATCGATGAAGAGAGATTTCAGGGCCTTGGGGAAACTGGTTAAGGGGTTGGGGGCACAAGCTGTGTTCTCCTCCATCCCTTCAGTTGCGGGGACGGATGAAGAAGATTACAGGAGAACTCAACAGATGAACCTGTGGCTCCAAGACTGGTGTTACCGTCAGGGCTTCAGATTTTTCAATCATGGGTTAGTATATAGGATGCCAGAACTTTTGGCAACAGATGGGACGCACCTGTTCCAGAGGGGAAAAGGATATTGGGGCAGGAGTTAGCTGGACTCACTGAGAGAGCGTTAAACTAGATTTGAAGGTGGAAGGGGGCAAAACATCAGCCCATCTGAACTGCATGTATACCAATGCACACAGCATGGGTAAAAAACAGGAGCTTGAAGCCATGACACAACAGGAAATTATGATGTAGTGGCTCTCACAGAAACATGGTGGGATGTCTCCCATGACTGGAGTGTGCCAAGTGATGGCTACAAGCTCTTTAGGAGGGATAGACAAGGAAGGAGAGGTGGTGGGGTGGCGCTGTATGTTAGGGACTCTTATGATTGCTTTGAGTACAAGTGTAATGAAGACAGGGCGGAGTGTCTCTGTGTTAGAATCAGGAGGAAGGCCAACAGGGCAGATGTTGTAGTAGGAGTCTACTATAGCCCACCCAACCAGGACAGAGAGGTGGATGAAATATTCTATAGTCACTTAAGAGAAATCTCATGATCGCTTGCCCTTGTTCTTGTGGGAGACTTTAACTTCCCAGACATCTGCTGGGAATACAACACAGCAGAGTGGGACCAGTCCTGGAGATTCCTGGAATGTGTGGGAGATAACTTCCTGATGCAGCTGGTAAGCGAACCGACGAGAGAAGGTGTCCTGCTGGACCTCCTCTTTGTGAACAGAGAAGGACTGGTGGATGATGTGGTGGTTGGAAGCCGATATTGGCACAGCAATCACAAAATAATAGAGTTCTCTATTCTTATAGAGGCCAGGAGAGGGAGCAGCAGAACTAACATCTTGGACTTCCAGAGGGCTGACTTTCTCTTGTTTAGGCACCTGCTTGACAGGATCCCTTGGGAGATGTTCCTGAAGGGTATAGGGGTCCAGGAAGGCTGGACACTCTTTAAGGAGAAAGTCTTAACGGCACAGGAACAGGCGGTCCCCAGGTGCTGTAAGAGAAGCTGGCAGCAGAGAAGACCATCCTGGCTACACAGGGAGCTTTGGCTGCAACTCAGGGAGAAAAGGAGAGTTTACGGCCTTTGGAAGAAGGGGCTAGCAACTCACAATGATTACAAAGATGCTGTGAGGCTATGCAGGGCGGAAATCAGGAGGTCTAAAGCCCAGCTGGAAATTAATCTGACTTCAGCAGTCAAGGGCAACAAGAAATGTTTCTATAAGTATGTGAGCAACAGAAGAAAGACCAGGGAGAGCCTCCATCCCCTGCTAGATGCAGGAGGAAACATGGCAACGAGTGATGAGGAAAAGGCTGAGGTGTTTAATGCCTTCTTTGCCTCAGTCTTTAGTAACAAGACTAGTTGTATTGAGGGAATCCAGCCTCCTCAACCAGAGGACAGAGACTGGGAGAACAACCCCCCCACAATCCAGGAGGAGGCAGTCAGTGACCTACTGCATCACATAGACACACACAAGTCTATGGGACCGGATGGGATACACCCGAGGGTGCTGAAGGAGCTGGCTGGTGTGCTCGCCAAGCCGCTTTCCATCATTTACCAGCAGTCCTGGCTGACCGGGGAGGTCCTGACAGATTGGAAATTGGCCAACGTGATGCTTGTATATAAGAAGGGTTAGAAGGATGATCTGGGAAATTACAGGCCTGTCAGCTTGACTTCGGTGCCTGCAAAAACTGATGGAGCAGATCATCCTGAGTACCATCATACAACACATGCGGGACCACCAGATGATCAGGCCCAGTCAGCATGGGCTTATGAAAGGCTAGTCCTGCTTGACAAACCTGATCTCCTTCTACGACAGAGTGACCTGTTTATTGGATGAGGGAAAGGCTGTGGATATTGTTTACCTTGACTTTAGTAAGGCATTTGACACCATTTCCCACATCATTCTCCTGGCGAAACTGGCTGCTCGTGGCTTGGATGGGCACACGCTTCGCTGGATCAAAAACTGGCTGAATGGCCGGGCCCAAAGTGCTGTGTTGAACAGAGTTAAATCCACTTGGCGGCCGGTCACGAGTGGTTTTGGGGCCACTCCTGTTTAACATCTTTATTGATGATCTAGACGAGGGGATCGAGTGCACCCTCAGTAAGTTTGCAGATGACACCAAGTTGGGTCGGAGGGTTGATCTGCTCGAGGGTAGGGAGGCTCTGCAGAGAGATCTGGACAGGCTGGAGCGATGGGCTCAGGCCAGCTGGAGGAGTTTCAATAAGGCCAAATGCCGGGTGCTGCACTTGGGCCACAACAACCCCCAGCAGAGCTACAGGCTTGGGGAGGAGTGGCTGGAGAGCTGCCAGTCAGAGAGGGACCTGGGGGTGTTGATTGACAGCCGGCTGAACAGGAGCCAGCAGTGTGCCCAGGTGGCCAAGAAGGCCAATGGTATCCTGGCTTGTATCAGAAATAGCGTGGCCAGCAGGGACAGGGAAGTGATCTTACCCCTGTACTCGGCCCTGGTGAGACCGCACCTCGAATACTGTGTTCAGCTTTGGGCCCCTCACTACAAAAAGGACATTGAATTACTCGAGCGTGTCCAAAGAAGGGCAACGAAGCTGGTGAAGGGTCTGGAGCACATGTCGTATGAGGAGCAGCTGAGGGAACTGGGGTTGTTTAGTCGGGAGAAGAGGAGGCTGAGGGGAGACCTCATCGCCCTCTACAGCTACCTGAAAGGAGGTTGCAGAGAGCTGGGATGAGTCTCTTTAACCAGGTAACAAGTGATAGGACAAGAGGGAATGGCCTCAAGTTGCACCAGGGAAGGTTTAGACTGGATATTAGGAAGTATTTTTTTACAGAACGGGTTGTTAGGTGTTGGAATGTGCTGCCCAGGGAGATGGTGGAGTCCCCATCCCTGGAGGTGTTTAAGAGTCGGGTTGACATAGCGCTGAGGGATATGGTGGAGTTGAGAACTGTCAGTGTTAGGTTAATGGTTGGACTGGATGATCTTCAAGGTCTTTTTCAACCTAGATGATTCTGTGATTCTGTTAAAAGGAGAAAGAAAAGAAATAGGAAAATAAATAGGAAAGGTAAAATAGCATATGATGAAGAAGTAATAAGAGATTACTTTGGATAAATAAACATAAAGAAGTTACATTAGTGAGAGACAGATAGGAAGTAGTAGATGCAAAATATAAAGGTATATACACAGGTTTCAATTACATTTGATCAGTTTTAAGTCAACCGACTTTCTCCTCCCAAGTCTAGGGGAGATTTATGACACCAGAAGAGAAGCAAATGCAGTCCAGGTGCAGCTGTAACCCTGTGACTACATATATGCCTGTAAATTAAGGAGTGCCAGGGTCCATTCTTTTATCCCGAAGCCAACTGTCATAGCCATGTCAAGGCTATCCTATTAAATACCCTCATTCCCTGGAACAGGCTAGTCTATTTGGGAATAGTCACCAGTTCATGCTAAGCCCCAGATGACGCTTCAACATTTTTTGTGAAAACACTCCTTGGCCCAGGCCAAACCCAGGACATAGTACTTAACAATATAACAAGCTGGCCAGTTGAGCTGTAGGCCCTGGTCCTGGGCCCTGGCCCTTTTTAACTCACTTGTACAGATGTAGCTCCCGTCTTTAATTGTGAAATCCTCTGCAAGACACACTTTACCATACTTGAACCTTATTTAGTCTTTGGCTGGTTTTCATTTTAGAATAACTTCTTTAATTTCTGCCTTGATATAACATTCCTGAAAAGTTGCTCAATAGTTAGAATTAACTACATACATGTATGATGTTTGACGACCTAAAATCCAGACTCATGCCTCAGTTTTCTATTTTTATTGACATATGCTAAGTAGACAGAACATTTACAATTTTATTTACAAGAAGAATAACATTAACTGTGAAATAGTTGTAACAAACCTCTAGTGAAAAAAGAGTGAGAAGAAGCTGACTTACAAATCTAAACACCAAAACATGGATAATATTTCAGCAAAGGTACAAGTTAAAATCCTGACAATCCAGATAATTGATTGCATGCTTATCTGTAATCTGCAGATGCTTTCTCTAGAAAACTTGTATTATCTTGATATTTTTTGTTTGTTAGTTTGTTTTGAAGTTACCAACCAAAATATATTCAGACTTCATACATAATTAGTTATCAATATCAGAAACAGACGCAGAACAAAAGGTCATTAAGGTCTAGCACACAGCTTTCAGCAAGGTTGTTTGTACCCTTGGTGTGTTCTGATATTTATCTTCAGATATCGACCAGACTTTATGTTTAACTGAAAACATACCACTAAAATTGAAACCACCAATATGCTTAATTTCTCATGTTGCACAATCTACTAATAATATAGAAAGCCACAGTAACCCATTATTATCATTGTTCTTGGTTTTATTATTGATATGAGGATTGGTATATTAGTAAGTATGAGGGGAATCTCCAAATATCAATGAATTATTTAATTCCTTGAGTACTGAAAAGTAGTTTGGGAACAAGTTCCTGAAGATGAATTGTGTATGAGCTCTGATTTCTCCATACAGAGATGGAGAATGCACCACTATGAGCAGCCTACAGAAATGAATGAGACTCTTGAGTGTTGCAAAGTTCCAGCCAGGGTGATTTTGAGAAGCAGGATTTGACCTGCTGTTGGGCAGGTAGGAAAACAGACTGATGCTGTTTTAGCAGCAGATCTTTCTGAGTCTCATAATCTTGAAAGTGGTAAGGGAAAGTAGAGTCAGGACAAGAGGTATTGACAGTGGGCGTCTTTGCTACCAGGCTCTCTCTGTTAACACATAAACACACACCATACACATTACACTAAATGTTTTTTGAAAATCAAGGGACTTTCAATTTCTTAAAGAAATAATTAATAATGAGACATTTTAAAATGAGTGGGAAATTTTAAAAGGAGTGTAATGAAAAAAAAAGAATCATGCAGTTACTTCTAATTTTGATTCTGATATAAGGAAGGCTCAAAGAAAAAAAATTTTAAATGAAAATCCTTTTGCTCTCATGCAGGCTTCACAGTTAACTTTTCATTATATCAGAGGAAAGTGAGACTGGACTGAGATTTTGGGGCACAATAGGGAAGATGTGCATCATTTGTGCAATACCTACTGCTGGAGGTTGCACTTAAACTTGATTAGTCTATCTGCCTAACCTCCTCCATGCATGTTTCTCAGTTCTCTGGCATTTTCTCCAAAGGGGTCTCCTTGCTTCTCCTTCCTCTTTCTCCCCTGGATAATACAGCATACTGGAAATTTGCAGCTCCTTTATGAATAAGGTTAACATATTCATAGGCTTGGTTTAAACACTTAATAAGGATCTTTCTAAACCTTAAAATCTAACTGAATGACAATGCTGCCATACAAATCATAAGGCTGTCCATGCAGCAGGATAACTCTGCCCACTGCAATAAACAGCATGAAGTCCATAAGCATTTTTCACCATTTCAGCTTTTCATCACAGTTGATCATTGTCCATGCACTGTTTCCTCTATAATACCCACTTCCTCTGCAAAGTAAGTCTGCAACATTAACTTACTGTATGTGTGGTTATATAGAGGACAAATAGAGCTACAGCAGTTCATAGGCTGTGGCAGCATCAGTAACGATTGTTGGATGTCCACAAAGCAGGTGCGAATTCCTTCATCCAACCTATATAAGACTTTTAGAAGTCTTCTTATGTAAAACATTGCTTTTGTAGAAGATACGTAGCATTACCTCCTTAATCATCAAGAGTGTTGTTTCTTCTAAGAAAATTTCACCTAAAGAAAATTGTGGAAGGGCAATTAAAAATATTTTAAGTAGGCTTTATTTGTAAGTCTGTATTTCTATGTAACAGAGATTTCCATTGTGAGCAGGTTTATATATAGTAGAAATAGGATTGGCATATTTTAATGATTGTATTTATTTCAATATAACACTGTTATGCAACATACCAGTCTAAATCTCTCTCCTACATGTATGCTGGAATTCAGACAATTTCACACCTGTGCTTTAATGAAAAATAATATCTGATTTTTACATCCTAAGCATTTCAAAATGGCAATGTGACCTTTCCCGCAATGCAATTTCAGTAAAAAAAAATCACTTTTTAAAACACCTTGTTATTGAATCCTTAGAGAAAGCAACTCCAACTAAATGACAGTAAAAGGATACTATATTTTCTTTGCCAAGACATTTGGTATCTCAGAATAATGTTAATTTCATTGTAGACCAAGAAAACATTCAATTAAAGCACTACTAAATAAATGAGATGAAAACCAAGTAATAGCTATTAGATGTTTTTCAAGGTTATAAATTACAGAGGGTTTCTATTAAAACTGATATTGGACTAAAGGTATACTTCACATCATGCTAAGTTTTTTAAAATGTTTTTAACCACAACGACATTAATAATTTCTTCGAGAGACTGAAGGAAATATAGAGAAATGGGCTTTTATAATGAAAATGAAAAATACCATTTATCAACACCTTTGTGCTAAATTCAAATTACTTGAAATACTTATGCAGTGTATTGAAACACTCGATGAATATGTAAATTTAAGAAAAAATATTAATTCCTTTCAGACGGGAGCTTTTGTGGAATCACAAAATACTGTATCGTCCCTATCTATAAACCCTTTCCTCAGTGCTCAACTTGAATCTTTGTCAATTATTTCACCCTCTGAATGTTAATCTCAGATGAAAAACACATCTTTACAATTTCCCATTTTTTCCCCCCATTTTCTATTATACTTCAGCTTTAGATGAACACATAAATTAATGATTTGAATAGATTATTTTGATGTGCATTTTTAAAATTAATACATATTATTCAATTTCTATTGTAGTTAGTATACTAAAACTACACAGCACACTAAGAGGTATGTTGTTTTCTTACTATAATCTAATCCCAAAGATTTTATGAAGCAAAAAGCACAGCTCTTGTGCAAGATGGGGAAAAAGGAAAAAACCAACAATTCTCAACATTACCTAAGGACCTTAACATGGAGGAAATGAGTCAATAATGTTTATTCCTGTGTTCTGGAAATAATAAATCTGAATATTTAGAATATATATTGATTAACATTCTAGGATGAGCTATGAAATTTGCATGCATTTATCTGAGAAACCAATGAGAAGTCATTTTCATCTTAAGCACTTGTAGAAGTTGACTGAATGGCACTGTTAAAATGCTAAAAAGTAAGACCAACATCACACATGGTATTTCTTTCAGTTTTAGCTTTGTAGCTCTAAAAATGATTTACATAATAAAGTTGTGGTCATTTTTGATGCTAATATTCGCTGTGATACTAATCCTATTTTTGAAAGTCTATGTGCTCAGTTAGTGATAAAAATTCCCTAGATCCTTGGAGAGGAAATATCTATTCAAATTTGGCTGAACTCACATTAACATTACTATTCTATGGCAAGCATGATTTTTCAGTACATTCCTGTGCAAAGAAGGCTGCCTTTCAATTCCCTATTTAGGGATTTGGATTTGGTATTAAAATAGTTAAAAACAGAGTTTGACACCATGCATCTGTGACTATGACTGAATAGAAGAAATTCACACAATGGGATCATTCCTTACTCTTTGCTCCCTGCCTCCTTACAAGTAGACTTATAAGGGTTATTCTTTGGGACACCATTTATCTCCACAAGGTTTCTTAATAATATTCTTCCTGAACATTCACCCTTCCATTCTTACACCGTTGCCTGGACTGTTTCATTAAGATCTGAAGGAAACTAGTGATACACTGGGTCAAATAAAGGAGAAAACTGAGATTTTCCATTATGGTCCAACAATAGCCACTGCTGGACCTGGGACCAGAGCACAATATCATCTACTGATTTCCTTCTAAAGTCTGTGTAAGCTTAAAGGATGTCACATATTTCTTACAATGTTCCTCATTTTAGATACTGGGAACTACCTCACTGCTTGGCAAAAGTTGTCATAGAAAGTCTTTAAATTACACTGATCAGAAACATTACTTGTTTCAGGCCTGATAGAAGATAGGACAGCATTTGTTATAACCCTCCTCTGCAGAAATTAATAGATAGCAGAACTGGGTTTAGCCCTAGAAATCTCATTTTCTTCCTTATTGCTTCGTTAAGATTTCCCTCTTCTGTGGGTGGAAAGAGGATGTAAGCAATGCACTGTAGTTTACAGAAAATTTTCACTATGAATGTAATTCAGCAGCACTTCTCCTGTCATGATCCCTACTTCAGAAAGCTGGATTGCATTTTCAGACTGCTGTCTACTTCTTGTTAAGCAGATAAAGATCTTTTAAACTTATTTGATACTCTGTTCATTTTGATAAGGTGCTGTAGGATTAACTTTCCTGAAAATTCACTACCTTGCTGTGGCAAATTCACATGGAGCATACAAAACTGCAGAAATGCAATGCTCCTTTTGGAATACTTTTTTTTTTTTTTAGGGTTGGGTTTTTTTTTTTTTAAGTTTTTTTAATTTGGAGACTAATACAAACCAGGTCTTTGAAGATATAACATATGCAAACCTGTGACATCTCCTTAGCCATACAATAAGTAAGTGGTCTTATATATGGAACAGGGAGAGATGTGAACTCTGATGCTGCAACAGACAATAGGTTAACTCTGACAAAACTGCCCCTCTTGGGTCCTCCTGCTTCTGACACAAAGACAAAAACCACAGCACAGCTTCTAGGTACTACTGGGGAAAAATACAGAATCACAGAATCACAGAATCATTCAGATTGGAAAAGACCCTCGGGATCATCGAGTCCAACCATCAGCCCTACTCTAGAAATTTCTACCCTACAACATATCCCCCAACATCTCATCTAAACGACCCTTAAACACATCCAGGGATGGTGACTCCACCACCTCCCTGGGCAGCCTATTCCACTGCCTGACCACTCTTTCTATGAAAATTTTTTTCCTAATGTCCAGTCTAAACCTCCCCTGTTGGAGTTTAAAGCCATTCCCTCTTGTTCTATCGCTAATCACCTGTGAGAAGAGACCAGCACCAACCTTTCTACAATGTCCTTTCAGGTAGTTGTAGAGAGTGATGAGGTCTCCCCTTAGCCTTCTCCTCCTCAAAATAAACAGTCCCAGATCCTTCAATCGCTCCTCATAGGATTTGTTCTCCAGGCTCTTCACCAGCTTCGTTGCCCTCCTCTGCACTCGCTCCAGCACCTCGATATCTCTCTCGTATTGAGGTGCCCAAAACTGGACACAATACTCCAGGTGTGGCCTCACCAGTGCAGAGTACAGGGGGACTATCACCTCCCTACTTCTGCTGGTCACACTATTTCTAATACAAGCCAGGATGCTGTTGGCTTTCTTGGCCACCCGGGCACACTGCTGGCTCATGTTCAGCTGCTTGTCAGTTAGAACCCCTAGATCCTTCTCTTCCAGACAGCTCTCCAGCCACACCTCCCCAAGCCTGTAGCGATGCATGGGGTTGTTGTGGCCCAAGTGCAGGACCTGGCACTTGGCCACTTGGCCTTGTTGAAGCTCGTCCCATTAACATTGGCCCACCGATCCAATCTATCCAAGTCTCTCTGTAGAGCCTCTCTATCTTCATGCAGATCGACACTCCCGCTTAACTTGGTGTCATCTGCGAACTTACTGATGATACACTCTATGTCCTTATCAAGATCATCAATAAAGATGTTGAACAGAAATGGTCCCAACACCGAGCCCTGAGGAACACCACTTGTGACCGGCCACCAGCTGGATTTAGCTCCATTGACCAACACTCTCTGGGACCGTCCATCCAGCCAGTGCTTGATCCAGCAGACCGTTCGCTCATCCAGGCCATGGGCAGACAGTTTTTCTATGAGAATCCTATGGGGAACTGTGTTGAATGCTTTTTGAAAATCCAGGTATACAATATCGACAGCTTTTCCCTCATCCAATAGTCGGGTTTTTTGTCATAGAAGGAGATCAGGTTTGTCAGGCAGGACCTGCCTTTCATAAACCCATGCTGACTAGGCCTGATCCCCTGGTTGTCCATTATATGACTTTTAATGGCACTCAAGATGACCTGCTCCATGACCTTCCCTAGCACCGAGGTCAGACTGACAGGTCTATAGTTTCCCGGATCCTCCTTGCTGCCTCTCTTGTAGTTGGGTGTCACATTTGCCACCCTCCAGTCCAATGGGACCTCCCCAGTTAACCATGACTTCAGGTAAATCATGGGAAGCGTCTTGGCAAGCACATCTGCCAACTCCCTCAGCATCCTTGGGTGTAACCCATCCGGTCCCACAGACTTGTGTGCATCCAAGTGGTGTAGCAGGTCTCTGACCACCTCCTCTTCAACTGTACTGACCTCAATCTGCTTCCCCTCCCCATCTCCCAGCTCATGAGGCTGGGTGTCCAGGGAACAGCCAGTTCCACTGCTAAAGACTGAGGCAAAGTAGGCATTGAGCACCTCAGCCTTTTCCTCATCCTTTGTTACTAAGTTTCCTTCTGCATCCAATAAAGGAAGGTGATTTCCCTTAATCCTCCTTTTGTTGTTAATGGATTTATAGAAACATATTTTATTATCTCTAACAGCTGTAGCCAGGTTGAGCTCTACCTGAGCTTTGGCTCTCCTAATGTTCTCCCTACATAGCTTCACTACATCTTTATAGTTTTCATGAGAGACCTGGCCCCTCTTCCAAAGGTCATAGATTCTCCTTTTGTTCTTGAGATCCAGCCAAAGGTCCCTGTTTAGCCAGGCCGGTCTCCTTCCCCACCTGCTTGTTTTTCGGCACACAGGAACAGCCTGCTCCTGTGCCTTTAAGACTTTGCTCTTGAAGTATGTCCAGCCTTCCTGGACTCCCATATCCTTCAGGGAAGCCTGCCAAGGGATTTTGTTAATCAGTCTTTTGAACAGGTCAAAGTTTGCCCCCTGGAAGTCTAAGGTGGCAGTTTTACTAACCCCTCTCTTTGTTTCTCCAAGGATCGAAAACTCAATCATCTCATGATCACTGCACCCTAGACGGCCTCCAACCTTCACTTCCCCCACAAGCTCTTCCCTGTTCACAAGAAGCAGGTCCAGGAGGGCACCTTCCCTGGTCGGCTCACTCACCAGCTGTGGAACCTCCTGGATTGTTCCCTCTCTGCTGTGTTGTGATCCCAGCAGATATCCGGGAGGTTAAATTCCCCCACAAGAACAACAGCAAGTGACTGCAAGATTTCTCCCAACTGTTTATAGAAAGCTTCATCCACCTCACTGCTTTGGTTGGGAGGTCTATAGCAGACTCCCACAGCAAGATCCGCTTTATTGGTCCTTAACCTAATCTAAACACTCTCAACCTCGTTATCACTATATTTGACTTCTGAGCTCTCATAGTATTCTCTAACATACATGGCCACTCCACCACCTCCCCTTCCATCTCCTATGATACATTCTGGAAAATATTACTTTTGGAATAATAAGTGGGAGACTCAGGATTTCTTAACTGGTATTTCTTGTTCCACATTGTCATCTATATACATATTTTGGTATAAATAATTAAATTAGTGTAGTGTAACCCTTTGTATTCTGAGAAATAATAGCTACAGCCTAATGAGCTGACCACCAGAGAATTGCATTACAGTGTTCTTCAAAAAAAGAAGAGAGACAATAATTACATTGAAGAATCCCTGGATAGCTAATAAAGGAATTTACTTGGTAATTACTGTTACTGTGTCTATGTTAGAACAGTACTGTCCTTTCTCTACATCTTTTAGGTATAATGATATTATGACATACTTATGATATGTCATTTCTATGATGACTACTCTCCTGCTCTAAAAGGTACACTGGAGACAATCAATTGTAAGTGTCAGCAATTACACATTTTGTGCAATATAAGGGAGGGACTGAAGGCTGTTTATTCATGTCTCTGAACTGAATGGTAAACAGCTGCCTTGGTTGTATAATTTGTCTAGTGTAGGAGATACTGTCTCTTTTGGAACTCAGTGAGACTTGCTGGGGTTCTCCTCCAGAAAACTTTTTACAGGGCTATGGTATAATGAAATGAATGCAAGTTTCATACTTAAAGGTTTACCACATAGCCAGAATGGCAATGGAATAATATGCAATGTCCGTTTACACCAAGGTTATTTCAGATTAATCTGACATCTGTCTTCTAAAACATTTGACCGAAATCAGCAAGACAAAAGCTTTTAACCCAGAGTCTCTAAATGGAAGTAGGCATGCAAGTTCTTTATATAGTGAAAAAGGAGATCACATGAGTGTATTAAGGAATGAGGGGAAGGAGGATGTCTGAGCCAAACTCCCACATTGGCATTATCTGAAATCTTGCCTTTCTCATCAATGTAGTCACTTCTTAACTAAAACCTACATGAAACTGCTTCACAGTCTAGTTTCTTCTCAGACTTTGATACCAAATTAAATCCTGTGGTTGAGGACATCAGTGAAGGGTAGTAACCAGATTTTGCATAATAACCTAGTGTTTGTAGACCTGGCCCAGGAGGTAGGTCCTGGTCAAGAGATCATTTGTGTCATCTACATTCATATCATCGTAAGGCAATCACTAACAGGAGCCTCTGGAGCCTCCTCTTCCCACTATCTCACCATACTGGTTTTTTTGGGTTTTGTTTTGTTTTGTTTTGTTTTGTTTTGTTTTGTTTTGTTTTGTCTTGTTTTGTTTTCTCTGAACATCTGAAGGCATCACCCCTGGGGATTCGCTGTAGCAAGGCTGACGACACTAGGCATGGTGAAAAATTTAGGTGTTATCATTAGAGATATACGAAACCAGATGGGGAGCAGCTTTCTGAACTTTGTTAAGAACTGTGTACCTGTGTCTCACCTGCTGAGAAGTTTATGCTTCAGAGTCCCCAAATTTCAGCTAGCTTTTATTCATGCACTCTGAATAACTCTTAGTCCAAACTGTTGTAACACCTAGTTTCTACTGAAGGCTAGTTCTGCCTCATTTGCATTGTTGTATGTTTGCATAGAGGAAGATATTGTTCTGTGATTGCAGAAGATATGAATTTCAGTGTATAACATATCACTTTTGTCACTGAAGAAAACAGATACTGTCTTCCTAGTAAGCAAAGAGAACTTTATTCATTGCAGGTAAATGTTTTTTTCCATCTCCAGTCAAATACTGAGTCTGTTAGCATGTTTCAATCCTATTCAACAAGTGATTTGTCTGTAGTCAAGTAGATGTTAGTCCTAGCTGAGTCCACACAGCAGCTAGGGGTGTTTCGAAAACAGCTGTATATAATAGATATCAAAGCTGTGGCAAACAGCACAGAAGTTCTGAATTGAGTTGGATGCACAGAATTATTTCTCAGGTTGGAAAGTAGCAGAAAGCTCCTAAGGGGGTACTTTTCCATGACAGAAATTGAGAGAAGGGCAGGTAAGTTATGATTCTGTTTATGGAAAGCCAAGTTAAAGAATGGCTCTTGTCTGAAGACCTGGAATTGAGACTGCAGGTTATGTCAGTCATCCTGGGAATTAGCTGATTTTGCTACCAGAATGAAACTGATTACCTTCAATTCAAGGGAGAGTAGGTGTAGCTATAAGGTGCATAATTATTTATTTTTTAAAAAAATCTCTTTCCCTTTCCTAAACTTCTATTTTGAGCATAAAAATGTCAGATTATTTTTAACCTGGAGGTTTTTTTAGGAACTAAATGTTATTACAGGTTGTCTGCATTTCTTTAAGAAAACAATTTCTCAGGCAATGATGAATTCCTATAAAGGAGTATGTCTCTCTCTGAGCTAAACTTTCAACAGAAAGTGGGAGTCCTCAGAGCTGGAGAGGCCTTTCTGCGGCTAATAACATGACTAGAAAGGGAATGCTCCCATTAGCAGGTAGCTGTTTTGTTCAGATCCAATGAGAAAGTGTAAGACCTGAAAGGTTTCCTCAGAGCTGTGGTATTCCTTTTATTAACTCTGAGGACCTTACCTCACAAATATAGTGTGAAAACTGAATCAGGATTCTTGACATGTATTTTCTTGTATTAATATGATTTTGTATTTGAATTGTTCCCTTTGTATTGTGTCTGATTTACGTATTTTGTTTTCACTAACAAAAAACCTTTTACTTGGAATAGAATGATTTACATTACTTGATTTCACCTGATTTTATTTCTTTTATTTTCTAGCATATAAAATGAAGTTTATTGTGTATTTCACATTGTTTGTCTAGAGTAAAGGGTGATAGTTAATGCTTACGCTATCTGCTTATCAATGCCAGTATAACTGTAACGATCTTCTATGATGCTATGCCAGTTTACATGGGCTGAGGATCTGGCCACTTTTTTACCATGTTCTTGCTGACAGTAATTAATCTGTGAGACCAAATACTGATCCTAGCACATGTAGGAAAGCCTCTGGACAGTGATTCTGGAAATACGTCAATCTCCAAGCGGTCATATTAAAGCACTTACATATGTGTACTGGTTTGGGATGAATGCAGTTAATTTACTTCACAGTAGCCTGTATGGGGCTATAGATTTTATTTGTGACCAAAACCATGTAGATAACACATGTTTTAGCTATTGCTGAGTAGTACTTATACAGAGTCAAAGCCTTTTCTGCCTCTCACACCACCACACCAGTGAGTAGGCTGGGGGTGCACAAGGAGTTGGGAGGGGACACAGCCAGGACAGCTGACCCCAACTGACCAAAGGGACATTCCATACCGTATGGCATTGTGCTCAGCATATAAAGCTGGGGGAAGAAGAAGGAAGGGGGGGAAATTTGGAATGATGGTGTTTGTCTTCCCAAGTAACCGTTACATGTGATGGAGCCCTGTATTCCTGGAGATGGCTGAACACCTGCCTGCTGATGTGAAGTGTTGAATGAATTCTTTGTTTTGCTTTGCTTATGTGTGCAGCTTTTGCTTTACCTATTAAACTGCTTTTATCTCAACCCATGAGTTTTCTCACTTTCACCCTTCTGATTGTCTCCCTCAACACTGGGGGAAGAGTGAGTGAGTGGCTGTGTGGTGTTTAGTTGCCGGCTGGGGTTAAACCATGACAATATGTTGACATTGTCTTGAGCGTATCACGCTTTCACTCATGTTTTGTTTATACAGACTTTGCAGAAGTCTAGAAGCTTACCCAACACATCAGGAAAAATGAATGAAAGTTTTTCCAACCAATATAAGAGGAAGCAAGGTATTTCTAAAAAGCAAAATACAGGTTTGTGTAGAGTTAGCTTTGAATGAAGGTACCCTGCTAAATGAGTGAAATGGCAAAACCACTTTTTGAAGTGTTCTACCGTGGCTTATTTATCCTACTTGTTTACGAGTTCAATAAGTAATATGGCTCTCCCATTTTAGAGCAAATATGATCAAAGCTAGTTTGAGTCTATTGATGCAGTCTTGCATCATATCAGCCCCCAAAGGCTTGCAAATGCACTTGTCCGTGACAGTTATTTGTGAATGAAGCAAGTAATGCAACATGAGGGAAATTAAAACACATCTTCTCAAGCCTCAACTGACTTTTGTCACTAGGAAAGTTAGTGCTTATAAATGTTAGACTGCTGTGATTTTTCTAAATGATGATACTGCTGTGAATTAGGAATAAAGTCTTGTAACAAGATGATGTGCTTTGGGTTTCTTTCTTTTCCATAATCAGGGAATGAAGTAGTAGTGGCATTTAAGGCTGGGGAGAGGACATTTACTTCTATACTCATAAATATATTTACAGTGATATCTTTTAAAAATTTCTCAGTTATAATCCCTGTTGGAATGATGTTACATTGCATAACAATGTATATGCTATGTAAATTCAATTTCTTCACCCTCTTTATTACTCTCCTTTGAAATGCTACCATGTAGCCCTTTGCACAGGGTATTCCCAGTGTTAGCATAATTATTTTCATGTCGTCAGCAAGATGAGCAGATCAGAGTCAATGTTTTCCATTTCTGTCTTCCTCATATTGGACACCGGTGTTACTTTTCGGGCTGAGGTGGAAAACTTTCTGTATCAAATGCAGAGCTACCATGAAAAAATTGTTTTTCTTTTGACTTCACTGGTACTTTTCTATCCTCACAATGTGGGAACAAAAAAGAATTGTGATTCTGAGCTATATTTTTCTCCTTCTTTGATGATATACTTCACTCAAGCCTTTGACTAAATGCCAATATATATAGCCCACAGTACACTGACATACTAGTTAGGTTTCCTTTAATTTTATTTTTAATCAGGAAGCATATATTTCTGTCCTCTTCTGACCTACTTTCTATCAGTTACTGCAGCTGTATCAGAGAAGTCACCTTTCCCTTTCTCTATATTGTTCTGGTAAAAATAATATTTTTTCTTCTTTATTGTGAATGTGGATAGAATATAGCTGATCCTGTTTCCTTGCTCTTGGAGAAATACTGACTTCATTTTGGCCTTCATGTCATTTACTGGCCAGCAATATTGAAACAAACCACCTAAATAAAGAATCCTCAACAGACTGACTTCAAAAGGGTACCTAAAAGAATAAAGATGAAAGACTGATACTGAATATAGATATATTAAAAGCAAAAACATGGCCAATTCTGCCTTCAAAAAATGAATGAAAAGAACCAAGGCCCTAAATCAAACTCCATTTCTTATTGTGTGGACTAATGTTCTATTAGTAATATTATTTTGAAAGATCATCAGCAGAATTTCTTAAAACCTTTTTTTTACAATAAGCAGAGATGACAACTGGAAAGATGATAATCAGGGTCGGAAGGATCACACACCTGTAACTTAGTCGTGCCTTGTCCTGACCTGACATAACCTAAAACCACAACAACTTTTCTTCACTCCAAATATTGCTGCACTAAGGATCACAGAACATAAACAGCAACTGTGTAACTTGCAAATCAGATAGATGGACAAGATGAAAGGGATCTTTGCAATACAAAAGGTTAACATAATCTGCAGGTCCAGTATTTATTTCCCAGCTCAATAAAATTCAATTTAGAATTCTATTTCTGTTCTCAGTGTTAAGCATAAGAATTAAAAGTAACACTCAGCTTGAACTTCCACATTAAAATTTCTTATCATAAAATAGATGCAAACAGAATGTGTAGAGTTTCAGATACATTTGGTTACAAGTCTTTCCTTCTCAGGTCCTTTTCCAGAACTTTGTAATAATTTATTTTTCTTCTTCTGCCCTGTGTGGCCTTGTGAATAGATAAGTGAATAAGTTATTTGAGAGAACAGAAAAATAGGCACACTAACTGTGAAAATATCTTAGAAGTTTGCAAAGAAAGTTAGAAAAAAAACCCAAAACACGTAGTGTTGAACGAGCTACTAACGAATATGAGATATAGAGATTAGTACATATAACCTCAAATTTGAAAAAAATTTCAGATACTGTGTACGAATCTTAGCATTCTTTTCATGCTATAATACTGCCAGACTATTTAATTTCTAATAATATTGCAGTAATATTGCAGTCTGTTATGAACTACTGATATGTCTTTACATCTTCTAACTTGATAAATTCCAGAAAAGAGGAAAAGCTCAGTTTTGGCTTCCTTATTATTCATTTTAATCAGAGAAACTATTGGTAGAACAAGCTCCTAGTAAATTTGAACAAAAGACCTTACCTGCAATATCAATATCATATTGATCTCTAACACAGATACAAAAAACATGACTGTTACTATTACTGTTTTTCTCTATTTTTCTTTATTGTTTGATAGCAAGATATCATGTTTTTGAAGATGGAACAGAGCTTTAAAGGTCATATATACACCTACGTTTCATCAAAGTAGAGAAATACTTGAAAACTATTTTAATTCTGTGCTCTATAATCCAATATAATATGTGTTTAATAATTATTTTTCTGTATTTTTTGCATTTTTGCATGTTAAAATGACACCAACCATATAAAGTTTCACTGGATATTGAAAGATGATTATCTGGTACAAATGAAAAGGATGGAACAGAAAAAACAAGGAAAACCAGAAAATTTCCCTCAGTTTTCGTATATGGAATAACAAATATTTTAATTGTTATTATCGGACATCTATGACTGTCATTCCCATTTAAAGTCTAGACAAAACAGGGGGAATCAATAAAGCTGTTGTGTATGATTGTAATATGCTAAGATTTTGTACTCTCTGTGTTTTATTCTATAAAGAAAATGCATGCCCAGACCCTACTTAAGTAGTGTAGGTCTCATCTTGACACGAAGAACAATCATAAAATGTATGCGTCTCTTCCCAGATTAAAATGGAGAGTATAATTTACATTAGCTAATAAAAGCTTTCTTCTAGATTCATTTGAGTTTACATCAGCCAAATAAAATTCTGACGATTTTAAGTTACACACACAGATCCTTTCTATAGTCATCAAAAAGAGATGTGAATCTTTAGGCAATTATCCATACCATCATAAGGCAGATGTCACATGGAGATGTCCTTCCCATAACCTTGCAATGTATAGTTTTGATTAGACACTTGCTTTTTAGAAGAATAGGTTAGGTGAGACAAATGCTAACCATCAAAAGCCTCATTCAGAAAATCTCCTATTTTTATGTTTAATTACACATTTAAGGATTTCACTTATATAAGAAACAAGGTGCAAAAACAACAAAAAAAAAAGAAGCAGTGGAAGGCAGGAGAATAACATCATCCTTGTACTTATTCACAGTTTGTTTTCCACAATACTTACCTGCAGCTCCTGTTAATATCTGAATCTCTTCGGTATCCTGGTGAGGACATAGAAATATGTGAGACTTGTGGAACAGACTAATAAGGAGTCTCAAAAGCATGAATGACTTGTACTTATTTCTCCTAGCTGCCATCCAATTATCTCCATCTCTTTACCATTATTTCTATAACACCTTTATTGACACTGGAAGTAGTTTTAGACACTGAAGAAAACATGTAAAACTTTTACTTCATATTCAAAAGATTAAATTACTTAAAAATAGCTACATCTTAAAAATTGTTGAAAGAGTAAAAAATACCCCTGTGAGTAGCAAAATAAATGAAGATGTGTTTCCTATGGTTTTGCAACTTGAGAATAGATTCTAATAAAGTAAAAACTCTGGCTAATGCTCTTCTTACATTGGAGTGTTGGTGACTTCTGTGTGTATATCTAATGACAAACAGAAATGCACTGAGTTTTTCCATCTGTGGGTCATGGGTAATTCCTCTTGATTTTCATCAGGGCATTTGTTTTCACATAGTTTGTATTACCACGCAGTGTCTTTGGGATAACAACCCTATGGCAAAGCATGAATAAAATTGCCTATGGACTAGATAACAATAGACTGGAAGAGTTAAATGGACTCCTTTGTTAAGTGGAATCCTGTTAAAATTTCTTTGACTGTATCAGGGCTTAGTGTTCACAGATACTGACCTTCACACAATCATTCAGTATGGTTGAACATTGATTTTAGAGACAACTGCTTTCAAAGATTCAAGGAAAATGAACACAATTTGATGTAACTACAAGGTTGGAGACTAAAGCAGGAAAAAAGAAAACCTTCATATATTAGTTGTAGGAATGGCTGCATCATAAATCAGGGTGCAGAACAAGAGGGTCAATGCAGCTGCAACTATATCATATTTTATCTAAGGTACAGTATCCACTGCATTGTTTCAGCTCTTTTATGTCCTCTGACCTCTTTACATTCATTTGCTCATACTGCCCATCCAGCTGCATGAATGTTACTGTGGAGCAAACCTCAAAGCACATCCTAACAGAAGCTGGTTCACTCAGAAGTCACTTTCCAAAGGTCACACCACAATGTTGTAGAGAAATATCTATGCTAGGATGCAGCAGTTCTTGATAATTTTCCTCAACATTTGCTAGCCATTCTGCTCTCCATGGCTGACAGGAGGGCTGCAGCCAAAAAACCCAAAAAGATTAATAACAGAAAATACACCAGAATCAAATGAGTGACATAAATTATTAAAAGAAGATGTTAGTGAAGTCCTTACACCATGACAAATTCTAAAACTTGACTATAAGTTAATTAAAGCATCATCACTTTTTCTGAACATTGAAAAATGTGCTTGTTAGAAAAGAGGCTAAAAGTAGATGCATCATCAGAAGAATGAGATTTTTTTTCATGTGGGGTGCAATTTTAGGTATATGATTTGCATCTTCACAGACTAGTTACATCTTGTCATCTCATGGTCTAATTATGTTCTGTTTTCTCTTAAGTAGTTATCTTTGTACTACTCTTACTGTAGATGTCCTGCCAGTATATATTACTTTGCAAGCATTTCTTTTAAATTAGAACAAAGCTGAATCTGAAGAATTCCTCTCTAGAAAGATAATTGTACTATATGGAAAGAAGTGGAGGAGGAAAAGGAGGACAAATAAAATGGCATGGCCTGATCTTTGTTTATGAGAACATTTTCCCATCAGCTGTTTTTGGAAATATAATTTCCATTTTTCCTTAAAAATCAGTGAGACGACATTGCTTAACACATATTCTTCCTTGTCAAACATTTCACTGATGCTTCATTCTGAAGACAGCTTAATAAAAGGTATTTCACCCTTAGCATGTTGCTGAAGTTGTGTGTCATTTTCTTTCCATTTCAGATGACATTTGTGGAAGCAAGAGGCTCAGATACCTTATAAGTAGCATCACTATTAAGATTGTTAACTCCTTTCTTGCTGTCTAACTTACAGCACAGAGAAAAAGGAAATTGTGAACAATATTTTCTCTTGTGAAGATAATTTGTAATAGCTGAATAGGTTTTAACAGTCCGTGGTATTTAAAGGATAAGAAAGTTGCAGATTTTCCTCCCCCTTCTGTGAGTAGCTCAGAGGGCCCCAAGACCTACATGGAAAGAAGTTATTAACAAGACTTGTCACGTTCCTTTACATATGATTTTTTCAGCTACCATGTATAACAGTTATATGTGGTATATACATAATGTTTTATATGCAATTTTGACAAACTATATATTTCCAGTCACCTTTTAAAACTAATTGTAAGACTGTTTGGAAGCTCAGAGGAAGATCCTTCATTAAGGTTTTCCAAGGAAGGACGTTTTCACTGCAAAGGGGATAATAATTAAAGGAGGAAACAAAAAAACCTCAAAACACACAGACAGAAACAAACCTAATAGTTAAAAGATAACGGAGACAATGCTAAAGACCAAATGTCCACAGTCACTAGTTGAGGAACCACTAGGAAACTCCACACACAGCTCTGGAGAAGGTTGACCTGGACTTTGTAACTGATAAGAAGGGGGAAACAGGAAGAAGGTGAGGATTTGGGATATTCAAGGTGTGGACTCCCTGGGCCAGTGGCATCAACAGTTGGAGGCAGTGGGGTGCAGGTGGGCACCTTGGCCCAGCCACTGGGGTGGGAATGGGGTATGTCCCAAGTGTCAGCTGCTGGGAGGAACTGGGTGGATGACAGGAGTGAGAGGCTCTGTGCTGGTGGCTGGAGAGGGCCCATGGGTCACAGCCTGTGTGCCGGACGCTGGTGAGGATGCAAACTGTCTGTATCTTCCCCAAACCTGGTGTGCACCCGTGTGTGTTCAGTCCACTCAAATACCTCAAACTGGACCAAGGACAAGCAGGATGCCCTGGGTCTAGCAGGGGTATCAGGCAGGCAGAGCTCTGTACTGGTATTTGAGGGAGACCTGTGATTATGGGCTGCCTATGAGATGAGTGTGTGAGTGTGTGCATGTTTGCTAGCAAGCATCAAGCTGGACCAGCCAGTGAGTAGGGGATCCATGGGGCAGGTAAGAGACCCAGGATCCGGGCAGGTATGTTAAGACAGGCAGAAGGGCCAGGGCAGTACTTGGATGATCCATGAAAGTACCTGTGAATCTACAGAGTGTCATATGTGTGCCTTCACTGGTGACCTTCAGTCTGGACAAACTGAAGAGGAGAAGGGGCTGTCTGTGCTTATGTTTTACATCATTCCTGTGTGTGGGTGCTTTAAGGCAGCACACTGTGGCTGGATGTGTAGCTGGCACCATCAGTGTCCTCTGTGTGTGTTTGTGTCTGAGATACGCTCTCAGCCTCACTACTAGTTGAACCTTTAAACAGGAAAGCAGCTGACACATCCCTTGGCCTGGGATGGAGATCCCAGGTGCCCCAGGTGCCCCAGGCTAGGTTTCAGTGGCTAGGCAGGAGAAGCCCAGAGCTGCTGGAGGAAGCAGCCCTCATCACTAAACACTAGCAGGATCTTTATTCTATTTTTTTGCTTTCCAGCAGCAAAAGATATCACGGTTCTCTAGCTTTAAAACTAATTCTCAGCTTAATACTTTGTATAAAATTCCTGGACATTTTCATTGTTTTGAGTCTTGGATATTTCATCTTATCACTTCTGAAGTTTCTCATCCTTTCATTCCTACAATATACAATAAGATGCTCTTTTGTATACTTTAGCAACATTACTCCTTTTCCCCTCATAATCTTTCCTCCCTCCATTATGTCCTTCCATTTTGGGCTCCCATTCTACCTTAAGCATGAATGATTATTCTCTTCCTCCCAAGAGCTTGCCTTAATTTCCATGAAATTATATTTTCCTGGTTCTCCTCCTAACTTTTTAACCATTGATTGGGAAGGTATATAGTGGGTCTCTTCATTGACAAATATTTGCAAATATCTCAGACTTTTTAGAAAACATGAACTACTCCAGCCAACTGTATTATCTTCCCCCCCCCCCCCCCCCCCCCTTTCTTTTTCCCTAGGATCCTTATAGAAATTGTGTAAAATAGAGTTTTTTGCAGTGCAGATCCATTAAGTATATGGAGGAGATGCGGAAGTAAATCCAGCTCCCTGCTAAACAACAATGATGGAGAAATTCACTGAAGAAGAATCTATAATGATTTCCTCCCTTCAAGGTCTGACCACATGTGAGAATGAGTTGGACCAATTACAACAGGGTAGTAATAGCAATGTAATTCTCTCTTTCAAGCAACTGACAAAACAAAAAAAGCTTAGAAAGTTGAAAGAAGGTGAAAATTGTTACTTGTCCTGTATGATAACTAACTAGACAACAGTTGTTTTTGAGAAAATATTCCCTATAACTTTTACTTACAACAAATTTATAATTTTATCTATAAATTAATGGGAATAACATAACTGTTAATGGAAATTAACATTAGGTGGATCTCATGTAAATGGAAAGTGAATTACTCTATGTAATACATGTTAACTCTCTATATGTATAGGTAATTATTCAGATGCATAAAATAGCAAGAACCAGTCAGTAATGGATATAACATAAAATGAAAATGCATAGGATGCAGAATGCACAAGGAGGGAAGCGACAGATTTAGATTTACAAGATTTTTTAAACAGCAAATTAAAAAAAAAGATATGAAAATACCATGAAAAAATAGTAACACCGACAAAGTCCCTGGGTTTTGCAGAAATTACTCCTTAAAGCCTTTGAAAAGTCAGAGTTTAAAAAAAGTGGAATCCATGTCACTCCTATGACAAAAATTTCATAGGTGTTGACAAGCAGAATGAGAACATGGAAGTCTCTTATTTCTGGTTTTGTTTGTTTTTGGTTTTGTTTTTGTTTTTTTTTTTTCCCACAGATTCCATATGAGTGTCCTTATAACTTTATTGATTTACAATAAAAATACTGTGTTCAAAAAATATATTTGAACTGCAGTTTCTGTGTTTTCATATGTGGCCATTGTATTTGTACTGTTACCTGCTTGCTTTGATTTCATAAGTGACATTTTCTCTTCACAAGATTTGCTAAACTCTCAGCAGCACCCTTTAAAAACAGAAGAAAGGAAGCAACAGAAAAGGGATAACAATAGGAATGATGTGGCACTTTAGAGGAAAGGCTCAGTCAAACTGTCATATTTTTATTGTCATTATTTGTTTACAAGTCAGCAGTGTTCAGAGGTCTCAACCCACATCAAAATCCTGCAGTGCCAAGGTACTGCAGTACAGCCTATTCTCACAAGAACTTAAAATTGGAATAGTCAAAAGACAGGACAAAGAGAGAGTGGATTCATTCACAAAGTCGTGAATCTGAAAATAAAGTAGGTTTGCTTACCACACAAATATAGGCATCTTAGATGGCATGAACATCTCTAAATGTAGTACACTGCCCCAACACTCATCCAGGAAATGAGTCCTGGCCCACAGGCCAGGTCATGTAGCGTGGCCTGGGCCCACACTGCTTGGCGCTACCTCTGCCTCAAGTGGAGTGGTACATTAATAATACAAGGCACCTATTTCAGGTCTTCTCTAGCTCTCACATGGTGCTTTATGGCTGACACACAAGATAATTATTATTTGGTGCACAGACACAAAGTAACTATTATTGTGTTCTTTTTCTAGTTCAAAGTAATAATTGTAATAATGCATTATTAATTTGCTGAATCCAAGTTACAGAATGGGTTGCCTCAATTCCAACCAGTCTGTTACAGTCTGACTCTTGTTATGACCAAAAGGAGTACATCATGCATGCAAAGGAGGAATTTATTGTTAGTCTAAGTCTTAATAAACTAATCAAGTAATTGTTGTTAGACAAGTTATCATTATGCTAAGACTTATATTTTATACACGTAAGGTGATGTATCTTCTCAAGATTTCTAAACCTCAGCCTGCTATTGTGGTCATCCTTCCACTGCACCTCTGGCACTTAACATCAATGGCTTCAGTCTAGGAGGGAGGGCTATGGCAAACTTTTGGCATCCCAGGTCCTTCATGAGGATGTGGGTGATGCTGTATTGATGGTTTCTTTCTCCCCACTCCAGGATCTGTCTTGCATCATTTTTGCTGACATGCTTTACGCTTTATTTATTGGATTGTAAGTCCACAGTACATCCAACTACGCATCTATATTCACTACCTATAATGTTTTACACATGATGTATACTTGTTCTTTGTTCTCTATTACCTCCAAAACTGGTTTAACTCAGCTCCCAATGTTGCACTCTTTTCATGACCGGTTAATTGGACATTGGTGAGTAGTTCATAGCCCACGAGCCACCTGATTTCAGTGGAATTACATAGGATTATTTTTGTTTCTATTTTTATTTTACACACTTGGCTGTGTTCAATTTTTCTCCCTTAATAGACTACTTTAAAAATGCTTATCAGAGAATGTAGAAGTATGCAGAGTAACATTTAAATTACTTAACCCATATCCTCTTCAGTAGCCTTGATTTTTGAATGAAGTCCATCTCAAAATTAAAAGTGTTCTATGGCAACCCTCAGTTATCTGAAAGCTTTATTAACTCATTGGAGCAACCTATTTTGTCAGATGTGGTCATCCAGAAAATAGATAACATAAAATTCAATGGCTTTTTCCCACAGCATCAGACAAATTTAAGCCACTCATAACATCAATTTACAGAAAAGTGGCAGACTTATAAATTACTTCAGCTTTATAGCTAACATGAAGCAAGCATATGGTGGAAGGTATTTGGAAATACATTTATGGATCCTCTAAAAATGCTATAATAAAGTTCTAAACAGTTTTTTCCAGGGTACTTTGTCAATGCTGATAGGTGTTCCTAACACTTGGATCAACTTTCAAGCACCACTCACCAGTGTCAATGGATTTCTCAGCTTTCTGATTGTTTTTGTGCAGTCTTAATTTTTTGTTTAGGTAATATTCAAATATTTTTTTTAATTTTTAATTTTAAAAATTAAGTTGACTCTGGTTTTAGCTACAGCAGAACTTTAAAAAATCATATTCTTAAAAATCCACGAATTGACTATGTAACAAGCCTTACATTTTATAGGCTGTTTGCTACAGAATTAGACACAATAATAACTAGTGCATATCCAGAACAGTAAACACATTGCTAAAAATAAATATGAACAAAAAACACCATCAACCCATTTTTTTTTGGTGAGAGATCTTTCCCTCTAACCAGTAGCATTGTAGCCTATGACCTATTCTGTGAGCACTGCCTGGTGCCTCGCTTTGCAGAGCTGCTGCTCACCCTTCACTGTGGCCATACCTTCACTGTTTAAACTTCAGCCTCACTCAGGAATGCAATTCAGTTTTTCAAAGTTGTCACATAAGCTTCTTGCTACAGGAAAATACAAATGACAATCATAATACTGTGTATGAAACAATGAACAGAACTCAGGAGGTCTGGTGTCAGCTCCAATTATAATTAGTGTCACAGACTTCCTTAGCATTGCATTAGCCTTCATCCTTTTTCATGAGGTGAGGAATCTTGGTATTGGTGTGTGCTAAAGGATACATATTTTGGTTTTTAGTATTATTTTACTTAAATATAGCTACTAATGATATTACATTCCTAAACATCAACTCCTAAAGGGATTGTTTTGAAAATTTATAAAAAGTACTCTATAAAAAACAAGACAGAAAGTTCTGATGATACTTTTTTTACCGAAGCTCGTAAGTACTATAGAGATATAGAATACCTCTGTGTATGCCTTGAAAATATATTGCATAGGTAGATGCTTTAATATAATCTTCACTGATTGAAATATGCATTTCATTTAGAAAATCTTGCACATCTCTGGATGGTTTTGTCCTTGTACTGTTTTTTGCGTTGATACAGGAATCTGTGGGAATGTACTGTAACTTACTGCAGCAACCTGATTTCTTTGGAGTTAGTTCACTAGTAGTTTATAGCCATTCTACTTCATTTATTTCAGAATTAGATAACTAAACTTTCCATTATATGGTTTATTTATGAAAACTGATACTCTGAATCTCTCCTGTCCTATTTTGAACTGTGCATCTAAGTCATGTTGAAAGTTGATGGGACAAAATAATTTTTAAATTCCACAAATTCAAAAGTGAAACCACATACCATAACAACCAACACTGTTTAAGTAGAAGCTTATGAAGATAAGTGAAGTCATTCTTCCATTATTCTTTCCATTTTAACCTGATTTCAGTCACGATCTCCACATCAACATAAACTCTAGTTTATTGTATATTACCATAATAATTCTTTACAAAGAACTTTGCAGAAATACAGTTTAACAATATGACACTTCAGTACAGATCAAGAAGTGCGGACAGAAAAAGCTTATCCCATGATAGAATCATAAAACCATCAAACAGTACGACAACAAAGATCTGTCTGCCTGATATTCTGTCTGTGGTGTAAGCAAATGTCAAGGGAAGAATGTGAATAGGATCAAGGTATATTGTACTTCCCCTAAATACTCTACCAGGCTCCACTATATTTGCCATAGGATTCCTGAGGTAGATATGTTTTGTGTATTGTATGTTTCACTTTTTAAAGAAGCAAAGACTTCTTGTTGAACTTCACAGAATCAGTTGAAGGATTTGGCCAGATCACCACCATTGCTGTTGTGTGAATGGAGGGACTATCCTGGTTTTGACCAGGATGGAGTTAATTTTCATTGGAGTATTTCATACCATGTGCTGTCATGCCCAGGGATTGAGGTGGGCGGGCTCTCTCGCTCTCTCTCGGCTTTTCACCTGAGGCTTGCGCAGTCTGCTCGTCGAGTTGTGTTGTTGCTGGGGGGCGGTGGTCGACGCACTCGGTAGGCCACTGCTCATTTTACCCGTTTTCTTTTTGGACTCACTATTGTTACTGTTGCTCTCTTGTTGTTATATTTAGTAAATTCTTTCTTTTTATTCAACCTATAAATTCTTGTCTTTTTGTCCCTCCCCTAGTTCACCAGAGGGGGGAGGGGGAGGTGAACGGCCGGCCACGTGGCATCTGGCTGCCGGCTGAGTTCAAACCTCCACAGGGATAATAGTTGATTTCACTTCATAGCCTTTGAAAATCTCTACCGATGGTTTTTAATGTCCTATAGAACTCTAAATTGAAAATTGCCTCCAAACAAGAAATTTTCTATAATTATTTTCTGCTTGAGGCTTAATTGATAAAAACCTGAAATATTTAATGAATGATTAATAATGCTTTTCTAAATAAAGCTTACAATATGTGGACTGTATTTTAAGAACAGGAATGGTGAAGACAGGGTGGTATAGTAAAAATTCACCTCTGTATTCACTTGGTACTCTGCAAATTCTAGGTGGTAGCTTATAGTAATTGCAGTAGAGTAAATGAGAAAATCAATTTAGGTTCAGCTGAAATACTTAATTAGTTCACCTATATCCCTTTGGCCTTCCTTTGATAAATCCCTTCCTAACTGTTTTTGTCCCTTCCTCCTCAAAATCTTTGTCAAAGTCTTGGGCTCTAAAAGAAACTTGTTCTTACCAAATGCTAAGTTGTCAGCCTTTATATTCATTTAGCCTGTTTTTTAAATTTTATTTATGCTTCCAGGTTCCCTTACAAATGCCTTTCACTTTACCAAATTCGGTACATGTATCAAAGGTGGTAGCATTCTGGAAGTAGATAGGGATTTAAAACATGAAAGTGTCTGTAATTGTACGGGCTTAAAAAAAAGAAAAACAAAGAGAGTATCTGAATTCTGAAATACAGAGATGCAGAAGAACTTCCTGGAAAGAGTGATAGTAACATATGTCCATGACACATGAGCAAGCTGAGGACCTAGCTGGGTCAATGAGATCAATGCTGGACAGCTGTCTGTCATTCACTCTAATGGCTCAAAATTACTGTATTAGAGGTTAAGGTCTCTTCTCATTTTAGTTATGTAGTTCCACAAGTCTAACCACTTGTCAATCTCACCTGACCTACCTAAGTGTACCTTACCAGTTTACCAGAAACTGTGCAGAAAATGACAGCTATCTGTGATATTTATGATGGCAATACTCCTAAGGGAGTATTGTCCATTCTCTGAAGTCCTGTTGTAAAGAAGACTCAAATCGAGAATCGAGGCTGCACTTTCTTTAGCAGGACATGTGAAGCAGGATAAGATTTGTAAGGCATCTCTAAATAAAACTTATTCACTTTTTGGAATAAAACACAGAGATATGAAAGGAAAGATGAATAATTTAAGGCAGATACATCTTAAAGATGGAATGTCTTGCCTTAAAAGCCTCTTTGGGTTATAACAGCTGGAAGTGTCATCAGTCATCAATAGAAAGAGTAAGACTAAAAATAAGCACACAAATCCAAGGAAAGAAATGCTTCTCAATGGTGACGTGTTTTCTTAACAGTGTGCAAAAAAATGACAGAAACTGTTCTGTTTTGACCTCTGTTGAATAGCTTTTGCCCCATCCCCTCTTTTTACTTTGATCAAGATTTATGCCTCTTCAGTGACTCATTTGAAGAGTGCAACATAGTAGAAATTGCTGTAATAGTTTGATACCCAAAACTATGAAAAAAGACTGTCCTGTAAACACAAACTATGAAATGAACTTATATAGTCTCTATTTTTTGAACAATTTTAGAGAAACATAACCTTTTTTTTCTTCTTTAAATATGCATCACTAGTTAGGTGATACATAACAAAGACATTTGAAACATAGCAAAGGAAGCAGAATTTACAGTACTGAATTTAAAGTATTTATAGTATAAATACTGTATATTGTAGGCCTCTACTGTAGACATAAAGCTACCTGTTTTAGATAGCTGTGCACTGGACAGAAAATTAATATCTTCGTTGTAGCTCCATAGAAAAGCTACTTGTTTAATTTTATTGTTTATTTACCATCTTTAAAAAGTTTCCTCTCTGGAAAAGTCACTCCTCAATGACATTGAAAATAGTCAAACAGGAATCTCTGTATATCTAGTAACATAAAAGCAAGAGAATATAAATTTATATATGAATATATTAAGACTGTGGAGTTCATTGTCCAGGATGCTGTTGGGAGACACAAAGTGAGAAAAATTAAAAGGGATATTAAAAGCTTATAATGATACTGAGACTTTCCAGAGTTATAACACAGAATATCATGCCTGTTTCAGACTTTAAATTAAACCTAAATTGGATTAGGACAAAAATTCATGGGGAAATATTTTGCCATAGTACCCTACTGGTTTTGGGTGATGATGGGGGAGGATGTTTTTCTGAACATTTTCTATTGCCCCTTGAAGGAGACAAGATATTGAATTAAACAAAGAGTAGGTAATCCAGCACAAAATAATTAATTGAAGGTGGTTTAAATTTGAAATTAATAAACTAAGATGTTGAAGAGTTCTGCAAAATGACACACTCTCAGATGATGCTAGTGATCTAGAGTGGAATTCCACCAGATCTCAACTCATGTAGGTGTTCTCACAGGCTTTTCCAGGGATAGGAATATGTGCTGGGGAAGAGGTTTGTATTGCTGAGCTCTGTACACTCACACACACACAAAAAGTGCTTCTTCCTTTCATGATTGCAGAGAGAAATAAAACCATAAAATTTCCTGGTGTATGTTATATTGGAGAGAGAAAACCTGAAATATGCTAACAACTCTCTTGTATCTGAAAAGTATTGCTAGGTCACTCCACCAATTAAATTCCATAAAAAATTATTAATATTTAACACAATTTGGTTCATAAAGTCCATTAACATTATGAGACAAGTATAGACACACATCCAGCCAGGTCTCACAGCCACTAATGTTTAATTAGCTGTTTATTAGATAATCCATCTTTTATGGGATGTTACCAATATTTAGATTTGACAAGCTATTATTCTAATGGTTAGTAGATTACTTTGGCTATTAAGTTGTTTTAGAATTAAATTTAGTATCTATCACTAATGGGTTTATATGACAAAGTGGGCAAGGTATGCATGTCTAAGGACTATTAAGCTAGAATTAAAGATTTCTCATTGCTTGCAGTACACTTTGGATCAGAACTTTGGAAAATAAGTTCATGCTGGTTTCTATAAGCATGTGATAAAATAGGAAATCAAGTACATGATTTTTGACTTCTTTGACATTTCTGAGAAATTTTAGCAATTTATTATAAACTTACTATGTATGGTATTGTTCTATTGATGGAATTAAGATAACTTTTCAGAAAAGGAAAAAGAAAGAAAAAGTGATTTAGGCAATATTTCAAGTTGTGTCAGTTCCAAGAAATTAGATGCCCGATCTCCTAACTGTTAGTTTCCTGCTCTTTCCACTATACTGCAGGGAATACTGTTGTGTGTTACTATGAACAGTGTTAATCACTAAATACATTTTTCAGTAGAGATAAAAATAACCTGTCACTGTCATATGATGTGACATCTATTAATATGCCTATTTATTAACAAAAAATTAATATATTTTAACATAGCAAAGTCAATATCTGTATAGACCAGTGGGTGAGTAGAGTGGAAACATGTCAGTTTCGGTTAATGGAAAATAAGAGTGTTTTGGGCTACCACTTCTGGCTATTTTGGCCACCTGCTCATGTTGCAATAAATAGACCAAAGAACAGGGACATCTAATTTAAAAAGCATATTAAAGAATGTCTCTGGTTTTCCAGTCCACAAGCAAAGACGCTTCATCCTAATTGTCCTGGTTTCAACCAGGATGGAGTTAACTTTCCTTGGAGTATTTCATACCAGGTGATGTCATGCCCAGGGATTTAGGTGGGCGGGCTCTCTCGGGCGGGCTCTCACTCGGGCTTGGGCTCACACCGTTTGCTCATCGAGTAGTGTTGTTGCTGTGGGGGTGGTTACCGCGCTCGGTAAGCCACTGCTGCATTTTACCCATTTCTTTTGGGCCTCACTATTGTGAGTGAGTTACTGTTGTTCTCTTGTTATAATTAGTAAATTCTTTCTTTTTATTAAACCTAGGGATTCTCTTCTTTTTGTCCCTCCCCTATTTCACTGGGGAGGGGGGAGGTGAGCGGCTGGCCACGTGGCGTCTGGCTGCCGGCTGAGTTCAAACCTCCACAGTTCTTGGTGCCCAACGTGGGGCACTGAGGTGATTTTTTTTTGAGATAACGACAAAACGGGTAAAATGTGGATTGTTTGGCTCCTTAAGACCTTGTCACCTCATTTGCGATATGTGTTTCCCATGCTGTTACTCACCTTCCTTGAGAGTTGGGTTAAGATTTTGTTCCTGTTGTACTGTGTGATGTTCATCTATAATAGCATGCAGTCATCAGCCCTGGGGCTATTTACAGTTGTGTTTGAGAAATTTGGGGAGTTCAAATATCTTTGGAATGTTGACATAAACATGGTTGCTGTGCTGTTAGGAGCTAGTGTGTTCCTGAATGTGATTCTGGTTTTGTTTATGGTTAAGCAACTATTTAAGAGTATCACTTGGAAACCTACCCCAAGGTTGGGGAATTATGAGTGGCTGGAGGTGTGGAGTAGAATGGGAAAGTACCTAGAACAGTAAGCACCTCCAGTGTATTGGAACTTCACTCTTGCACAGGTGCAGAATCCTGAAGAACTAGTGGAATATTTGGAAAAAGTATTTTGTCACCTGGGTAATTCCAGAGAGGCACAGCTCACTGCAACATGCTGGGGCATAGCCCAGCTTACCGAGTGCTATTAAACACTCAAGAGGAAGAGAAGGGCTCTGCACCTGGTAACCAAGTAACAGAAACTGCAGTCACGACAAGCCCAAGGACAGGCACTGCAGATGAACCAGAGAACCAACCCATGACAGTGTCAGTTGCTCCCATACAGAAGAAGAAATACACAAGAAAATCCCCTTTCAGTGTACAGGGTGATGATGAACCAGGCCCATCACAAGAACAGGAGGAGGAGGCAGAGCCAGTGATAGTCACCCAATCCTTTTCCTTGAGTGAGTTGCGAGACATAAGAAAAGATTTCAGCCGCCATCCAGATGAGCAACTTGTCACCTGGCTGCTCCAGTGCTGGGATAGCGGGGCCAGTGGCATGGAACTAGAGGGCAGGGAGGCAAGGTAGCTGGGATCCCTGTCTAGGGAAGGGGGCATTGACAAAGCCATTGGAAAGGAGACACAAAATCTCAGTCTCTGGAGGCGACTTCTGTCAAGTGTGAGAGAGAGGTATCCCTTCAAGGACGACTTGACATGTCGACCAAGTAAGTGGACCACTATGGAGAGAGGCATTCAATACTTGAGGGAGCTAGCTGTGCAGGAGACAGTTTACTATGACCCAGATAATGCACAGCTACCCACAGATCCAGATGAAGTCCGATGCACCTGGCTCATGTGGAGGACTTTTGTATGGAGCACACCCTCATCATATGCCAGTGCATTAGCACTAATGGACTGGACAGACGAAGAGGGACCAACAGTGAATGAACTGGCTCACCGACTACGACAATATGAAGAAAGTGTCTCTTCCCCCATCATCGCGGCTGTGAACAAATTATCTCAAGGTGTCCAGCAACTTAAAGAGAACATGTCCTACTCCCCACCTGCACGGACCAGAATCTCGGCTATTAGGAGCAATCGTTTCTCTACTCGAGAGAACCGGTACACACCACGGGGGAAGCTGTGGCATTACCTGCATGACTGTGGAGAAGACATGAAGAAATGGGATGGAAAACCTACCTACCTTCTAGAAAAGCAGGTATGTGAGCTGGAAGGAAAAACAAGTACAGAACGTGGTCCTTTCAGGAGAAATGCTGCTACGGTTTCCAGTAATCAAGTGCACAAACGGAGCAGAAAGGTTGACTTTGCTCATGATCCTGTGAGAAGAACTTCTGTCTTGTATTCACAAGAAGTGAGTAATCAAGATAAGGCTGAAACTGGTGCACACCACACTAACCCATTTGTCGTTAGTGGGTATTATGACCAACATTAGAGGGGCCCTGCCTCCAGCGAGGCAGAGGACAGGGACAACCGAGTTTACTGGACTGTGTGGATTCGATGGCCTGGCACATCTGACCCCCAGCAGTATAAGGCTCTAGTGCACACTGGTGCGCAATGCACCCTAATACCATCAAATTTTAAAGGAGCAGAACCCATTTGTATTTCAGGAGTGACAGAGGGGTCTCAACAGCTGACTGTATTGGAGGCCAAGGTGAGCCTAAGTGGAAAAGAGTGGGAAAAACACCCCATTGTGACTGGCCCAGACGCTCCATGTATTCTTGGCATAGATTATCTCAGGAGAGGGTATTTTAAGGACCCAAAAGGGTATCGGTGGGCTTTTGGTATAGCTGCCTTGGAAACAGGAGGAATTAAACAGCTGTCTGTGTTACCTGGTCTATCAGAGGATCCTTCTGTTGTGGGATTGCTGAGGGTTGAAGAACAACGGGTGCCAACTGCCAATACAACAGTGCACCAACAGCAATATCGCACCAATTGAGACTCTGTAATGCCTATCCATAAACTGATTCATCAACTAGAGAGCCAAGAAGTCATCAGCAAGATGCGCTCCCCCTTTAACAGCCCCATATGGCCAGTGCAAAAGTCTAATGGAGAGTGGAGATTGACAGTAGACTATCGTGGCCAGAATGAAGTCACACCACCGCTGAGTGCTGCCGTGCCAGACATGTTAGAACTTCAATATGAACTAGAGTCAAAGGTGGCCAAGTGGTACGCCACGACTGATATTGCCAACGCATTTTTCTCCATCCCTCTGGCAGCAGAATGCAGGCCACAGTTTACTTTTACCTGGAGGGGTGTCCAATACACCTGAAGTCGACTGCCCCCGGGGTGGAAACACAGCCCCACCATTTGCCATGGACTGATCCAGACTGCACTGGAACAAGGTGAAGCCCCAGAACATTTACAGTACACTGATGACATCATTATATGGGGTAATACAGCAGAAGAAGTTTTTGAGAAAAGGGAGAAAATAATCCAAATCCTTCTGAGAGACGGTTTTGCCATAAAGTGCAGTAAGGTCAAGGGACCTTCACAAGAGACCCAGGTTTTAGGAGTAAAATGGCAAGATGGACATTGTCAGATTCCAATGGAGGTGATTAATAAAATAACAGCTATGTCCCCACCAACTAACAGAAAGGAAATGCAAGCTTTCTTAGTCGTTGTGGGTCTCTGGAGACAGCACATTCCAAATTACAGTCAGATTGTAAGCCCTCTCTATCAAATGACCTGGTAAAAGAATGATTTTTTATGGGGCCTGGAGCAACGACAAGCTTTTGAACAAATTAAACAGGAAATAGTTCATGCAGTAGCCCTTGGGCTAGTTTGGACAGGACAAGATGTCACTACAAAAAGGACATTGAATGACTAGAGTGTGTCCAGAAAAGGGCAACGAAGCTGGTGAAGGGTCTGGAGCACATGTCGTATGAGGAGCAGCTGAGGGAACTGGGGTTGTTTAGTCTGGAGAAGAGGAGGCTGAGGGGAGACCTCATCACCCTCTACAACTGCCTGAAAGGAGGGCACAGAGAACTGGGGATGAATCTCTTTAACCAAGTAATAAGCGATAGGACAAGAGGGAATGGCCTCAAGTTGCACCAGGGAAGGTTTAGACTGGATATTAGGAAGTATTTCTTTACAGAACGGGTTGTTAGGCATTGGAATGGGCTGCCCAGGGAGGTGGTGGAGTCCCCATTCCTGGAGGTGTTCAAGAGTCGGGTTGACATAGCGCTGAGGGATATGGTGTAGTTGGGAACTGTTAATGTTGGGTTGATGGTTGGACTGGATGATTTTCAAGGTCTTTTCCAACCTAGACAATTCTGTGATTCTGTGGCAAATGTGCTCTACACTGCAGCCGGGAAGAATGGCCCTACCTTGAGTCTCTGGCAGAGAGCACCAGGGGAGACTCGGGGTCGACCCCTGGGGTTTTGGAGTCGGGGATAAAGAGGATTGGAAGACCACTATTCTCCAACCAAAAAGGAGATACTGGCAGCATATGAAGGGGACCGAGCTGCTTCAGAGGTGATTGGGACTGAAGCACAGCTCCTCCTGGCACCCTGACTGCCAGTGCTGGGCTGGATGTTCAAAGGGAGTATCCCCTCTACACGCCATGCAACTGATGCCACGTGCAGTAAATGGGTTGCATTAATCACACAACAGGCTCGATTAGGGAGCCCCAGCCATCCGGGAATATTGGAAGTGATCACAAATTGGCCAGAGGGCAAAGATTTTGGAATGGCGCCAGAGGAAGAGGTAGCACGTGCTGAAGAGGCCCCACCATATACTAAACTACTGGAAGCGATGTGCCCTGTTTACTGACAAGTCCTGTTGCATTGTGGGAAAACATCGAAGGTGGATAGCAGCTGTATGGAGCCCCACACAACAGGTCGCTGAAGCTGCTGAAGAAGTTGAATCCAGTCAGTTCGCAGAGGTGAAAGCCATCCAGCTGGCCTTGGATATCGCTGAGCGAGAAAAGTGGCCAGTGCTCTACCTCTATACTGACACATGGATGGTGGCAAATGCGCTGTGGGGGTGGTTACAGCAGTGGAAATGGAGCAACTGCCAGCGCAGAGGCAAACCTGTCTGGGCTGCTGAATTATGGCAAGATATTGCTGCTCGAGTAGAGAATCTGGTTGTGAAAATATGCCTTGTAGATGCTCATGTACCCAAGAGCCGGGCCACTGAAGAACATCAGAACAACCAACAGGTGGATCAGGCTGCCAAGATCAAGGTGGCTCAAGTAGATCTGGACTGGCAACATAAGGGTGAACAATTCATGGCTCGCTGGGCCCACGACTCCTCAGGCCATCAGGGAAGAGATGGAACATATAGATGGGCTCGTGACCGAGGGGTGGACTTAACCATGGATGCTATTTCACAGGTAATCCATGAATGTGAGACATGTGCTACGATCAAGCAAGCCAAACGGTTAAAGCCCATTTGGTATGGAGGATGATGGTCAAAATATAAATATGGGGAGGCCTGACAGATTGATTATATCATGCTCCCACAAACTCAGCATGGCAAACACTATGTGCTTACAATGGTGGAAGTAACCACTGGTTGGTTGGAAACTCATGCCGTGTCCCATGCCACTGCCTGGAACACCATTTTAGGCCTTGAGGAGAAAGTCTTATGGCGGCATGGCACACCAGAAAGAATTGAGTCAGATAATGGGACACATTTCCAAAACAACCTCATAGATGCCTGGGCCAAAGGACATGGCATTGAGTGGATATATCACATTCCCTACCATGCACCAGCCTCTGGGAAAATTGAGCGATACAATGGATTGCTGAAAACTACACTGAGAGCAATGGGTGGTGGAACTTTCAAACACTGGGACGTGCATTTAGCAAAAGTCGCCTGGTTAGTCAATACCAGAGGATCTGCCAAGCAAGCTGGCCCTGCTCAGTCAAACCTCCTACATACCGTGGATGGGGATAAAGCCCCCGTAGTGCTCATTAGGAATATGTTGGGGAAGGCCATCTGGGTTACTCCTGCATTGGATAAAGGTAATCCCATGCATGGGATTACTTTTGCCCAAGGACCTGGCTGCACTTGGTGGATAATGCAGAACGATGGAGAAGTCCGATGTGTGCCTCAGGGAGATTTGATTCTAGGTGAGAATAGCCAATGAACCGGACTGTCAAATAACCCTGTTATTGCAATTGGTGCCTTGCAACATTCCCGTGCCACATCCAAAGCCTCCAGCTCCACCGACTGAGCCAACTCCACCTCATTCCTCCAGCCTTATAGACTGTCATGACAGATGGAACTCGAAGTTATGGACTAAATGAACTCAGCATTGTGGTAGGAGGGTCCATAGGCTAAGGGAATGATATCTGTGAGACCTGGGAAAAAGGGGTGGTGATTCCTTAGGATGTATGTGGAACCTGAGCATGACGTCAATGGTATGGAATAAGGGGTGGAGACTGTCCTGGTTTCAACCAGGATGGCGTTAACTTTCATTGGAGTATTTCATACCATGTGGTGTCATGCCCAGGGATTTAGGTGGGCGGGCTCTCTTGGGCGGGCTCTCGCTCGGGCTTGGGCTCACGCCGTTTGCTCGTCGAGTTGTGTTGTTGCTGTGGGGGCGGTCGCTGTGCTCGGTAAGCCACTGCTGCATTTTACCCGTTTCTTTTTGGACCCACTATTGTTACTGTTGTTCTCTTGTTATATTTAGTAAATTCTTTCTTTTTATTCAACCTACGAATTCTCTTCTTTTTGTCCCTCCCCTATTTCACCAGAGGGGGGAGGGGGAGGTGAAAGGCTGGCCACGTGGCTTCTGGCTGCCGGCTGAGTTCAAACCTCAACACTAATAAAAGATCGAATGAAACTTAAAATATGTTTTCTGCATATTCTTGAAACAAATTTTGTTCTGTTTCTTGAGACTGTTACCCTTTCTTTTTCCTAGCTCTGTGTTTCCTAAACTACAGGGAAGTCAAAATAACCAAATTAACTATTAACATGACAAGTATTGTAAGTGACTGCATTTTGTAGTCAACTAGTTATGACAATGTTAGGCGTCTGAAACAAATGAACACACTAACATTGTCCTTGGAAATGGGAAATAAAGGCAAAACATGGAATTAATTGTCTTTCTCCTGGGGCAAGCAATGTTAATGTAGCTGTCAATCATTTTAAAACTATGACCACTGTACAGTCTCCCTAGGCAAATTTTTAATTTATATGCAATTATATTACAGATGTACTTTCCATATCTTACATAAATAAGTTGCTAATATCTCCCAAGATTTTTACAAATTGCAGAAAGACTCTTTTATTAATAATTCTGTTATAATTTAATGGTTCTGCTTGTCATCAGGTCATAGTTGTTGCTGTATTCCCTTAGGGAACCAGTGCTGTACAAATTCTAAGTAAATTAGTTTAAATGAAAACAAATTAACAGTGAATCATGCAAACTGACCTTCACCTGTTAGTTGTAATGCAAGATTGTTAGCTGTAAGTCAGTAAATACTGCAGGATGAATGATTAATTTAAGCTTTATTCACATAAATGTTAAGTAAATTTTAATTCAGCAAAATATCCTGAGTGGATTTCCTTGTATGAATATTATGAGTGGAAAGGAGACATATGAAAGTCAAGGAGTGGAGGAGGAGATGTACTAAAATGGATGGAAGAGATATAGGGCAGAACAAAACTGCCATACACAAGTTTGCACAGGCATATATGATCTTTAGAAGACACGAATACACATGTCTAAAGCTTATATTCATAGACAATCTGATTCTGTTACAATAATGACACATTGAATTAGCTAGCTACTACTTCTATCAGGCATTTTGTGACTACTCTGTCAAAGATGGCATACCCTAAAAATCACAGGCATTTCTGACTTTGAAATATGCCCCTAGAAGCTGTGGGTCCTAGACGTGGCAGACAGACAATGTGGCCAAGTGCTTTGTTGGTTAACTGCCATCCAGTGAATTGTGTCTCTGGATGAGAATAACAGTTATCAGTGGTACGTAAAAAATACAGGAAGATTTTAGATACTAGATATATGTCTTTTTGAAAAGAAAACAGCCATGTCATGAAGATGGCAAGCATGTTTGTAATAGATATGAAGAAATGAAAGGCACAGAGATATTTAAATAATAAAAAAAACCATGTTCATTACAGTTTATGAATGTTTTGTATCAGCGAGGTTATGAGATTCCTGGTGTGGAAGACATGAATCTGGACTGCAGCAAGTGGGATGAGCTGGGGTTTGGCTGGAAAGTGGGGCTGAAGCTCAGCAGTTTTGGATGGAAGTTTTTTATGCAACTAAACAAGTGGAGCCATCTTTCCATGTCCTGTCTTACTGTCCAAAGAGGATGCGAACTTCTCCCTTTCTGCATAGATGAGTTAGAAAAACTACTAGTTCTATGGAACATTAGCTTTGGATGTTTTGTGCTTGCATAGTGCTCTGCAAGACCTAATTATGAAGAAGGTCCATAGGTGCTATGATAAATAATAAACAGTAATAGCAGAAAGAATAATGATAATACAATACCAAAAAGATATTTTCTTCTAGGATTTAGGAGACAGTGTAACTTCATATCTGTCAGTAGAGAAGACTTTTTCATAACAAACAACTCTGTTGTAACAAACATTTGCCTTTGTGTTAGGTAAATTTTCTTCTGTGCTGCTTGATGTGCCACTGTAATCTATTAGGCTGGCAATTCTGAGTAAATTTATGATGTTCCTGAAAGAACTGATTTGTTATTCAAACACATTTCAGACTTCCTTTTCTGTGATTTTGGGATTACAAGGTGTTCCCCAAAATGTGGTAGAGCATAGTTCTTAAAAAATAAGGCAAAGAAAGAAGATATTTATTTTGTTTTTCTAGGCTATGCATTTATTCTGTCAATATAGTCAGGGTAAGTTTTTCTCTTAGTCTAAATGTCCATACTACTGACATTTTCACTGTATTTTCTCACGAGACTTCTATGATATTTTCCATCTTCACCTCATGATGACTTTTCTGGTTTTCATCTGATACTGCCTTTTTAAAATTTGATTCATACTCACATAGCCTCCAAAGATCTCTTAAGTAAGATCTCTTGCTCATTACAATATGAAGCTTTCAATAAAGCACACATCACTGTGCTACTCCCTAAAAATTAGTGCTGATTAACCTGGTCATATTTGCATGTCTAACTATTTCTCCATCTGTAATTCTAGCTCTAGTTTTTCAGAGTCACTGAGAAAGCCTGCCTTTCTACAGTACTTGGCATGACAGACTCAAAGTCAAAAGAAAGACATCTACTGGATTAGACCAAAAGAAAGTGGCTATTTAAATCATCCTCTGCTTAATAATTGAGAAGTTTTGAGTTCATTCCATCCCAAGACATGAGCATACTTCTGTATGTGCTCCTATACTTGATGACAATGGATAGGCATTTCAGTGTCAGAAGCTTTAGAAATGTCTTCTTTATGTCCAGACCACCTAACTGTGGCTATGCAGCCTTTCCGTCTCTGCTTCTTTGAACAAAGTACACTATATATTTATGCATGTTCATCTACAGACATATGCAGGTGACATCTACACATCTGATTAACATGTCAGCTGTCAACTCTACACATATTATTGGTCACTTACACTCTTTATTAGGTTTCAGCTGCTATGATTTAAAAACAGAGATGTGAAGGCCTCTCTTTACAAAGTCACAGGACTAAGTAATTGAAAGTTTACTCTGTAGTACTTTTTAGGTGCTTCATGGAAGTGAAAAACATAATTTCATAGTTCCTGAGACTTCATAAAAACCAAACAGATTTGGTTTTTTGGAATAGATTCTCTCAAACACCTGAATATGTTCATGTTAGGCAGATCAAGTCACCACCTGATTTATATCAGCCTAAGACACTGCAGTGAGATATTTTCAAAGATGATTTAGCAAACTATGAGAGATAACACTTACTTTTTCCTCCTCTGATTGTTGTCCACAAGATATTTTCATGAGATGGACTATATAACTTTTATGCTAACTTTTTCTTTCTTCAAACAATGCTAACCTCAGTGCTACTGGTCCTGGGTTGCATAATATCAAACAAGTTTAATGCAAATAAAAATCCATTATTAGCAATTCATCTTTACCAACATACTTCAAACTGGTTTAAAGTAATGCTAGATGACAACAGGAAGATGTTGAGAGTAAAATTAAAAACAATTGGGGTGTACAGCTGGTGTTCAGAATCTTGAAACTAGAGAATGTGATTTCATCCCACTTCTTATTCCATTTCCTTTCTAAGAAAGAAATTATTCCCCTCAGAAAATTATTAACTATATCTACAGCATTGCTATTTCTGTAGTAGTGATATCTCCAAACGATGCAGTCTATACTTCTATGAGTTAAATTCACTATCATTAAGCTAAATGCCCTTGTTTTCTAAACTCCTTATTTTCCAACTGGCATGTCCGTATAATCTCTTAAAATCTATTTATTGTTATTGTAGAAGCCTAAATACAGTCTGAACAAATAACAGAATATCTGTCCCAGTTTTTCAGATAACCTGCCAGACCAAGGTTTAATTAATTTCATGTTATTCACAGCAACCTTTTTCCACTTGAATTCCTAAGCTGGCAAGACAGGTCTCTCAAATACTGGCAATGTGTATCAGGGTGGAGGGAGGGCTGGTGGATCCCCATGGGCTGGGTCCTGGGAAATGCAGGAGCTGGTCATGGGGCAGATGGGGACTGATGGCCCCAGACTGAGCTGAAATGGGTTCCAGGACTAGGGCAATAGTGGGAAAAGTCTCAGGGAAGGCTCTAAGGGAGCGTGGACCAAAAAGACCTAAATAAAAGCTCTGATTTACTCAACTACTGATGTCCCACAGTGGTTAGAACATTCATTCCCAAAATGGAAGAATTAGTGTCACTCTCATCATAACAGACATTTTAGACTTATTTCCTGAAAGTACGAGACTGCATTGTCTTTTCAGGTACAGACCCTTTAATGATGCAATGCCATCCATAGTATCAGATACCATGGATGACCTGTTCTGCCAATGGTTCTTTTCAATATTATACTGGTTATTCCCCTTGTCAAAGGTATACAGTGAATTCACCCTAAATTTGTAAATAGTTCTGGGAATAAAACCAGTAATTTTCATGGATTCAGTTTTTCCTTCGGAAGTCCACCAAGTCTTAATTCCATTCTTTTGTTTCTTAGTAATGGAGTACAATAGAGATGTATCTTGTATTCAGGTGTCATAATCAAGTTTCAGTATATTTGACTTGAGAAGGCTTAGAAACATCATAATTATTTTTAGGTTCGCATTGTAAATGAATGGAAGGCAGTGGAAATAAATGTACTGACAGCAATGATCCATGAATCCACATCTAGAAGGAAAGATAAGGTTTTATTTTTCTTCTCATTTTTTCTCAGACACATAAATAGGTTATGCATATTTGAATTATTCATAGATTAATGAGTAAACCATCAAATTATATAATGGGATAAATAATGGACTTTTTCTGAATGTTTATATGGCTGCTATGTATATGATGAGTATCTTGCTTAGAAAAAAATTCAAGAAGAAATTTGAGCAATTTTCAAAGCTTATTAAAGCACTCTATAAATAGCCTGAATCTTCACTATTTTCTGTTAATTCTTTCTTTGCTTTCTTTATTTCTAACAGGCAACTTCACTTACTGACTGAAAACACTAAAAGAAACATTATCAAAGTAAAGAAAAATGTTATAATTAATTTCAAGATAGTACAATTTTCATGTTAACACTGCAAAGTTATACAGGAAAATAAATATTGTCTCAATCTGAATTAATATCGATTCATATAAAAGTGCATTAGTACTCTTTTCTGTAATGATTACGTTGACTCTGGGTGGGGAGAAATTTGTCTTTTTCTATTTTTGTCAATCTAAAGCTTAAATGAGTTTACGTCAGAAGAGTGTAAATGAATGTCAGACAATGAGGGGTTGTGGAGAATAAAAAGACAGTTTTATGGCACCTTTCATTTTCTCTCAACCTTTTATTATATTTCCATGTCTCTGTTATTTCACAGAATCATAGAATGGTTTGAGTTGGAAGGGACCCTTAAAGATCATCTAGTTCCAACCCCACTGCTGTGGGCAGCGATACTTCCACTAGATCAGGTTGCCCGTCCAACCTGGCCTTGAACACTTCCACGGAGGGCACTCTGAGCAACCTGTTCCAGTGTCTCACCACCCTCATTGTAAAAAATTTCTTCCTTATATCTAACCTAAATCTACCCTCTTTCAGTTTAAAACCATCACCCCTTGTCCTACCATTACAGGCCCTGGTAAGAAGGTTATCTCCACCTTTCTTATAAGCCCCCTTTAAGTATTGAAGGCCACAATAAGGCCTTCCCAGAGCCTTCTCTTCTCTTCTCTAGGCTGAACAACCCCAACTCTCTCAGCCTCTCTCTACAGGAGAGGTGTTCCATCCCTCTGATTACTTTTGTGGGTCTCCTCTGGACCTGCTCTAACAGGTCCATGTCTTTCTTGTGCTGGGGGCCCCACAGCTGTCTGTAGTTTTTGATGTAACCCAGGATATGATTGGCTTTCTGGGTTGCAAGAGCAGATTGCCAGCTCTTATCTAATTTTTCATCTAACAATACCCCCAAGTCATTCTCTGCAGGGCTGCTCTCAATCCGCTCATCATGCAGTCTGTACTGATACTGGTGATTGTCCAAATGCATGACCTTGCACTTGGCCTTGTTGAACTTTGTGAGGTTCCCACTCCTCAAGCCTGTCAAAGTCCCTCTAGATGGCATCCCTTCCCTCTTGTGAACCAACTGCACCACTGAGCTCGGTGTCATCCACAAAATTGCCGAGAGTGCAGTGTCTATGTCATTAATAAAGATATTGAACAGTACTGATCCCAATACGGACACCTGAGGGACACCACATCTTACTGATCTCCACTTGGACACAGAGCCATTGACTGCAGCTCTCTGGATGTGGCCATCCAGCCAGTTCCTTATCCATTGAATAGTCCATCCATCCAATCTATATCTCTCCAATTTAGAGACAAGAATGTTGTGGGGGACCATGTCAAAGGCCTTACAGAAGTCAAGGTAGATGACATCAGTTGCTATTCCCTTATCCACTAATGAAGTCGATCCATCATAGAAGGCCGCCAAATTAGTCAAGCAAGATTTGCCCTTAGTGAAGTCATGTTGGCTGTCTCTAATCACCTCCCTGTCATCCATATGCCTTGACATAGCTTCCAGGAGGATCTGTTCCACAACTTTGCTGGACAAACAGGGGAGGCTGTTGGTAAGTCCCAGGGTCCTCCTTTTTACCCTATTTGAAAAAAAGTGTGATGTTTCCCTTTTTTCAGTCACTGGGGATTTTGCCTGACTGCCATGACTTTTAAATATGACAGATAGTGGCTTAGCAACTACATCTGCCAGTTCCCTCAGGACCCTGGGATGCATCTCATCAAGTGCCGTGGACTTGTGTATCTTCAAGTTCCTCAGATAGTCTCAAACTTGATCTTATCCTATGATGGTTAGGACTTCATTCCCCCCAGTTCCTGCCTTGGGACTTGAGAGATGTAGAAAGAGCAATTGCCAGTGAAAACGAAAATTTGTTGAGTACCTCAGCCTTCTCCATATCAGCTGTCAACAGATCCCTTGTCACTAAGTCATCCAATCTGCCAGAGAAGATTCTCTTTCCTCTTCTAGACAGGTGGATCCCATCTCTTCCCAATAATCTGTATTAATCGAAGAACATCCCATGACCATAGAAGCCAAAGTCCTGGCAATGACACCAGCCATGAAGCCGGGTGTGGATCTGCATGATGTATTGACTTCTGCCCACACCCCTGGCTCTGACTGGCAAGACAGAAGATCACTTGGATCCCTGTCCCCATTTACTTGTGCCCCCAGGATGCTGAGCCCTGCTTGATCTTGCCAGGTTATGCTGTACCATGCCACTGGTGCCCACATGGAGAAGAAGTAGGGGATAATAGTCTGTGCTTCTTAACTGTTGTGGCAGTGTCTATGTGACATCCTGGATCTTGGCTCCTGGCAAGCAGCAAACTTCCCTTGACTGTATATCAGGCTGGCAGAAGAGTGCCTTGGTGCCTCTAAGCCGAGAGTCTCTCACTAGTAGCACTCGGTGCTTCCTTTTGCACCTTTGGTTTCTCCCTGTGAGTCTTGCTCGTTGGCTTCATCCACTGTCAAGATTTTGTATCTGTTGCTGGTTAGTACATAATGGGGTGAAGAATATCATGTTCCCATGAGTTACTGGTAACCATGGTGCCTCATTCTCCAAGGTGCTGTCTGTTTGCTGTTGACACTCTTTGTCTGGTAGTCCTTGGAGGTCAGTGCCACAGGGCCCTAATATTTCTTCTTGCAATGCCTCAAATAATACTCTAGTTCCTGTTACCTGTCCCTAATACAGGGTAACTTGCTGACTTCCTCCTGCAGCTCCTCCTCTCCTCCACCCACTGCCTGAGTGACTTCACCAGAGCACACCTTGCTCAGGTGGAGCTTCTACCTTCCTCCACCCAGAAGTGTGGGGCACAACCAAGCCCTCCACCAAGACAGCAGCTTCCCTCATAGGAAAGGTGGTCACCTTTGATCACCTCTGAGTGGTCACCTCCACTTGTCCCAAGCTAGGCTAGCTAGGTAGATGGTTCCCAGCTGCTGCAGAGCGCAGTCCTTACCTGGTCTCTGCCACGTGTTTCTGACGATCTCAAAGCACTGCCTAATAAGTCCTTTTAATTCTCTAGAGACCTCAAGCTGCTGGGTAGGCTTGCACAGCCAACAGCTAGCTGAGGTGACCGTTGGGGCAGCAGCCTAAGCCTGTGAGTGAACAGAGCAGGCAGCAGGGCGACAACTGGTGGAGAGCACTGCCCTTCTCACGCCTTCCTGCACAAACTGTCGTGCTGTTCCCCTCAGCCTCTGCTCTCTGTTAGTTCTAGTCACAGCACTCCCTAGGAACTGGTTATAGGCAGCTTCCCATAGTAACTGGCCACGGGAAACTCTGGCACCACCCAGCTGTCACCCATCCCTTTCAGACCTGTTGCCTGCTGTCTGGTCCCTCCATTCACACACCCCAAGGGTGATGGGGGGCCAGAAACTGCCTCAGATGCTCCCTGGTGACCTCACAAGCTTGGACTCTTCTCAGCAAGTGCTGCTGCTGCTGCAGCAGACATTGCTAGCATTGGCTTCCTCATATGATAACCTGTGTATTTCACATGTTATTAAAATTAAGACATCTGATAGGCTGCCTATGCTGAAATTAACTTGTTCTACTTCAGCATCAATTGTGGGGATGCTGGAAAATGTCTCTTATGACTTGCTTCTGACTTTACAATAGTCTCTTACTTGATGGAAGTCTGAAGTCATGTTGATTCTTACAAGACTCTGTCCCAGGTATAGAGTCACAAATGGAAAGGGGACTCTTTTCACCAGGAAAAAACTATTTTTAAAATAATTGGTACATTTTATCAGCATTTTCCCCCAGTTACCTGTAGGGACCCTAAACCATGAATTCTGTTGAATAAACATGAACTAGGCTGAGTAAGCACAGAAAATAAAGACAATTTGTGGTGCCTTGTGGTGGTTTAGCCTCTGCCGGGGTCTGAGACCACGCGGCCGCTGCCCTTCCCCCACAAAGGGAGTGAAATACAAAGCCCCAAGACTGAAATAAGGAAAGGTTTAATACAACAACGCAATAGCAACACAACAAACAACAACAATAACAGTAATAGTGATAGCAATGAACAGAGCAAAATAGCTACCAAATACAGCAGTTTGAAGCACGATGTACAAAACCACGAGTGTACCGCGCTCCGCGCCAGGAAAAATGTGACCTGCCAGGATGTGACCTCCGAATAGTATCTGAATAACCCGGCTAGAGCTCCCCCCCCCCCCCCGCCACTGCTGGGGAAACTTAACCCTATCCTGGTTAAACCAGGACATGCCTGAAATTGGAGTACATTTTTACACACCTCTCAGGGTTGAGAGTAATGCCTTTTCATGTGGTTTGTTTGTATGTGATGGATATTTGACTCTGATCTGTGCCCCCAGGGCAACCATTAGGCATACAGTAAATCCCAGCCAACATGAGTTTGGCTATTTGGGCTCTGCAGTTTGGTTTTCTATGTTTTAGAATTAATTCATTTCTTGTAAATAAGTTATTTTCAAATGAAGGTTGGAGAGAGAGTGCTAATGTGTATTTTGTATGTACTGAAGGATCTGAATCAACATTAAAATGAGGTCACATCTGGGTTCTGACACAAATAATGAGCTTTGTCTTATTTGACAGTCTTTCTGGCTCTTCTCCATGTTCTGGCTTTATTATGAAATGTGTAATATTTTGTGACTGCATTTTTTAACAAAAGCAGGTGCAAAGTGTATGAATCTGCTTGATAGATAAAATTTTACAATTTCTGACCAACAGATGGAAGCTGTTGATTAAAATGGAGTCACTTTTCAATGTTAATTGGACTGAGATCACACTGTGTAATAGACTTCAGCTTTAAAAAGGCTTCATACAGAAGTAGATTTTGGACACCGCATTTTTCATTACTGTATAATTGAACCTGTAAACTACTGCCTCAAAATGCGTAACATTTCCCAAAAAAGAGCATCATAAATTTAGTATCTTACACTCAAAAGTTGTGAGGATGAAACAGGTGCTCGTCACATTTTTCTAAAACTGTGTTTGGTTCCCTTGTCATTTTCCTCATGGAGGAATGAGGAGATGGAGTCAGCAGAGGATATTTAGTTTGTACATACTTTCATATCCCACCACTGTGCACATCCGAGTTTTCATTCGGTTGAGACACAGTTATCATCGCCTCTTTAGGAAAATGTTCTGAAGAACCACTTTTAATGAGAAATTATTGATTGTAGAAATACTAAACCATGAACTAAGGTTATGAAAACATACGTCTGTGATACTATAATTTAAACATGTCAAAGGTCTCTGTATCTGAGAAGAATTTTTAAGGTGCTGAGGGAGATATAGAATCCAACTACTAACCTGATGCTTCTTTTCTGAAAGGAAATATTGTATCATATCTTTGTAGCGTAGAAAATTATGCTCAGGTTTAAGGAAGTTTAAAAGCTGTAGATGAAAAATTAACATATGATAATTCATTTGCTAGTTCTGTATGGAAAAATTCTCTAAGTGAACTCAATTATACCTTCTTCCCTTTCAGATGATACCATCCTTACTGGATGCAAAGGACTCAACGTCAATGTGTGGGCTAGTGTCTCAGTCCCGTGAGGTAGGTTACGAGGGGGGTGAATCTTCTGAATTCCCTGAGAGCCTTCATGCTGGTGAAAGAGCCGGTCTCTCCTCAGCAGAGCTGCAGGGCGGGCCAAGTCACCACAATGACTCAGAGGAATAATCACGCTCGTGATTTTAACTGACCACTTCAGTAAGTGAATGGAGACAATTTGGCAACAATCAACTGGTAACCATCCGGAGAATGAATAAAAGCACTTTGGTGATGAAACTGTTTTCCTAATAACCCATCAATAATCAACTGATCACAATTCAGTTCCTACAAAACTTATACACATGCATATATGTAAGAGAGAGGGAGAGCGAGCAGAAAGAGGAAAACAAAAAGAGAGGAGGAGGGGATAGGAAAAGGGGAAATCACCACCCATGGATCCCACATTGTCACAGAGTAGCCAGCGTGGTCCATAGGTGGTAGGTCGACAAAGACACACATGGGGTATTGCCTTCATATAGTCTTTCTTATGCATGTGAAGTAGGTTGTTCCAGAAGGTTCTCATTTTCTCTGGCTTGTACCTGTGCAGTTAGGCAAGTTCTGTCTCTGGGCAATAACAGCGGGGAAGGGGAGAGAAATGCCCCACCGCCCCACCTCTGCAGAGTTTGCTCCACTTTACCCCCACAGGGCGTCCCACTCAAGTTGTTTGAGACATCCTCTTTACAAACAGTTTCTTGTTTATGAACAGTTTGTGACAGCTAGCACAATTTTAGTAGGGAAAATGGTTATGAAATTCTGTCCTCAACCAACCTGGAACAGTGTTGTTTTTGCTGTAATTACACTTTCACTTTCTTTCCATTGACACCTATCAGATAGGACATCTACATCTACATCTGGACAACTGAATGACTTGGCCTACAAAACGTATTACACATGAAACATGATCTAAAAGGTCCTCTCATAGATGTTGGGCTATAATACTACTTCTGGATTTTTAACTGTGAAACACAGAGGGAATCTTAGGGAAAATTTATAATGAGGATGTCTGAAAACTTAAATGAAACTCCTTGTTTACAGCATAGTAGTCAGAACTTCAACTAATATAATTGGTTTAATTATACTGTACTTAATGGACGTATTTTGATTTATACCATCTCCAAAGAACAAAGTGTTGAGAAACTAAGATTTATTCTGAATGTGAGGGTTGATAAAGCAACTGAAATGTTCTACACCATGACAAATACTTTCGGTACCCCCCCCCAAAAATTATAAATTAAAATGTTTCAGCTACAAGTCTAAAAAACCTGTGTGGTGGTTTGACCTTGGCTAAATGCCAGGTACCCACCAAGTCACTCTATCACTTCCCCCCCCTTCCCCTTTTTTTCTCAACAGGGCAAAGAGGGGAAAGAAAATAAGACAGGAAAAAGAAACAACCCTTGTGGGTAAAACAAAAGCAGTTTTAATATAAGCAAAGCAAAGCAAAGGTCCGCGCACAGAAGCAAAAAAAAGAAAACAGATTTATTCTCTACTTCCCATTAACAGGCGATGTCGGGCCTTCTCAGGAAGCAGGGCTCCAATATGCGTAGTGGTTGCCTCGGAGGACCAGGGGTGACCCCACCCCCTTCCTCCTTTTTCCCAGCTTTATACTTGAGCAGACGTCATATGGTATGGAATATCCCTTTGGTCAGTTCGGGTCAGCTGTCCTGGTTGTGTCCCCTCCCAAGATCTTGCCCACCCCATCCCACTGGGGGGGCGGGGAAATGTCAGAAAGAGCCTTGGTGCTGTGTAAGCACCACTCAGCAGTAGCCACAACACCAGGTTGCTATCAACACCCTGCCAGCTCCCAACATAAAACACAGCACCATGAGGGCTGCTACAGGGGAAAACCAATTCTGACTCAGCCAGACCCAGTACAACCTGTATCCAACCAAGAATCTCACCTTAATGATCTATTTCTTTTTCCTAAACCATACCATGAAAATCAGTAAATTTTAGTATAAGGGAAAAAACAATGATGGAAGTTTATTTGACTGTACAGAATAAATAATCACAACTGTTATTAAATGCTAATTGATTATTTCAGTAAGAGAAAGGTGATTTTTTTTTTTCTATTTTAACTTAACTGTAAATATTTACAAATTGCAATTTGGTGAAAAATTACCATGACACTTTTCTCACCCACAGTATTGTGCTTCATGTCATATCATGTAACATGTTAAATTATATTTTACTGGATCCCAGAGAAATGAAAAAAAAAATTATCTGGCAATGGAATTATCATAATAATCTTTTAAATAATTTTTATGTAGACCTTCTTATCTGAAAAAGAATGTCATCGAGAGAGCAACTTATCTGAGAGAACTGCAAAACTGAATGGTTCCAAGGTGAAACCAAAAATGAGATGAGGTACTTATCGGATAAAAGGCACTTACATTTCTGCTTATAAATGTATTGTACATCATTTCAAGTATAAGTTTATAAAATAAGTATTTAGGGCCTGATTTTTAAGGGTGATCAATCTTTTTGTGGACATGCTGTGCAGAGGTACTTTGGCATCATGCAAAACCCTTAAACATTTGAACAGAAGTACAGGAAAAACTCCCACCTCATAAGTTTTAGCTCACCTGAGAGATAAGCAACCAGGATTCAGAAACCTTTTCTAATCAATTTTTATGTATATAAAGAAGAGTTTGATGTGGAGAAACACCACCAGTGGAATAACTAATAGTATGAGAAGCTGACTCAGATTGTGGAATATGGAGATTCTGAATTAGAGAGTACAAAACTTGTTCTTTGCTCTTTTGCATTCTGGAGGAATATCACACCATTGCCTTGCCCACTTTTGATGAAATTCTGGCCTGAAAACTTATTCATAGATTTATGTATCTGTCTGTATACTTTTATATGTATATGTGAACATACTTCCACACAAATATCCGTTTTGTTCAATCAAAAAAAAAAAAAAGCTTCCATGAATCCTGCCCTATTTTCCGAACTAAAATTGCCATTAAATCTAGAAAACCTTCTGAAGCAGAAATAAAAGAATGGATGCCAGATCTTTGGACATATTCATCCTGCCATTTTTGTTTCTAGACCGGGGCTCTTTGTAACTTGAACAATACTTGTAGGGTACATGCTTTCTTCCAGGGAGTTTACACTGATTAAGGTCTGAATGTGTTAAGCAACCTCTTCCACCAGTACTCTTGAGACCAAGCTTGTTAAAGTGGAAAAAAACCAATAATGAAAGTAGTCTGAAATAAGCAGCATAATTGTATTTCATATGAAATTTGATTTACATTTTTGATGAAATAAGAATTTGAGAAGTTTAAATTAGTCATGGATTTTTGTGTGTGTTGAAAATTACATCAAATATTTAATTGACTGGAACACCTGGGGCTAAAGCTACAGAAGGATAGAAGTGTCATGGTGCTTAGCAAAGCAGCAAGTATTTAAGCTAGATACAGAGCACTTTATAAAACATTTGGGGACAGCCACATAAAGGAACTAACAGCAAACATAGTATTGAATGAATAGCCACTAACACAGATTATAACAAATGCCAAGTGGAGGACTCTGGCTCAGCCTCTGACACTCTTGTGGATGTAGATGACTCACTCTACAAAGCAGAGAAGGAAACACCATCTTGAATCACAGAATCACAGAATCAACTAGGTTGGAAAGGACCTTGAAGATCATCTACGTCAACCATTAACCTAACACTGCCAGTTCCCATCTACACCATATCTCTCAGCGCTATGTTGACCCTACTCTTAAACACCTCCAGGGATGGGGACTCCACCACCTCCCTGGGCAATCCATTCCACTGCCTAATAACCCGTTCTGTAAAGAAATACTTCCTAACATCCAGTCTAAACCTTCCCTGGCGCAACTTGAGGCCATTCCCTCTTGTCCTATCGCTTGTTACTTGGTTAAAGAGACTCATCCCCAGCTCTCTGCAACCTCCTTTCAGGTAGCTGTAGAGGCTGATGAGGTGTCCCCTCAGCCTCCTCTTCTCCAGACTAAACAACCCCAGTTCCCTCAGCCGCTCCTCGTATGACATGTGCTCCAGACCCTTCACCAGCTTCGTTGCCCTTCTTTGGACACGCTCAAGTTATTCAATGTCCTTTTTGTAGTGAGGGGCCCAAAACTGAACACAGTAATCGAGGTGTGGTCTCACCAGTGCTGAGTACAGGGGTAAGATCACTTCCCTGTCCCTGCAGGCCACGCTATTTCTGATGTAAGCCAGGATGCCATTGGCCTTCTTGGCCACCTGGGCACACTGCTGGCTCCTGTTCAGCCAGCTGTCAATCAACACCCTTAGGTCCCTCTCTGACTGGCAGCTCTCCAGCCACTCCTCCCCAAGCCTGTAGCGCTGCTGGGGGTTGTTGTGACCCAGGTGCAGCACCCGGCATTTGGCCTTATTGAACCTCGTACAGTTGGCCTGAGCCCATCGCTCCAGCCTGTCCAGATCTCTCTGCAGAGCCTCCCTACCCTCGAGCAGATCAACACTCCCACCCAACTTGGTGTCGTCTGCAAACTTACTGAGGGTGCATTCGATCCCCTTGTCTAGATCATCAATAAAAATGTTAAACAAGAGTGGTCCCAAAACCAAGCCCTGAAGCGAAGAAGAGAGAGATGAAGTTCTCAGGTAAAAGGAGATTTTTCAGCAGCACTATAGGTCAATGCACTAGACTTACTGCAGTGTACTGCTCAGTTGCATGGCATGCTCAGAACAGTCTCACTTAATTACATGCCCTGAGTACATCATGGAGTTATGTCTTCACATGTAAAGCAGAACTGCCCTGCCAATAAGTTAAGACAGATTGAGGAGAAACAGTTGTCTCTAATCAAGATAAAAAATCCAAACTCTCTCCTTTCTTTAATCGTGTATTTCAGCAGCTTCATGTTAAGGGGCAAGGCAAGGAGAGAGAGGAGGAATGAGGATAACTGCCTCTTCTGACTGCAAAGATTTGAAATCACATCTCTTTTGTGAATACTTTTATTACTGGACTTTAAGGTATTCTGAATACCTTCCTGAAGATAGCTACACATTGCATGCAATAGTCCAACATTCATTGGACCAGAGAATATGAACATGACTTTAGACTACATTTAAGGAAATCATTTGGGAATACTCTGGTTCTACATCTGGCCCCTGCTCCATTAAATACTTCAGATAAAAATACAGGCCTTTGGAATCAGGAATGGGAATCCGATTTATCTCTCTTAGGCAAGTGCTCTGTTAACTAGGCTAAAACAATGCATGCTCATTCTTTGGCTTGTTGAATAAATATACATACACTATCCTGGTTTGTCTAAAAGAATATGCTTAAATTGCTTCAGGTGGAGTAAGGAACTGAAAGGAGGTGCCTTACATCCTAAATCAATGTCCTAGTCCTTGAGGTGCCAGTTACTTAAACTTTCTCCTCCCTAAAAAATGAGCCCTTCTTTGATTTTGAATAAAAAAGGAATAATTTAAACCTGACAAAAAGACACTAAAAGGGGTGTAAAACCACACTATTTTTCTTAGTCCCTAGCTTAAAGTACTGAGCAATATAATGGCTTTTGCAGCTTCCATTCCCAAAACTCTTTGTGTGTTTCATAAAGAAGCTACTGCCTAATCTAGCTGTTGTAAAAGTTATGTGCTGCAGAACTTAGTGATATGATGTCTCTCTTCCCTTTATAGACCTACAAGTAAAATGGAACTACGTGTAGGAAATGAGAGTATCCTAACCCAGCTGGATCTAAAGAGTGACGAACCAGATGGCAGACATTCTCCAGTTCCTTTCAGAGAGGATATCCAGGTTCCCACATCCTACATGAAGATTTATCTACTCAGGTTTTGGGTTATATGGGACTTTACTACCTTTTGCTGTTGTGCTCTGTTGAAGATCTATTTCATTTCTTATTTGAATCTCTGTATACTTTAAAAAAATCAACCCACTTTTTTTTTTTTTTTTTTTTTTTAAATGATGACAGTTTAATTCTAAAGTTATGGAAAATCAAAGTAGACAAACTTTCACTTATTTATGTTCAACATAAATCAATTACTAAACTAGCCACAAAATAGACAATTGTGTTCTAATTGCCTAGCAATTCAGCTAAATAAAAAGTATAAAGTATCATCAGAATAATTAAAAAAGTAGTTGTGTCACATGTATTTGTAATTATACACTTTTAAAATTGTAACAAATTTAGAGGAGGAAAACTGAGGTATGGGAAAGCTGAAAATGAAAGGGAATATTCAGTGCCTCAGGAGCTCTTTAAACTGGGTTAAGAGTTGACAGAAGTGAAGAAAGCATGATTACAAAATAGTGGGACTTCTTGTGTATTTCATTATGGAGCTGAGAAGGCAGAAGTGAGATCAATTATTTCAATAGACTTTGGATCAGGGCATAGATAATTTTAAAATAAATTATTTGACTGAATTACTCCTGAAATATTTATTTATTATTTATTCCTTTTCTGGAGTGTCTAAGAGAACTTAATATGTATGGTTTCTTTATAGTTTTGGGATTATATATTCGTGAATAAATCTTCCATTATTCATATTCCTCTACCAGTACAGCCTGAAATTTATCATACTGACTGCATAAAGTACTTCTGCACAACTTGTCTGAATTCAAGAGTTAGTAAATGAATGACTTAGTCTTCTTTGGAAAAAAATAATCCTGAAGTATACTGGATTTCTGCTATGCTTCTGAAACAAGAAGCAACAGTGAAGAGAATATCCTACAGAATACTTTTTAGAAGGTAAATAATATAAAATAAGGATTTTTCAACTTACGGATCCCATTATTCTACTATAATAATGTATATTTATGGTAAGAAAAGGAAGAGCATGTGGGCTATGGGTCAAGATTGGCTCTGTGCAAGAGAAAGTGGCTATAACCCCAATAAGCCAAATGAAGGCTAGAACTACAGCAATAGAAAAGATTTTGAAAAATTATTTGTTTCAATAAGCAAGAATATGAACTGAATATGGGTTGAAATACCCAGAATGATTCTTTCTGTTTATCTTTTTTTTTTTTAAAAAAATTCTAAGCTTTTCAAACTGATCAAGTAACTGCAGTGTTTGATTATAGAAAAATGATTAGCAACCGCACAAAGTTCATACACCCAGATCAATAAGTCTTTGTGAGGATCATTCAGTCACCATAAACCAAGATTTCAACCTTCCAGTATTGCAAGTCTGGAGAAAAAGACTGAAATAGTTTCTGATAATATTTTCAAACATGGATCCTTACTAACTAGTCCACAAAATAATAACAAAAGAGAAATGCAGAGATGAGGTAATAAATTTTGATTTTTGTCTGCATAAGGATCTGTCACTTGGTATGACACAACTTTTGCACTGTTTTTTCAGTCACTACAAATATAATAATATGATCATACTCCTGGTGTAATCAGGACTTGACTATTGCTCTCCCTAACAAAGTATTGGCAGCTTTTGGAGAAGCATGTACCCTGATCTCTCACTTGTGCTGCAAGTAGGAAAATCACACACTTGTCTATTTGCTCTGTATTTTCTATCTTCTTTAGGCAGTTCTACTGTGTCTCTTGTACATCAGGCTAGTTCTTCTTGGTATAAATCCTTAGCTATGGAGGGGTTGCAGTGTTGCTCATCAGTGGCACTGGGCATGTCACTGAGAATTCAACATGAAACTCTACATTCTAAGGAGAAGCTAGACAGCATATTCCCTGCCAGCAGTTTAGTATCCTAACACACAGTCTGTCACAGGACCTAGCATACTTAAGCACAGATTGATCCTGTGACCCCTGCAGGCACACACTGTACTGAACTTCTTTCCTCTCCCTTTGGCCTTATTAGGTGAATGATGTGTGGAATACAATGGACTGATATCCTCATGTTTTTAGTGATCTATGCTGTCATGTCCCAATTTCTCGGGACAGTGACTCAGGTTCTCCAATTCCCAGGTCAGAGTTAAGGTGAAACGACACCAAGGATTCTTCCAATTCACACAACTCAATTTTTGTTCGCTCACAACAGATAATTGGCATGAAACTTTGTCAGTAATCTTTGCATCCCCTGCAACAGGCGTTAAGCTTACACCGACTAGTGGCAGATCTTAAAACATACCCCACTAAGCCTTAAGCATGCCCAAACAAGCTTTGCCCTATGTGTGGGCATACAGAATAAGAATGGGAGAGAAAAGGGAAAAGAGAAGAGAGAGAGAAAGACAAAAAGGAAAATTTTACCAGTCCTGGTTCCATCGTTGGTCCAGAGAGGCTAGGGGTCCAGTTCTGGTGGAGCACAGCCACCAGGGTATTTGACTTGTGTCCTTTTATAATTCCTTGCCTCTCCTTCAGGTGGGCACTTGGACTCGTTGGGCTAACTAGGCATCATGCACAGTTTATGCTTCTAGAACTCTCCTTGTTTTTGGTACATGTGCAGTCTGTACTTTCAGATTCTTCTTGAAATGCGTCGGTGGGCTTGAGGGTCGTTGGTGAGTTACTCCCCGCTCCCTGAAGGTGTGACCATTGTTTGACCTTTCGTGAAAACGGTTTCTCTATTGGCTCTTCACAGAGCCACTCAAGATAGGGAAGTTCAGCCTTCACAAAGTATGGGCCCACCTCCGCAGGTCCCCCTCCTCTTGCCGCGCCTCCCTGCCATTACCTGCACAGTCCTGGCGTTTCCATAGAAACAGGTTCCTTTGCCAAAGTTCTTTACCAGATGGTTGAGACATTAACTGTGGTTTCATCAGACCGTCATATATGCATAAACAACACTCTATTGCACTATGTTTGTGCTCCTGTATGCTGCTGGAAATTAGCAATGACATTCCTTCTACTAATTTCTTACATTCAAAATTGCATCTATAAATGTTTTGGCCATCTTTCTGCCTGTTCTGATAAGGTTTGAATCCTGTCCTTTTTTCTTCTTTGCAGGTTCTGCTTTGGGGCATGATACATCACTTTCCAGCCAGTCACTTTCCATTTATGCTTTATCTCCTCACACTAAGGCAATATGCTGCACTGAGGTGTCATGTTGGGGTGTGTTATCATATATGTGTAACCAAATGTGACATAATGCAATGCTAAAGGGCAACTAGAATTACTCCCATTTCCAGACCAGGAAATTTTTGTCACTGTGAATATCCATCCATGGAGGACGCTTGTGACCTGCAAAAGTGCCCAGTCTCATGTTTATTCCTGTCTTACATGAGGATAAATAAGTCAGAGAAGAATGGTGTCACGTCAGTATCATCCTCAGATTATTATTCTCGTCTTTATGATTCCATATGATACGACTCTTTCTACACATTATATTGATCAGAATCTTCCAGCTTAGAAGGAAATGAACCAAAATTGTATGACTGCTGTTTTGCATATTCCCGTAAATAGTTATAATTAAGCACAAAGAAGGTGGAACCAATCCAGAAGTCTGGACCCAAAAGCCTTGGAGTCGTGATCCACTGAAGACATCCTGTGGAACTTTAAGGAAGTTGCATGGGATGGACTTCATTTTACCTAAACAATGGGTCTGTCTTAATCCCTCCTACAAGAGACACATGCTTATAGTGCTTATCACACTTCTAACCTCTGGAAGTACGTCCTTTCCCTCTGCTTAGCATAGAGAAAACCTAGATAATCTGCTGAGAATATGTGTCTCAGTTTCAGTTGTTCCATTTCAGCTGCCTTAATGTGAAGAAACTACACTGTGTCTTTATGCCTCAGTTACTTATCTTTCAAATGGGTGTAATAGTCACTCTTGACTGCAGAGTGTGTTACCAGAGCATAACTGTGGCATTCTAAATTTCAAAGGTAAAGAGATAATTATCTGTAACAGATAAACAATAATCATGTTAGCATGAAAAAAACAGGAGTGCCGAGAAATTTTCTAGATGAGTTAGGAGTTGTAAGAAATATCTTCTTAGTCAGAAGGAGATATATGAATGCATGTAGGTGCTTTTTCATTCTACTCATCAATAAGATTATTAAGGGTTTAATTACAATAATTAAACGAGGTTTCTTTTTGTTTTATCAAATTTAATAGGGTAATTTTTAACTGTATGCACCCAGAGAGTACTCTGACAGATGTCTGGCAAAAAATAGAAGGTAAACATTCATTGCCATTTACCTGACAGAGACATGAGAAAGACCACTCTTTGGTCTTTCTCTCTGAGCATGCACAATCTTTCTTCCTACCACTAAAAGTCCTGTGTAAATTCACATCTTTGCATTGGGTGCTAGTGACAGAGAGAATCCTCCCTGCTGGCTGTCAGCATGTTATTTGAACCCTACTTCCAAGTAGTTAGATGACACATGGGCAGGAACTGTCAATCTGGTGAATACTCACGATTCCACTATAGTTTGTAGGCATAAAACAGCAGAGAATTGTTTGAAGGCATTCCTACAATTCTTGCTGTATGACAACCATATGGACCAGGCAGCGTGAATGTGTCTTTCCAAAACAGACCTGGAAAGCAGGTACTGCTGTTAACTGTGTGCTACCTACATTGTGGAGAAATGATGACAGAGATACTTTTATAGTGCATTTTACAGTGCTTACAGAAGCAATAGGTTCACTAAAAATTGTGTTCTCTGAATCACAAGCAGAGGAATGAGAGCATATGTAGCAAATGTCATGATTTCCAAAAAGCCAGCATTATTTCATGGCTGTTTGATGAAAACCCTGCATAAAATAATCTCTTTCTCAATTTGTCACCACATTTATTTGAATAATGAAATCATTAGAGTGAAGTGTAATTTATTGTCTGAGATATGCTTAAATGCATAATGTAATGCCTTTTGTGTTTTAATAGGAATATGTGTATATATGCTAAAAGGAATCCATAGTGGGATAGTTTGATAACATTATTTCTAAGACAAAAGTTTATTAAATTTCATCTTGAAAGGAGTTTCTCTTTTGAGAAAACATTGTAAGTGAAAGTCACACAGACTCCTGTCTGGGACTATGTCAGACTGTTCCAAAAGTTCCACTTTGAAACTTCAAGGCAAATAAACGTCTGAAAACCTTAGCATTATTCAGAAGGACTCTTAGGGCATTCTTACTCACAATGTTAAAGCATCTGTCAGGAAAGGTGCTGTCAATTGCCACCTGATATAATTATTCCTGACAACAGATGTGAGCTAACTACAAAAACTCAGCATCTTTAATATGCTGATCAAATTCCATTAACAAAGCACGAATACTAACAAGATTATAAAATACAATGCAGTTTATGCTCAACCTATAAGTAAAGGTGTAATTACATTTAATAGGTGAAAGGGCAGGTTAGTTGGAGGTAAAAGTTAAATTGTCACTCATCAGTGTATTAAAATTTAATTACCATGAATGCATGACACCAACTGTTTATTAACAGTCCATAATTGTATAACAGCTATGCTGATTAGTACTCCTAAAATAATAAAAATCCCCCACATTGTAAGGACTATCCTGACCAATTTGCTTTTCTGTTTCTGCAGATTAATTCAAATTTGTATTTAGAATACAGGCCAAAAGAGGTTTACTATGGGCTTTATATAATGTTTCTTAAGGACATAAGAGTCTCAGACAGGCAAAACTGAGATTTTCTTCTAAACCATTACAGACTATAATACCTTGAGAAAAAAGAATAAATGCCCAGAAATGCAAAAATGTTTATTCTTTACCTATCCATAGTATGCTTAGCTCTATTTTATTATATCAAGCCTTCACTTCTCCAAGCACTAACATACACTACAACCTCTTTGGTTTAAAAAGTAAATAAATAATACACCTCTTTGTAAATCTTTAAAATTACAACACAAGAAAAATGTTTTTGCAGTAGACATATTTGATATATAGCCAAGGTAAAATATTTATTGACATCACCACTGACTGATAAAATCTAATATACACTCCTGGTTCTAGGTAAAATTCTATGAAAAATCTCACATTACATGCTTCCTTTAGAAAAATATTTTTTTTGTTATTGTTCCAAATGTTTGAGTGTAGTTTAAATGCTTAAGAATGAAATCCCTTTTAGGAAAAGAACCAGTATGTTTCACTCAGTCATTAAAATGCTACTCCAGGGTATAAAGTGTTTTTAAAACAGTTTTATGATATATGCTACCTTTGGACTTAATTATCATGTACAACATGCACAATTACAACTTTCATTATAAACTGCCTTAACTGTTAAGACTGTAATAAATACTGTAGATTAACTGAGAATAGCTCTTGTGTCAATCATTCACAAAGTTGTGTCAATCAGTTATGCCACAGAGTCGGTCTTTACTTGATTAATTCCATTAAATTAATGTATCCACCAAAATTGTGTCTCCATAAATTAACTTTCTTTGAGAATATAATAATGGTTTTGTGAGGACAATTGCATATATAATACACACATTGGGCCAAATCCCAAACAAAATACTTAGTGTGTCATTTTTCAAATTGTCTTAAAGAAACTGCACCCAGAAAGTGCTGAGTACCAAACTGTGGGAAACTGGCAGGCCCTTTAGAGTATCTTAAGGTTTTCTAATGATAATAAAAATAATGTGTCTCCTCAACACTGTAAGTAAGGATTGTTTGGTCCCCTTTGCTTCATGTTGTTGTTCCTTAAAGCTTTTTTAAGTAAAGCCTGAATATTTTAAAGTGAGAATATACAAGCACAAATCAGTATATGTGGTCATTAAGGCATCTTATTTGTGCTGCATAAGTTGTATGTATAAATGATATCCAAGCAAATGTATCTGCTCAGCTGTGAATGCATAAAAATGCATTCAAAATCTGATCCCAGTCATTCTTTAGGAAAAGTGCTGATTTCTCACAACTTCCTAGTCAGTAAATTGAAAGAAAACAAGTTGCAACAAATATAAAGAATGATGACAGCTGCAGAAGCCTGTTCTGTATTAGGATTGCCTCTGGCAGACTTCCAGTCAAATATAAAATATTTTATCACTGTTTTGGTGAAATTAATTTACAGAAGTATTTTTCTTAATTCTGTGTTAATCTCTCTGATGAATACAGTGATAATTTGTTACTGAGAAATATGAGTTAAAAGTGATAATTTAACTTCTTGGATTTTGTGACATTGTAGAACATGACTAATAAATTTTCTAAATAAAGCCATTAAGGATATGATACAAAACAATACAGTATAAGAATAAGCAAGTACTTTTGAGGATACCAGTATACAGGTCAACAATGGAGTCTAAGTAACCAGTTCTGTCCAACTGCCATGCAACAAAGGCAGAATATTTGGGATAAGTCTACCCTATCCTTGGTAGTTCAAATACAACATCCATCTAAAAATTCGTGTCTCTGAAGTCCACTTTGTCTTGTTGTTTTTTTATTATATTGTTTAGTAACAAAGTACACTGGTACTAAAGGTAACATTTACCTTACAAAGCTTGAATGAATATGGAAGCTACAGTATAGTTGTTTTCCATCAATTTATTCTTGAATGTGGAATATCAGTATCAACAAGGGTAATCCCAACCTCAGTCTGCAACGCAGTGTTGAAATGAAACTCTCAATATCATATCTGTCTTCAGAAAGAAAAAGCTGTCAGATCTCAGTATCCCAAGAGAAGTGAAAATATATTCCTTATTTATTTGTATCCAATTAAAATATTGAACTCTTTGCCTGGTTTTTAGCACTTGTGTTTTACTACAGTTGTCATTACAGTTTGATTTCCTGTTCACCAACTCTCATTTGATTTCAGGCCACACGACCATCAATTCTTCCTTTCTAATAGAAATCCTGTCCTGTATATGCACTAAATGGGACTCATCCTTTGAGGATGGGACTCCCACTACTCATATCTCTATTTGCAGCCTCCTCTACTTCAGTTCTATTCTTACCTTTGTCCTTACGTCCTTAGTCTTGTGTGCACAGGAATACCATGCCACCTAACCACCTATTCTTTGTTACAAGCAGGAATCAGCTTCTTGTGGTGAGAAAAGCAGCTGTAAGAGAAGATGGAATGCTTGCTCTCAGTGATAAGTTCAGGGCAAGGAACAGGAGATAAATTAATCCATTTCCTACATTCAGTTATTTGCTTACTAGTTTTAAGAACAAAGTTAAAGTACAAGAACAACTATTCCTTCAACAAAGCCACATAAATTAATTTCCATTTCCTAAATTAGTGAATAACAATATATACTGTCCTTGAAAATTAGTCTAGTTGCTAAGGATGAAAGAGCTGCTGCCTGTAGATTTTCTGGAACTGTCTCTTCAACATTCAACTGCATTTTTCAGTCATGCAGTCCACAGCAAAAGAGTGAGGGACTTTACCAAAACTGTTAAGAAATATCATTCTTTTTACACATAGGTATTTTGCCTTGGTCTTCATATAAGATTTGGATGTCCTTCATGACTTTTTTCTGCCATTGTCTTTTCTACTATTGTTTTTAAATTTGATTTAATATTTCCCCTGAGATACATAAAAAGTGTACTATGTTCCTAAAATTATGTAGACCTTAAACAGGTCTTCATTGTTCTTCAGTAGTCTTCCTTCTTTTTGCCAAAGTACACTCAGTCTGTCAACCTCTGTTTCTGGGTGTAAAGTCCAATGTCAGGTGAATTTTTTGCTGGTCAACTTGGGAAAGTGTTTCAGTTCTTTCAAATTCCAGTCTGATATTAGCTACAGGTGACACATGACAGGAAGGGTGTGTTTAGAAGAGTTTACATGCACTGACTAGAAATCAGAAGTTGAAGGACACTTTTAAATTTTCTGAGTATACTTTTTTTTTCATTTCTCTATTTCTTACTGAACTAAAGTTGTAAGGTAATAACGTTTTCTTAAAAGTGAAGAATTCAGTGACTTTTTCTTGTGTTAAATACAGAACTTTCACTCTCAGTCTTGTCCTCACTGATGGGTACAGAAGCTCATATGTCTTGCTCAAACTGCATGCAGATATCATTTGAAAAGTTCTTAACTCTTTTTGTCAGGGTCTCAGTTAAGTCTCCATACAGTTTAAAATCATCTAGATGGAGATATCTCAAAAAAACAGTTCGCACAGTGAAGCTGAGACTTTTTTTTCCTCAAAGGATAACTAATGCTGAGTCACAAATGATTAAAAGGGGACATGAAAAAGAGCTCTCTTGGAACATTCCTTGATAGTTAAAAACAGTACACTGGCCTGAAAAATTATATCTGAATACTGGGATCTCTCTTCCACATAGTCACAGAGGTGTTTATAAAATAATTTGCCTTGCAATTCCTTGTTGTTCCTTATTCCCTCTATATCAATATGAAAATAGAATCAGGTCATAGGTCATCTTTTATGCACATTGTTATAAACCCTTCTTTTTTTTTTTTTTTTTCTCCCCAGGAATGAATAATTGACACAATAAACTTGCCAATCAGTCATAGGATTTTTTTTTTTTTTTTTTTTCCCCCAGCCCATCAAATATCCATGCATTGTTGGTCATAGATCTCATCTGGCTGAAGCAAGCTGTTTCCATATCCTTCGGACACTTGTAGTATGTTGACAAATTAATAACAAGTTGAGTGTGCATCCACTCTTCTGTTCTTCTGTGCATAAGCAGCAGTAAGTTCTCTTTGTAAAACTGTCTGAAAATGTTTTGCTAGGCACTAACATGGAAAATATGCAAACTAAAAACATTGGAATACACTTACGCTTGATGCTAGCAAGATTTTTATTTTCTTGAAAGTGCTTTTGCCATCCTTCATTGTAAAGTTTTCTGCTGTTGAATATGATGTACAACATAAGTATCTTTAGTGACTCCTCACTGTTGCTGTGGTCAACTGGTGTATCTGTTTCTACTGACATACCAGAGATGTCTTGAAAGGACAGCCTTTGATTAATAATTGGGATTAAAAATTTGCCTTCCATTATCAGACCTCTTCATTTGAATTAGCTATTTACTTGTGTCAGTGATGTCATACAGTGGTAATGGGTGTGGAGCTTGGTTGGCTTCCTTTATGTTTTGCATTCTTATCATTTATGATTATTACTATTTATTATTCTTGATATTAATCATAATGTTTTCAAAACATTGGCCAGTTGGATCAGGCTAGTGAAACTATGAATATCACATAACTAAAACCAGCAAAGTGTTTCAGTGAAGAGCTTAGGACTAAGTCAAATGTGAAACAAAAAGTTATTCTAATAATCTTGGCAAATAGTTGGAACTAATAAATAGACCTTGTATAAATTAATCTTTACACGAAAAGTGAAAAATAATGCAGAGAGAAACTGAGCTTGTGATGTGAAGAAACTGTGACAGCTAGGACAGCAAATCCCTCAGCTTAATAAAGCTCACTTTTTAGAAGTGTTTCTTGACATTCAACCTAAATTTTAGCTCTTCTGTGTGGCTTCAGTTTCATTTAGTTGTATCACACTTTACTAAACTGAATAATTCCTCTTCTCACAAGCATTTATTGCCTCCAAGTATAGGACAGGCCTTGCAAAGAGTGGCTTGTCGCCATGATGAATTCCTCTGCCCAGTACCAGTGAAAATTAAGGCAGTGAAGGGCCACTAGCAACTCTTACATTAATCCTTTGTTTGACAGACATAGCTTGTAGACAGGGAATCTTACACCCTCAGTTCTCTTGTATTGGCATGGTCTCCAAAGTTTAAGGGTATTCTGTATTTTACGACTAAGTGATATAGGGTAAGGTGGCTGACTGAAGATGATGGGAACATTCCACAGAATGGGAAAGATTGGTGCTTGGGGAACAGCTAGGTCTACGTGGATTCTAGATCGTGTTCTCCTCTACTTGTTCTATATCTTAATATTTCTTCCCCTCAATTTTGTGTTAAGGTTCGTGTTTTATAATCTTTGTACATTAATAAAATATATCTGGATGTATAAATAAAACAAAATATTCTTACATTAAAAAATTCTTTTAAAAAGTATTATTAAGCTAATGAAATGCTAATGTTAATGCAAGCTAAAATTTAGTCATGCATATAGGAGGAATACCTTTCCCTTTCCATGAACAGAAAACTTCAAAAAAAGTTACAAGAACCATCCTGGAAAAGCATAATCTATCTCATATTTATTTCTTCATGTGTTTTATTGTTGTGTTTTGTTTTCATAAGACAGTCGTATTTTCATAATAAATCAACCTTTAACTGTGTTTTCAAAAAAGAAGAGGGAGGGATGATAACAGATGATTTTCTCCTAAAACCATGGCTTTTCTTATTAAACTTCTAAACAGTTCACAAAACAGCTAGAAGTTTCTGAGACATTCTAATATAGCTGGATTTCCTAAGTCTTATTGCTTACCTGTGGTTTTTATCAAGTGTTTTACACTATTTCTATACAAAACATCTTTTTGCTTCTGGCTGAGATTCAACAGGGCATCAGCAAGACAAATATGAGATATACCAGGCTGTTCTACTAAACACTTGAGGAATATTCTGTTGGACAAAAGAAAATGGAAAGAAGAAAATCTGACCATTGCATATGGTGGTCAGTAAATATTTTATTAAAATTATGCAATATGAAAGGAAATTTTTTTTTATCATGATAATTCTAAGGATTTCATCCTTAATGACCTTAAGAAAAATAGCACAACACATGCTACTATAAGATTATGTAAAAAAGAAAGTTAGAACTGATGAAAATACAGAGTAGAGTCATTTACATAAACATATTAAGAAAATAAACATTTTATTTTTACTTGTAAGAATTTTTCTTAAATTTAAAAATAAAATCATATTTACATTTCATAAAAACTTTAAGAAAGTAGGGCTGTAATGAAGTTGGAAGTGTCTTTGCAAATGAAATATTTGTTCTTAACCTTCAAATATGTTTCTTTTTTTGTTACATACACAGAGCTACAAGGAAATATCTTTATGCACTACATCCATATTAAAAAAAAACCACAGTGCCACCAATTATGGGAACCAAATTATTGACATTGTTTTAGTGGTTAAATATGAAACTGGCCATCTTCTAACAAGAAAAATTACGTGGCTATATTTAACTTCTGTGTTTCCCTCTAATAAAAAATGGGGAATTATTTCATAACAGCTGCAGCATTCACTTAAAAAAGTAAACATTAGCACATTTGCCATCTGGATTAGTGACTTTTTATGGTAGTTAAGAGCTGTCGTTCTCTGGTAACTCCAGATTTACCATCTGAAGTTGACGTTACAACTCTGATTAGCTTAACACTTGTTATCTATGCTGTAGGATAAGCTGGCCAACATTTCAAAGAAAGTCAGTATTCCAGCAGTTATCGAGAAAGAGCTAAAATTAGAGTATGCTCCTGGGCTTCGCAATACACTTTGTGTCTCCTTTTTCTGTCCCTCATTGCTGTAAGCCAGCTATGTACCTCTATAGATAAGAAAAGCACTACAACAAATATTATCAAAATAATATTAAGCACTGGGCTTAACAGGCTTTCAAGCTAATTTCACCTCAGATGAAATTTGCCATCAGGTGAAAGGTTTGCCATCACATTTGTCCAACTGGAGGACAATTGATGTGGAGGAAGAGGCTTCACCCCTGCATGCATGGGAGTCCTCAAACTGGTAACCTGGCTGTGGCACTGATAAGGCTGGCCTAATGGCCATGCTTTACATTATTAAACTGAGGATTTCTGAAATTAATACAAATGGATGCCTGTCTGAAATATTGTTTGCTGTTCATCTTGAAGATATATATTCACTGAGGAGTTCAACAGTATTAATATCACAGAGTCCCTGCCTTTCAATTCCCTAAGCGTCTTCTTCATCTCCTGCTGTGCTTACGGTGTACCCTACACTTTTATACAGTGAGTCCATTTCCCAGTATATACCATAGCTTCTGGGAAACCATTCTTAATTAGAAAAGTTTAATACCCATAATAAATACTTGTAGTATAAGTTATTTGATATATAATGCTGTCCATTATAATATTATTTTCTTCATGTATTATTGACTAGTTTTAGTGACAAAACCACCAAAATATTCATTAAATACAGTATGCTATAAAATAACGTGTTACACTGAACTATACATTTCTTAAAGACATGATCATGAGCAACTGTCTTTAGGTGACCTTCCTTGAGCAGAGGATTTGGACCAGATGACCTCCAGAGGTCCCTTTCAACCCCAACCTTTCTGATTCCATGAATTAAACATTATAACGAATAGTCTAAGTAAAATAACTTTCTGTTCATTTATTGACTGAATTTCACAGCCAATACATAAAAGAAAAAATAACTATGTAGTGATACAATTATAAGAATCAGTGTTTCAAAGAAAAATATAAAATTATTATATGCAGTAAATCAGTCAGTAAATCAAACAGTTTTTGCTTCCACCAGAGATACATTATTTTCACTCCTAATCAAAGTTACTTTATTAAGCATGATTTTTCTAGCCACACAAAGGACCACAATGTTGCAACACTAATTTTGTGCTGGTATTGTGTCCATATTATTTATTAATATACTTTGAGTCTTTCATATATTTGATATTTATGAAATGGTCTACATTTAAGTACCCGACTAACCACCACCAGTTTACACTATTAATTTTTCTTCCTTCTTTTAACTTCCTTCTAAAACATACTGTCTGATTTGTTTTGTTTTGTTTCTTTTAGTGGAATATTCCATTTTGCTATCTCATTCAAAATAGTCATATTATTTCTGTTCTTATTGCTTCTTCCTGATGGAGTACTTCATAAAATATTATTTTACATTTCAAATATAGTTTGTGTACCTAAAGGACAATTGTGTGCATTTTGGTGATGCATTGATGTAGACTATAATCTGTCAGGAACATTCTATATATCAGACCTTTACTGGAAGAAAATGTAAATAATGAACTTTATGAGAACAGTAAAAACCAAAAATTTTTAAGAATTCCCTGGAGGTTCTATTACACATGCATTTTTTCAACACAAGTTCATTAAAAGTTCCACTATGATTCTGCAATGGAAGTCTGCATTTCTGGGTCATCTTAAAGTTTTTTTAGCATACCTTAGCAAAAGAAGCTCACTGTGAAGATGAAGGCACAAATACATTGATCACAGCAAACAAAGCTGAGATTTTCTGCAAAGGTCACAGAGGATGAAAACCCAAATAGTTAACTATGATGCTAAAACAGTGTTACAGCTCCTCTGTTAGTAACTGTGGGAAAGGCAACTAACACATCCATCAGTTATATTTCAAAGGAAAAGCACTAAGCCACTCTCAGGTCTCTGACAAATAGTCCAGATCTCTGAGCTCCCATTTCAAAGTGCAGTTGAAATAATCAGGTGACTAAGATTGAGGGAAGAACTTCAGGCACACCCTTCTATGTAACATTTCCATCTGGATTGTCTGCTCAACATATGTTTTTAAAGACTTTTCTGAACTGCTAAACTCTTTCTGTTTGCCAAATAGAAAGACTAGGGACCTAACTTACTGATCTGCTTTCTACATCAGGTCCAAGGTAGTAGAAACATTATACTGAAATATACATAATTTTTACTATCATAAAATTTAAACATGTTATTATCATAAATATTTTCTCAGATCTCAGCTGCTATTTAAAGGATCCAATAATAGCACCCCATAGAGACATGCCCCTCTTTTCTTTAAGGGCCATATAGTGATCTTATGTCATATTCATGTCAGGAAGCAGTTATTTCTGTGAGCAGTCTCCGTGCAATTTTAACGCTTACAGCCTGGCCCTCAAAGAGTGGTACAATAGCTAAGTCCTAGATTTCTCAACTAGAATTCAGTTTAGCTGCCTTTAAAGGAATTGTCTTGTGATGTACTTCTATATTACAGTCATTTTGTTCTCAGGAAACTAGATTTCATAGTGCTGGCTCTGATAATACTAAAAGAAATACAATAGATGAAAAGAGTCACTCGGTAAGAAGTATGAATAGGAAAGCATTGTGAAAAACTGCATTCTCATTGTGCAACTGCCATGAGATACCTGTTGCACAAGTTGACAGAGCCACTGAGCAGAGCTGTCTCCTGAGCTCATCTCTGATGGGTCAGGTCAAGTGTGCTCACCACAGTATGACTCTGCATATAATGTGGCCCTGTTCTGGAAATCCCTCTAATGTCATCTCCAACCAATTTTATCATTTTCTTAAATAAGTCACAAAGTTTCTGCCTCATTTTCTTTAAACTCATCACTTGCTCACTGACAGGATGCTCAACCTTTTAATTATTCTTGTAACTTAGGTCTCAGATGAACAGCTCATATTTTAAGTCATTAACAGCCAGGAGAGTGTCACACCTTAACAATTTCTTACAATAAACTTCAGACTAATCAGTATCACAGAACTGACAGCATCAGTATTGCCATTCTCTCAGCCTTGTACTTTCTCAGACAGTGAGGGTTGCAGCTATTTCTGCCAATTTGGGGAGCACTTCTGTATTGTGATGGCATTTTTTTCTTTGTTTACACAAAAACTGTTTTATTACCTTTTTATTTTCCTTGTCTTGCAAAATTTCTTCCTCACATCTTACTGAATATATAAATTAATGCTGAATACTAGTTTACCCTGATACAGCTCAGCAGCTTATGTGCAAATTAAACTATAATGCTCTTCCTTCAGAAACCCATGCTAGGGGGAACCATTGTCTGCTAATGAGCACTAAGGGACCGTTTGTAGCCTCCCAAGAAATTCAGGGCACTCTACTGTTTAAACTTGTGAGCATAATCTTCATAAAGGGTTATGAGCTGTTGCATGTATTGGGGCAAATTAAACCTTAAAATAACCCTTTTAAAATCACTGGAATTACTCTAGAGATGCATGTATTCTATTGGATATGATTTAGGTGATTACACACTTGAAAGAAAACGTTTACTGTAATTCGTTTAAATTTCACTGAATTCACAGCACAAATATACAAAGGGGAAGGGAGCTAGGGCCTTTATTCCTCTTTTTCTCCTTAACACATGGTTTAGTATACAGATGCATGATAGAGTTGGTAACATATTTATATAGTAGTTTATATTTTAGTTTTTATATAACATTTTTTACAATGGGAAAGATTCTTAGGAATCTTTTTGTATTTTGAAGGGTAAAGAAACTTATTTTGTCGAAACTTCACTAAAGGAATTGACTTTTGGATCCAGGATCCCGTTCTGTTCGAGAAAAATGGATAATGGGGTATCCATTGGAAATACAAGAGAGGCAAACCAATTTTCCCTGACATATTATCAGATGTGGTCTTCTTCATTAAGTTGCTACTGTAAATGTCTCTCTGTCTCACTGACACTTTCATTTGCAAAAATCTTAAATTACCCTCAGACCACAGAGATCTTATAAACAAATTATTAGGGCACCAAGAAAAACAGAAATTCAAGTTCTTTCTTAACTACTACAACACTACCATTTTGCCCTCTTGGATCTCTTCAGTCAGCCTAGCCATATGTGAAAGACCTCTGAGCAAAGTGATGTTTTGAGCTGGAATTGCTTAACCTGATCTTTAACATTAATACCATAAAACCCATCAAAATAACCTCTAAAGGCTCTGTTCAGTTTCCTAAATAGGGGTATCTAGGGCTATTTGAGATTCCCCAGGGACTTGAAACATCTGCTAAATGGCATAGAAAATATAAAACAATTATTTACTGGCTGTCACAGAAAACATAGATCTAAAATTTAAGAAGCTATTAGCCTAAGCATTAGTGTGTTTATCACTTCTGCTAAAGCACCTGAAGGGTCTTTGCTGGCCAGCCAGCCATTAGACAGAAGAGCCTCCACTGCTTCCTCAGACAGATCCACAGTGTTGCTGTGTTGCCATTTTCCACCAGCTTTCTTGACAGTGATGGCTTGACACAATGATTTCCAGCTAGGCTGAATATCCTCCCTGTTTCTTTTTTCCATTAGGATTTTATATCTTCATATGTTACATAAGGTTTCCATAGTTTGTTTTTAAATAAATTATATTGAGGTATCAGGAATGAACCACTTCATTGTACAAAAAGACCAGGAAGTTCAGTAGATAGCCTGGTTGACTAAAGAAGGACTTTCTTGATGAAGTGAATCACAAAAAGGTGTGGCAGGTGCACCCACCCTGATGGAGATGGGGCTTCCTAGCTAATGAGACATAGCGGCTACTGATTCTTTTTTTGCACCCTTGTTCTCAGGTCTTTACAGAAATTGGGGCCCTCAGCCAATAAGAGCTGATATTGACAGATCAGATTTGGCTCAGCTATAAAAGGAAACTCCTGGGGGAGCCATTTTGAGCCAGTCCTCTTTGGAGTAGCACAGCTGGGGTCGAGGACTCTCCCCTTGGGTTGTAACACCACCCAAGGAAAACTCCTGGACATTGAGAGCCCTCACTTTTAGGTGAGTGTGCATTTTGGATTGTTGTTAAATCCTAGGAATTCCTTGAATTGACTGTGCAGTAACAGTTTTCCTCTCATGGACATTCAAATTGACATTTATTAATGATTTCTGGAGTGTTGATTGTACAGAAATTTTATTTTTAAGTATTTATCCTGTTTATTTTGAGAGCCTCTGCAACAAAAAAGAGCATACAAAAGGTAGAATCAGGAACAGCTAAAGAAGGGGAAGGAGCATAAAAGTATTGCTTCGGTATTTAGGGACAGAATCACTACAAAATTCAGTTGAAGCTAAGATGTTTGAAGGACAAGAAGGGTAAAAAGAAGAGATACTACACATACGTTAGTTGCAAAAAGTAGTCCAGGAAAAGGAGACAATGTAAGGTAGAATGTCAGGCACTCATCTGAGAGCAAATCTGCAGATCTGTTTGGGGGGTCCACACCATCTACCCTAGTGGTGGCCGATCCCTCCACCCAGATGGAGCTGCTGAAGGGAGAGGCTGCAGAAAGGGCCTGGACCTTTCTCCTGGGGCAGGGATGGGCAGCAGATCTGCCTGCAAAAGGTGTGCCCAGGTGGAGGGCCTCCTGCAGCAGGTGGCTGAGCTGCAGGAGACGGTGAGAAGGCTGGTAGCATCAGGGAGGCTGAGAATGAGTTAGATGACTGGTTCCAAGCACAGTCTGCAGGGGACCCACAGCCCATGGCCAAACAGCCAAAAACTCCCCTAGCGACACACATGGAAGAAATGAAGGCCAATAATGCAAAAGAATGGAAGCTTGCAACAACAAGGACCTGCAGCAGGAAGATACTTCCTTGGGAGTCTGAGATGCCCTTGCAGAACCGCTTCACTGCTCTGCAGACTGAAGAGGAAAGAACCATCACATCAGGTGAGAAGCTGGAGCTGAGAAAGGCAGCCTGATCTCTCCCCATATAACAACCAGCACAACTAAGAAAAGGCAACAGGTGATAGCAGTAGTCAACTCTTCTGAGAGGTATGGAGGCACCCATCTGCTGACCTGATGCACTCTAGAGAACTGTGCTGCTTACCAGGAGCTCATATCAGGGATGCCACTGAGAGACTGATGAGTCTCGTACAGTCCACTGACTATTATCTGCTGTTGTTGTTTCATGTGGGCACCAATGATACAGCCAGGAGCAGTCTGAGGATTATCAAGAAGGATTACAGAGCCCTGGGAGTGGCAGTAAGGGACTCTGAAGTATGGGTAGTTTTTTCATCAGCCCTCTCGGTCAAAGGGAAGGGGTTTGAAAGGGCCAGTCAAATCTAGCAAATCAACTATTGATTACCGGACTGGTGCCACAGCCGAACCCCTGTTTGGCTACTTAGATCATGGGACTCGCTTTGAGAAACATGGTCTACTGGGGGCTGATGGGGTCCATGTGTCAGAGAAGGGGAAGAGCACCTTCAGTCATAGGCTTTCCAAGCTGGTGAAGGGGGCTTTAAACTAAAGTTGCCAAAGAAGGGGAACCTCAATCCGTCCCACTCCTATCAGTTTGATGCCAGTGCCAGCAATAGATGTCCAGAGCCTGGATAGGGATCACAGGTCAGCAGGAGAGCACCTGAAGAACAGCACAAAGGAGTTCCAGCCAGTAAGTCAGCTTCATCAGGGCCCAACTTAAATTCCTTTATGCAAATGCACATAGCATGGGGAACAAACAAGAGGAGTTAAAGATGTGTGCACACCTGCAGGGCTACGATCTTATAGGCATCACAGAGATGTGGTGGGATGTTTCCTATGACTGGAGTGTTGCAATGGAAGGATACAACCTCTTTAGGAAGGACAGGCAGTGCAGAAAAGGAGGGGGTGTCACCCTCTATGTCAGTGACCAGCTGGAGTGCATGGAGCTTCACTTGGGGATGGATAAGGAACCAACCAAGAGCTTATGGATCAGGATTAAAGTGAAGACAGGGATAGATGATGTTATAGTGGGGGTCTGCTACAGGCCACCCAACCAGAAAGATCAAGCGGATGAGGCCCTATATAGACAGATAGGAGCAGCCTCACGTTCGCAAGCCCTGCTCCTCAGGGAGGGACAACACAGTAAGACAGAGGCAACCCATGAGGTTCCTGGAATGCGCTGATGATAACTTCATTCTACAAATGATAGAGGTGCCCACAAGGGGAAGTGCTATGCTGGACCTTTTTCTCACCAGCAAGGAGGGGCTGGTGGGGAGTGTGAAGCTCAAGGGCAGCCTTCACTGCAGTGACCATGAAATGGTGGATTTCCAAGATCCTTAGGGCAGCGAGGAGGGTGCAGAGCAAGCTTGCTACACTGGACTTCAGGAGAGTAGACTTTGGCCTTCTTGGTAGAGCAGCATGGGATAAAGCTCTGGAGGGGAGAGAAGCCCAAGAAAGCTGGTTAATATTCAAGGATCACCTCCTCCAAGCTCAGGAGCAATACATCCTGACAAAGAGGTAGTCAGGTAAAACTGCCAGGAGGCCTGCATGGATGAACCTCTTGGACAAGCCCAAACAGAAGAAAGGAAGTGTACAGAGTGTGGAAGCAAGCACAGATAGCCTGGGAGGAATACAGAAAAACTGTCCAAGCAGCCAGGGATCAGGTTAGGAAAGCCAAAGCTCTGATAGAATTAAATAGGCCCAGGGACGTCAAGGGCAACAGGAAAAGTTTCTATAGATATGTCGGTGATAAAAGGAAGACTAGGGAGGATGTATGTCCTCTCTGGAAGGAAACAGGAGACCTGGTTATGCGGGATATGGAGAAAGCTGAGGTACTCACTGGCAAGTGCTCCAGCCACACCACCCAAGTGCAGAAGAAAAGGCAGGAATTGGGAGAAGGAATAACCACCCACTGTAGGAAAATACCCGGTTTAAGACCATCTAAAGAACCGGAAGGTGCACAAATCCATGGGACCTGATGAGATGTATCCATGGGTCCTGAGAGAACTGGAGGATCACACAACACATGCGGGACCACCAGATGATCAGGCCCAGTCAGCATGGGTTTATGAAAGGCAGGTCCTGCTTGACAAACCTGATCTCCTTCTACGACAGGGCGACCTGCTTATTGGATGAGGGAAAGGCCGTGGATGTTGTTTACCTTGACTTCAGTAAGGTCTTTGACACCATTTCCCGCAGAATTCTCCTGGCAAAACTGGCTGCTCGGGGCTTGGATGGGCACACGCTTTGCTGGGTAAAAAACTGGCTGGATGGCCGGGCCCAAAGAGTTGTGGTGAATGGAGTTAAATCCAGTTGGAGGCCAGTCACGAGTGGTGTCCCCCAGGGCTTGATTTTGGCGCCACTCCTGTTTAACATCTTTATTTATGATCTAGACGAGGGGATTTTGCAGTTTGCAGATGACACCAAGTTGGGTGAGAATGTTGATCTGCTCGAGGGTAGGGAGGCTCTGCAGAGAGACCTGGACAGGCTGGAGCGATGGGCTAAGGCCAACTGTAGGAGTTTCAATAAGACCAAATGCCGGGTGCTGCACTTCGGCCACAACAACCCCCAGCAACGTTACAAGTTTGGGGAGGAGTGGCTGGAGAGCTGCCAGTCAGAGAGGGACCTAAGGGTGTTGATTGACAGCCAGCTGAACAGGAGCCAGCAGTGTGCCCAGGTAGCCAAGAAGGCCAATGGCATCCTGGCTTGCATCAAAAATAGTATGGCCAGCAGGGACAGGGAAGTGATCTTACCCCTGTACTCAGCACTGGTGGGGCTGCACCTTGATTCCTGTGTTCAGTTTTGGGCCCCTCACTACAAAAAGGACATTGAATTACTTGAGCGTGTCCAAAGAAGGGCAACGAAGCTGGTGAAAGGTCTAGAGCACATGTCTTATGAGGAATGGCTGAGGGAACTGGGGTTGTTTAGTCTGTAGAAGAGGATGCTGAGGGGAGACCTCATCGCCCTCTACAGCTATGTGAAAGGAGGTTGCAGAGAGCTGGGGATGAGTCTCCTTAACCAAGTAACAAACGATAGGACAAGAGGGAATGGCCTCAAGTTGCACCAGGGAAGGTTTAGACTGGATATTAGGAAACATTTCTTAACAGGAGTTGTTAGGCATTGGAATGGGCTGCCAGGGCAGTGGTGGAGTCCCCGTCTCTGGAGGTGTTTAAGAGTTGGGTTGACATAGCGCTTAGGGATATGGTGTAGTTGAGAACAGTCAGTGTTAGGTTAATGGTTGGACTAGATGATCTTCAAGATCTTTTCCAACCTAGATGATTCTGTGATTAAGTGGCCGAGCCACTATCAATCATATTTGAGAAGTCGTGGCAGTCCGATGGAGTTCCTGCTGACTGGAAAAGGGGAAACATAATCCCCATTTTTAAAAAGGGAAAAAAGGAAGATCCATGGATCTACAGGCCTGTCAGAGTCACCTCTGTGCCTGGCAAACTCATGAAGCAGGTCCTCCTGGAAAGTATGCTAGGGGATATGAAAAATAAGGGGGTGATTGGTGACAGCCAACATGGCTTCACTAAGGGCAAATTGTGCCTAATGAATTTGGTGACCTTCTATGACAGGGTTACAGCACTGGTGGATAAGGGAAAAACAACTGATATCATGTACCTGGACTTGTGTAAAGCATTTGACACTGTCCTGAATGACATCCTTGTTCCTAAATTGAAGAGATGAGGATTTGATGGATGGACCACTAGGTGGATAAGGAATTGGCTGAATGGTTGCTCTCAAAGAGTTTCAGTCAACAGATTGATGTCCAAGTGGAGAGCAATGATGAGTGGTGTTCCTCAGGGGTCAGTATTGGGACCGGTGCTGTTTAATATCTTTGTTGGTGACATGGACAGTGGGATTAAGTGCACCCTCAGCAAGTTTGCTGATGACACCAAGCTGTGTGGTGCAGTCAACACGCTGGAGGGAAGGGATACCATCCAGAGGGACCTTGACAGGCTTGAGAGGTGGGCTCATGCAAACCTCATGAACTTCAACAAGGCCAAGTGAAAGGTCCTGCACATGGGTTGAGGGAATCCCATGCACAAATACAGTCTGGGAGATTAGTAGATTGAGAGTAGCCCTGCGGAGAAGGACTTGGGGTTAATAGTGGATGGAAAACTGAATTTGAGCCAGCAATATGTGCTTGCAGCCCAGAAAGCCAACTGTACCCTGGGCTGCATCAAGAGAAGTGTGGCTAGCAGGTCAAGGAGGTGATTGTCCCTCTCTACTCTACTCTTATGAGACCCCACCTGGAGTATTATGTTCAGAAGGACATAGACCTGCTCAATCTGGTCCAGAGGAGGGCCACAAAGATGATCAGGGAGCTGGAGCATCTCCCTCATGAGGACAGGCTGAGAAAGTAGGAGTCATACAGCCTAGAGAAGAGAAGGCTTCAGGGACACCTTATAGTGGCCTTCTAGTACTTAAAGGGGGCCTCCAGGAAAGATGGGGAGGGACTCTTTATCAGGGAGTGTACTGATAAGATGAGGGGTAAGAGTTTTAAACTGAAAGAGGGTAGATTTAGATTCGATATAAGGAAGAAATTCTTTACTGTGAGGTTGGTGAGACACTGGAACAGGTTGCCCAGAGAGGTTGTGGGTGCCCCCTCCCTGGAAGTGTTCAAGGCCAGGTTGGACGGGGCTCTGAGCAACCTGGTCTAGTGGAAGGTGTCCCTGCCCATGGCAGGGGAGTTGAAACTAGATGATCTTTAAGGTCCCTTCCAACCCAAACCATTCTATGGTTCTATGATTCCAACAAAAGACAATAGGGAAAAAGCTCAAATATTTGACCCCTTTTTGCACCTTGGTTTTCACAAGCAAGTTGTACTTTCTAGTTATACTCTTATTTCCCAGCAATTAAGCAAGGCTGTAAGGCAATGATTTGGCATACAGAAGATTGAGGGTAGAGCCCCAGTTTTTCCTGAATTATTCACTTCACTGCCTGGAGCACAATTTCTGTATCCCTTTCATGTCCTCAGCTGAGCAAATAGCCCCTCTGTCTATTAATTGCCTTTGCTGGCCATGCTCCCACTTATCAGCTAAAAAGAGGTGTCCAGACATTGCAGACAGTTTGGAGACTGCTACTGCCTAACTAGCTGTCAGTGAAAGACCAAGAATGCAGACCTTTCTTAAACAAGGACCTGCCCATGAGGAAAGAGCTAACAAGGACTGTTAGTTGTGGCAGTCCCTAGAAACTGTAAAAGTAACTGAAAGCTCATGTTTTTAATAAAGGCAAAAACTAGAAAAAAAAAAATCAGACAAATAAGTGAGCGAGTTCCACAGAAACTTCAGGGTGAGGTGGAGAGAAAAGTTGCGGAAAAACAAACAAATAGAAAACCCACACCACATAAGTAAATACTTTTATAAACCACAAAGAAACTGCTGAACACCATCAGGAAAAAATATCCCCATTTACCCCTCACTACCTCATCTACTGAAAAGCAGGTGAATAAAAATCAGAAAAAGGTGCCCAAAATCCCAGTAACAACTTCTTCTGCCACCAAAACCCTTTAGTTATTTTGCATAGCTTGTGACAAAAATTAGTTTCTTTTTACAATATTTCAAGCTACTTCTTTTACCAAGATAGCCCCTATAACATTTCACTGTAAAAGAACTATCATCTTTGTTCATTGCTTCAAAGGGTATCTCAGCTGTACATCATAAGCAGAGTATCTCTGTATAGCTGGCATTTCATTGTTGTACCAATCACTTATTCTTTTCACTTTTATCTGTGGTAAATAATTGTTCAAGACTGCTGTTGACCCTCTGACATTTTTCTTCCAAAATACTGAATTTGCTTCTGAATTCAGTCTCAGTCATTTCAGACCAACTGCCTACAAGAGCAATGCTGACATTGCAAGCTTTCATCTTACACCGTTGGTCAAGACTGAACAAGGAATCACACTGGGGTTTGCACATACACAAACAACATAAGCCAAAGTGTCAATAGTCAATTGAGTGAGGGTAGGTCATGTAGGCAAACTGTCCCTGGAGCTTCCTTATATTTCACATTAAAGGGCTGCCTAGGCTCTTCAAACAAAGCCTGTGATGTATCTTACATTGAACTTTGGGTCAGCTGTTTCATTAAAGAGCTGCAACTTTATCTGCAGAAGTTTTGGAGATAGATTTGAAGTTGAAAGACTTAATGATTCTGCAGTCATCCATAAGTAAAACTTACACTCTAAACTCACCTTTCATATATACACATATACGTATGTAAGTATGCATATGTAGATGTGTATATACATGTATTTGTAGCTGTACACAAAAATAAGTGTATATATATTTATACAGACATACCTTTATCTTTCAAGCATTGCAATCACAGCAACATTAAGGACAGTTCTGGTGGTATCTGGGAAGATAATCATGGCTGTGGTTTTAATGGTCAAATGTCTACTTATTATTGTATATAATTATTACTCATGTCCTGAAAACATGATCTGACAAATCTAACAGTCCCATTAGCATGTTGTTATATTAAGAAAATAATAATTGTCACTTACACTTCAAAATTTTCTGAAAAAGGTGTTGCAATAATTTACATTTGCTCTTCAGAGCCTTTACTAGAAAACCTGCTTTGTTTTTCTTTAGATTGATAGTTGCTTGTGCTAGATTTTTCTTTCATGTAGTATAGCATATTAAATAGATTGTTGACCAAATTGTTTATGAAAAATACTAGCTTGGGACTGGGTGTCTGACAGACAGGCCAATGGTAATTTAATGTAAAGAACAAAGAACAATAAGTAATTTAAAGAGAAAAGGCTAAAATACATATTAAAGTCTTCCCACTCTTTTTGGGTAATTGAAGAAATCTTGTTAAGGATAAGAATTTTCTTCACTTTTATGTACTCTAAAATTGCTTATACTCAATGAGAAATATATATGCATGGTGCACAGATATAAATATGATGTATGTTTTTTAACATTTATATCTCAAAATGCCTTTTCTACTACATTGTGGTCTTTTCAAAATCTCTCTAACTACGCTCTGTTTAGCAAGATTTTAACACAGAATAAATGTGATTATTGACAGTCACATCAGTCAACTTGGAATTTTGTATACATGAATGTACTCTATAGCTTCTTCCTCTGTGTTTACTGATGTATTCATATATGCTGCTATGCGTGCTGTTAGCCTTGTCTTTAATTCCATTTACTATTTGGATGAAGATAAAGTGCATTTCAGGAATACATAACCATATCCTTTTTCCTTTTGATAAATTATTTAGCTTATGTTGCATATATTAAAGGATCAGTAATCATTGCCCATCAGCACCTTTTGTGGTTTTGTGGCACTTAGATGTGGGACATAGGTTTCATTGCAGGAAACACTACAACAATATTTATGTTTCATACTGTCAATGTCCTTGGTGAGGAAAATTCTGAAAAATTGCACATTCTTAATGACTAGAGTGTAGAGCAGGAGATAAAGTAATTTTATATAGACTATTTTTTTAATTTAAGTCACCAGTGCAATTATTAATTATCTCATGATCTTTCTAAGTAATCTGCTTGCAAGAGTCAACTCCTTGTGCAGTGAGTGTTTTTTGTGAAAGCAAGAGACCTATCTGGTAATACGAGTTCAGCAAATAGCATTCCCATGGTCTGTATTTCTTCTTCTGAAAATAAGTCTAAAAATGAGAAAATTCACCCCCAAATCAGACTGCTTTTGAGATGTGCCTCACTGGGACATTGTTCATTCTGCTCAGGGGAGGGGAGAGGATAGCGGGCACAGTGCATGACATCTATAATCCAGGCAGTGCAGGACTAAACATCTGTGGGAATACACATTGCCCTTACTGTGGAACCATGCCTCCGCCAGGACCTCTCCTTTTACTTGGTATTCATCAGGGCTGCCTCCTTCCCAGCGCAGCAGCTTTGTTGCAACACTGCTGCCACTGCCGGCTATGTTGAGACTCCTGACCCAGGGGCCGCAGCGCACACATTCTCTTCGTTTATTCTGTGGGTTGGATACACAGTCTGTTGGCTTGAAAACTGGGGCAGAAAGTAACAAGTGGGCTGGCTTTCTCTTTTCTCAATGAGATCATCTTATTTATGTGTATTTGTACAGGATAAAAGGGAAGGCAGAAAATTAGGACAGATTTTCCCTTCAACATAATGTCTGGGTGTATTTCACTGATTTCCTCCCTTTCCATTGTTTTCCTATCAGTTTGGTAGGAAAGCTGGATGAAGAAGAATTATGGTCCTATGTGTGCTGAGAAGAAAAATTAGTTTTCTTTTACTTCCTGTTAGATGTACTAACCCTCATTTTAAGGAAGTACAAAGTGAAACTTTCATTTCACTTGAAAGGAGGTGCTGGTGGAAGCCATCTATACCAACACCACAGCTATATACTTTCTTTCATGGCTACATACCCCAAACCATCAAAGCTATTTTTAATTGTTGGCCAGCCAGGATAGCTCTAGAGGAACTGAAGGGTCGATACAGGTAAGGCTTAGTACTGAGAAAGATTGGCCCCTTATACATTTTGCAAATTTACTCTGAAAAGAAGGAAAACAGGCAGTCATGTACATACTGATGCAACATGCTCCTAAAGCTATAGCTCTTTAACAAAAATTGCGTGTATTTCTGTTTATGTATCATGAACAACTTGAATAATTTAATTTCCTTACCAGAACTTCAGCTGTTCTAGTAATTAACCTCATTCTTAACTGGGGTTAGCAAGACTATCCTGGGAAGTTTCAACACTCTCTTTGCTACTCCTATTTAAACTAGTTAAGAATATCATCCAAACACTTATGTAATTATATCTTTCAGTGTTTCACTGATAATTTTGCATTCTGGATTTTTAGTAAAGAGAATGAAAAGTAATTGCTTTAGGAATTTTGTAATTAAAATATTCTACTTAACTTGTGAAGTGTTAAATGATAAAGGAAATCTTATTAAAAATTATTCTAACAAGTAAGTGTTTCTTTAATATCTATTTTTGCTGCAAAATAGAATTGTTAGCCTAAGGTCTAAATAAATTCAATAGGATTCTTTTAATTATATTCCTCTGATTTCAGATCATCTGCCAAATCTGATCCTACAGATCTATCCCCAAGTTCAGAGCCTACTTGAGGTTACCTGTCTGCTCCATGAGCTAAACTGCAAACTGACCTGAATTCTCCATTGTAATACATTGGGTTTAGCTCTGTTCCAGGAACAGTGGTAATTATATTTAAGAAGTTTTACAGATAAACAAAGCAGACCAGGAATATTTTATGTAAATATTTTTTTATTCACAACAGAAAAGAATAAAAAAATATACAATGGTCAAAATTCCACTCTTTGCATAAGGCTTTATGATGCTTTTTTGTAAAAAGCAAGTAAAAATTCAGTTAAAATAATTCAACTTGATCTGAAAATTAGTATTTTAGTAAAAATTAGTATTAGTAAAAATGGGATCCCTAGCTTTGCAGTGCAAAATCTAATTTATACTTATCCCTAAAGTATCTTCTAGCTCAGTCTGCACCGACACAATACAACCCACACAGATATGAAATAAAATCAATGTTCATGAGAATACTCAAAGATTTTTAATTAAAGTAAAATATCCACCATTTTTCTGAAATTTTTTTTGCAGTTTTTTGAAGATGATTTTTTCTGTTTTCTTTCTGAAGGCATTAGACCAAATAAAAATAATAATGTGTATTATATGTTGATATATAGTATTAATTTTTGTTTATTTTTAATAGAAAGAACATATTCGGTTGATTTAGTATTTTGACTTTGAGATTAGTTTTTATTCCTAGTAGCAGTTTCCCATGAAAATATCAGTTTGGACAAGAAGTCTTTCTATGCAAAAAATTTCCAGTATTATCTCCATACTTCTTAACTGAAAAGCATGGATAAGCAGCTTATTGTGGTTCACTAGGGTCTTTTTGCCAGTTTTGCTCTTTTAAGTAACAAAAAAGAAACTGCAGACTAAACTATACCAACTTTTTAATTCTTGCTTGTGAGACATTTTTCAATCCCTGCAAAGACGTTTTGTCTGTATAAAGTAAGTAAAACTGGAAGATTTAACTTCCACAGTACTGAAAAACTTTAATTGTACTAGCTGCTGACAGGAGGATAGTATTTTGAAGCAACATAAAGTCAGTTCACTGATTGACAGAGCACACATACAATAAAGTAAATGTAAAAAATTTGAAGTGGATGAAGGCATAACCTTCAAGCAAGTTAAGAGGAAATTATTTTCTGAATAATCATCAAAAATACAGGCAACTAGAAGGCTAAAAAGCAAACATATAGCAAATAAAGTACTATAGAACATATTTAAATGGGATTTTTTCTGTCTCTTCATTCTTTTCATTGCAGTAGCAGAGTTTTTCTTCCCCAGGAGAAAAGCAATACAAGTATTTTAGTTTATGTCAGTTTGTCTCACTTTGTCCTCACAGGAGGAAACAGATACTACGTGGCCAACAGCTTGTAATCTTTGTTTCAGAAACAGATTTAGTTTCAATATAGTTCTGAAATACGTGCTTTGTGCTCATAAGCATATCAGACCCCCAAAAAGTGTGAGGCTCCCTTGAGATATAGTGCAGGAATAATTTTGCTTTTCTTGCTTGCCTTTTCTTTCTTCAGCCTCTAAAACTCTGAAATCTGAAAAGGTATTTGTAAATGAAAACAGAGTTAAAACGTCATTATGATCACAAATCCATAGGTCATAAATACAACGCCAGGTGTCACCAGACTAATGAAAACTGCAACAGTTGGAAGTTCTGATTTAAAAGCAGCAAAAGAACAACATATTTTGTCATTTTTAATTGAGCAAAGCTGCCTTCTCAAACTGGATGCTTAAGGTGGTTTCCTCCAGTCACTATTGTACACTAATCCAAAGGCTATTTATAGTCTGTCTCTGGTCAATAAAATGCTGAAGTTGCATTATCTATGCATAGCACTTAAGCTTACATCCAGTATGATCAGCTCAGCAGGCTGAGAGTGGTGCAGGCTGCCACATCTTAGGAATAGCAATATCCACACTTTCCCTTAGTTTCTCTTGCTGTCTGTATGCACTTCAACACACAGACCAGGGCTGAATTCATATATATGGACCTCTGCACATAATTTCCCAAGCAACATAAGAACAGGGTTTTGTTAAAGGAACACTTTCATTTACTGAGGATAGTATGATTTGCGTATCGCCTTTGTCTATCTCTTGGCCTCATTTAATATAACAGACAATGTTATACATTGAGTTAGAGCTCAACCTGGCTACAGCTGTTAAAGATAATAAAAAATGTTTCTATAAATTCATTAACAACAAAAAGAAGATTAGGGAAAATCTCCCTCCTTTATTGGATGCAGAGGGAAACTTAGTAACAAAGGATGAGGAAAAGGCTGAGGTGCTCAATGCCTACTTTGCCTCAGTCTTTAGCAGTGGAACTGGCTGTTCCCTGGACACCCAGCCTCATGAGCTGGGAGATGGGGAGGGGAAACAGATTGAGGTCAGTACAGTTGAAGAGGAGGTGGTCAGAGACCTGCTACACCACTGGGATGCACACAAGTCTGTGGGACCGGATGGGTTACACCCAAGGATGCTGAGGGAGTTGGCAGATGTGCTTGCCAAGACGCTTCCCATGATTTACCTGAAGTCATGGTTAACTGGGGAGGTCCCATTGGACTGGAGGGTGGCAAATGTGACACCCATCTACAAGAGAGGCAGGAAGGAGGATCCAGGAAACTATAGACCTGTCAGTCTGACCTCAGTGCCAGGGAAGGTCATGGATCAGGTCATCACAAGTGCCATTAAAAGTCATATAATGGACAACCAGAGGATCAGGCCCAGTCAGCATGGGTTTATGAAAGGCAGGTCCTGCCTGACAAACCTGATCTCCTTCTACGACAGGGCGACTCGCTTATTGGATGAGGGAAAAGCTCTTGATATTGTCTACCTGGATTTTCGTAAAGCATTTGACACAGTTCCCCATAGGATTCTCATAGAAAAACTGACTGCCCATGGCCTCGATGAGCGAACGGTCTGCTGGGTCAAGCACTGGCTGGATGGACGGTCCCAGACAGTGGTGGTCAATGGAGGTAAATCCAGCTGGTGGCCGGTCACAAGTGGTGTTCCTCAGGGCTCGGTGTTGGGACCATTTCTGTTTAACAACTTTATTGGTGATCTTGATAAGGACATAGAGTGTATCATCAGTAAGTTCACAGATGACACCAAGTTAAGCGGGAGTGTCGATCTGCATGAAGATAGAGAGGCTCTACAGAGAGACTTGGATAGATTGGATCGGTGGGCCAATGTTAATGGGACGAGCTTCAACAAGGCCAAGTGGCCAAGTGCCAGGTCCTGCACTTGGGCCACAACAACCCCATGCATCGCTACAGGCTTGGGGAGGTGTGGCTGGAGAGCTGTCTGGAAGAAAAGGATCTGGGGGTTCTAATTAACAAGCAGCTGAACATGAGCCAGCAGTGTGCCCGGGTGGCCAAGAAAGCCAACAGCATCCTGGCTTGTATTAGAAATAGTGTGACCAGCAGAAGCAGGGAGGTGATAGTCCCCCTGTACTCTGCACTGGTGAGGCCACACCTGGAGTATTGTGTCCAGTTTTGGGCACCTCAATGTGAGAGAGATATCGAGGTGCTGGAGCGGGTGCAGAGGAGGGCAGCGAAGCTGGTGAAGGGCCTGGAGAACAAATCCTATGAGGAGCGATTGAAGGATCTGGGACTGTTTATTTTGAGGAGGAGAAGGCTAAGGGGAGACCTCATCACTCTCTACAACTACCTGAAAGGACATTGTAGAGAGGTTGGTGCTGGTCTCTTCTCACAGGTGATTAGCGATAGAACAAGAGGGAATGGTTTTAAACTGCAACAGGGGAGGTTTAGACTGGACATTAGGGAAAAATTTTTCACAGAAAGAGTGGTCAGACAGTGGAATAGGCTGCCCAGGGAGGTGGTGGAGTCACCATCCCTGGATGTGTTTAAGGGTCATTTGGATGTGATGTTGGGGAATATGGTGTAGGGGAGAACTTTAAAGAGTAGGGCTGATGGTTGCATTCGATGATCCCAAGGGTCTTTTCCAACCTGAATCATTCTGTGATTCTGTGATTGACATAGCAAATTGGAATATGGAGATTAGATTCATGAATAAGAGCGTAACAGTTTGGTACAGAGAAATGACGTACAGTACTGTGAGAAGACACTGACTAAGGCCACAAACTTGTGTATGGCTGGATGACTGAAGAAGCCCACGCTACCTCATTGGATTTAACATAGCTTTTCAGCTCCCAGTTTTGAAGGCAGCTAAAATAAGCCCCCGGACCAGTAGAGACAAAATAAAGAATATAGCCTTAAAACAGGAAGAGTATTTTCAATATTTTTATAGTAATCAGCTGAACAGAAGATAGTCAGTACAAGCTAGCAGTTGTTTTTTGTGCCAATGCAGATGATTCCTTGACCAAGAAAAAGGAGAATTTTTTACTCCTAGTGTCTCAGAGACTCTGACCCTGAGAAGTCATGAAACTTGAAGTTTCAAGAGGCTGGTCTATTTATATAATGCCTACTTTTACTTGTCCTGGCTTAGGTAAATTATACTTCTACCAGTTCAGTTGCATTTGGAAAGGGCAAGAATGACTAGGAACTGTAGAAAATTCCTATCCCATTCTCATAAATCAATACAAACAATTTGGTAAAGAGCAAGGATTCGGTAGTTTACACTAGGTCACTGGAACCTTGCTGACCTTTTTGGAATTTAAGCAGTTTCAAGAAAACTCTTGGTTAAAATAAAGCAATATTATAGATCTTGCTTGTGTGACACTTCATGGCCATGAATGGAGAACTGGGATTAAAATGGTTTCCATACTGAGTCAGCCTTAAAATAAATGGGAACTTTTCAACAAATTGATTTGGGGTTGCCAATAATTCTCTGTAGACCATTCTATTTTTGCAGCTGTATGTGTTTGAATAAGACTTTTTCCAGAACAGATTCTGTTCAGACTTTATCCTCCTTGATCCTTCTATACACTATATTGATTAGCATGGCTTTTTCAGCCTCTGCTTTGCACTGCGCTTTTTGTGCATCTTGTTACCATACACTTTCAACAGTACTTCAAATTATTTTATCTCATCTCCTGCATTTTACCTTCTATCCAAAAAGTTATCATTTCCCATATGATTAGTTTTGGACACACTGTTCATATGAATACATTGACTGGAAATAAAAAAGTGACATTTTTGTTTCTTAAGAATCTGCTTTTCCTTATTTATGATGTTATTTTAAGCTATTGTCAGAAGCTAGTGATTTTTCCATATATTCTCTTGGTTCACAGAGCCTAGTATTTGGCACAACTGGATGTAAAGGGCAACCTATTTTACTTAAGTTTCCAAAGAAAATGGTACATGACTTTTTAGTCTATGTAAGGATAATTTACAAATGTCTGGGGAAATACTTTTTGGGTGTGTGATCTTGAAAATTGCCACTATCTTGATTGTGATTTGTCATATAATATCCTACTGTTTCTGCTTTCTTAACCATCTTTGACTTCCTTACTTGGCTGGAAGATGCTTGACCCCTTTACTTCAAGGTGTGGATATACTTGGTGGGTGCCATTCCCGGGCAGTCAGGGAAGATAATGTCCTTGTTGTAAAGTATCTCCTATTGACTGCAGTTACAGGCTCTCAAACAAAAAGTTCAAAGAACTTAAATTAACAAGACTTTCACAGTTACAGAGAAAAATAATTTTACTTATCACTTTAAATGCATAATGCAAAGAGAAAATAAAGAACAGTTAAGTGCAGCTAAAACATGAAGAATGAGATTCAGTTTCAGATTAAGATACCCATATTTATCATGTATGTGTTGATGTGAACAGGGTATCTAATGCTACCATGTACTATCTTAACCAATTGTGCTACAGCAGAAGAGAACGTTGTATGACACATAACCAGAAGTTACCTGAGGGGTGGGGGGAGGGTAGGGAGAAGGAACAAAAAAAAAAAAAAAAAATTTAAGTGATTTAATAGTCTTTGCTGAGATTAATGCAGTCTGTTTTCTCAGGATGGCATATGAGTGCATTAACTAAGAAACCATCCCTTTTGTTCCTGCAGTTCTTTTCCATTTACTCATATATGTCTATTTTTCTGCTCCAAATGAAACATGAGTCCAACAGATTCCTTCCCTTTGCAATCCTGATTCAGCCTCAGGATAAATTAGGAGATTGCTGGGCATAGTAGAACAATTAAGTAATGAATTCTATACATAGCATTCATATAGAGTATAACAAGGAAGCTATGAAGGGAAGGTGGAGATTAAGATTATATACATAACATTAATTCTGGTATTTTGTACATGCTGTATCCTCACTAGTATTTTTAACTTAGTTTGGCTGGTTGTGGTTAATCAGTGAAAAAAATACACTGTGAAACAACACCCTGTAACGTTTGAGTGGCAGCAAAATATCCACATGGGGTTAGCAGAAGATCCCTTGCCAGATGCCTGCCACTTCAATTAAATGAGTAATAACAGCAACAGGAAGATGTCACCTGCTACACCAGTCAGGCTTTCCTTGGGCTCTACAGGTGGTTGTTACTAGTGGAGGAAGTAAAGACAGACAGAAATCATTGGTTTTGTTCCAGACTCTTGAATGAATGTGATTTTGCGGACAAAGAGCCTTCTACATATTCTCTTCAAGCTTGATCCTTTTGTTGTGCATGTCTTTTACTTGTCTAGATATCACCAGGTCTTTCCTATATCATGACTCCTTGATTGTTTCCCTAGCTTCTTTTCCAGTATTACATACCCATCTTTCCCATATATTTCCATTTTTCTCCCCGGTCCTTTTACTTTCAGTTCTATTGGTGTCTTCATTTTGTTATCTCCTTTTCTCTTGGTTGTCTATTCCAGTTTATTTTCTGTCAGGCTCATTCTACCCCTACAATCTGATTTGTCTTCAGAGCTGTCTTTGCATGTCTATATTTTCCCTGCTCTACTGCATTCGGGTTCATTCTCGAATCTTGTTCAGTTCTCATCACTCCCACCTGATTATTGTCAGTCACTGCTCCAACTGATGTTCACATTCCCCATTTACCTTATTGTGTATAAGGTCCTTGGGGTCACAAAGCCTCAGTTTCCACTTCCTTACCCAGTCTCTTTCCTACATAGCCATTTGCACCATCTCCAAGTACTTTTATAGCATACCTCTGGTCTTCTTACATGTCTTTTCCAACTGCCATTTTGTCATTGCCTCTCTGTCCTTCAGGTATGGTCTTGTCCCCTCTGTCCTGATTTCCACTTAATAACAGAGTTTATTTTTTGTTATTTGAGCAAAGCAAATCAGTGCCACTTTGCTTCAAATAATAACAACACTGGAAGACCACAGAAAAATCACCACCATATTGCAGTAAGAATAAATCAACAGATTTTGCTAAGTCTCATTCTTTGGAATAGTTTTTTCAGCTGAAACTTTCAGATGGAGATAATTTTCAGAGGAAAATTGAAGATGAAATTGCACATTTGGCAAAGCTATAAGCAAACCAATTTTGTTTTTTTAACTAGGTAAAGCAGACTTGCACATAATTATAATTTCTTCCCCACTTGCTCAGTCATAGATTTCCCAGGCATTCTTTACCCCCATAGTGTGGGGCTCCTGACTCCAGCTCCATCATCACAACACTGAGAAGTGATGAGTTTCCAGCAGGACACTGTAAGGTCTCTTGTGTTCCACAGCACATCATGACAGATGGGGGAATCTGGAGAAGAAACCACAGTTTTGTGGAAAGGGAGACATTTTAGTAACAGTGTGGTTATGCCTGTGCTTGAAGTAGTTACAGAATAAAAGGATAGCTCTGGGTATAATAAAATAAAGTATGAGTGTTAACAGTAAATAGCAAATATGAAGGAAATATTTTATACATTGATTAATTTTTTTCATCTTAGAGAAGGTTGTTAGACTAATGTCACTGTATCATTTTGCATGGAATCTGTACACAGTGTGATTTTTGGATATATGTCTTTGGTTAAGTTTGTTTTGCAGTACTTCATTTTATTTTATTTCAGAGGTTTTATTTAAATTTGTTTATTAGCACCTTATACTACACTAAAAGAGGTTATGAGACACTGTTTTTCACAAACACCTCTTTCATTAGAGAAAAGCAGACTGTTCTTTGTTTCTGCAATTTCATTTAATCCTGTACAGTTTCTGTGGATAAACTGGTAATATAGTAATATCCATGTATGAATCCTATATAATCAACAGTTTCTCTCTCCAGAATCCTCATTTGTTACTCATTTTCTTCTTGCAACTAAACGTTTCACTGCTGGTAGGTGGGTCACCTTCTCTGGTGAACTGGAAGAACCTTCTACTCCTTTTAGCTTAATTTTCCCTTTCTTTTTCAAATATAAATTGGAAATAAACTTTTTGTCTTTCCCATACTTATATTTTCGTTCCCCTAATCCTGACACTAGATACTGTAATTCTCTTATTACCTCAGGGAAGCTGTATGTTTTTGGGGGGTTTTTTGGGTTTTGGGTTGGGTTAGGGGTTTTTTTGGACAGATTTTTTTCTATGAAACACAAAGAACAAAAAGAAATGGTTACTAAAATAACAATATTAAAATTTTAAATCCAACAACCAGAGACTTTTCTTAACAGATGTGCTACTATAGCTGGGATTTTGATTAACTACTCCTGTTTTTTTAATTCATCTGCCTCCATATTTCAGAAAAGTAATTTGCAAGGTTCTACTGACTCTCCCCACAGTGTCCATGAACACTCTGTCCATGAGAAAATTACTCTCTGCTTGATTTTCAGCTCTGTTTTTGTTTATTCCTCAGAAGCAAGCTTCATACACAACAGAATGGCAGATAGAGCATGTGGCAGACAGCTAATGACTCATAATGACAGACTCATAAACAAGCTAATGCATGCTAGGGAGGTTTGGGTTTTTTTCTTCCAGAACACCCTACTGGAGACATGCCCTTCCCTGTCCTTTTTGCTTTATTGGGGTTATGTGTAGAAAGTAGAGGAAAGATGCTTTCACAGTTACTTAGTTTTTGAAACATGTCCTTCAATTTTAAATGAACATGATACCTGTCATATTTGATCAAGAAAACAAAACTGTGCTTTTGAGGTGTGAAGCCTCCCCTCCATCTGGAGTTTTGGTTGGTGGTGGAATAAACCAGCAGGAGAAATGGATCTCAGCCCTGCATAGACAGATCTGTGACAACCACAGACTCGCTTTGAATCTCTTTTGGAAGAAAGCGTAGCTGCAAGAACACCTCACAGCTTTCGCATGAATGTACATTATAGAACAATATCTGCAGATAACAAGTCCCAGTAATTTACGGACCTATAGATGCACTGAACCAGCACTGTTCTGCATAGTGGATGGAAGAACTGTTGAATATGTTTGTTTTCCATGTACTAACTGTACTATTGTATATCATGCAGTATTAAATAGTTTGTGACTGAGCACCAGACAGGAAGGCTGCCTATTTGCTTTGTTTTGCCTGCTGCAATCTGGAGTCCTCAGGAGGAAGGAAAAATTGCACCTCCCTAGGGTGTGATCACTTCGGTACAAGCTGAATAGGCACTGGATAGCAGCACCAGCGGAAAAAATGTACCCAGATCCGGTAGAGTCATTAGCAAGAAAGATTTGTTTTCTTTTATTTTAATCTGTCTCCTCAACAGAACTGATTGTTCTGGATTAAAAAACTTACTTTTTCTTTTGTGTTTGTGTTCTAGTAAAGCATAAGTTTAGATATTGAGAACAAGATTTTCTTAGTGTGTTCACTTTAATGAGAAGCGGCAGGTATATTCACCTCAAAGCTTTGGTTCATTTATGGTCCTCTCAAAGAAAGTTGTCTGGGTACCAAGAGCATGGAAGCTTTTAGTCCGTGATACAGGGACTTGTTTTTTTCTGATAAAGTGTTAGATACTGATAACTGGATCGATAGACTTTCTTGGCATGTTTCCTTCAGTAGAGCTAATATCAGTAGCTATTGTTCAGAGAAACAGATGGAAGTTTGAAGATGACTTCTGCAAATAAAACCCTCACTAAGTTAATCGCATTGAGACTTAACATCAGGCAACGTAAATTCATGAGATCTGAGGTGGAAACATCCATGATCATACAAAAATATAACGTAAGAGACCAAAATGGCAGAAAGGATTAACATAACTCTGTCCAAAGTAATCTCTTTGAACAAGAGGCATTACACAATCAGCAGCCAGCTTTCCAATTCTTAATATGTGGAGTATACAAGGGAGAGCCAGATGCTTTATCATGTTCTTTTGCTGAGAGCCAAAGCTTTACAGAATTAAGCATTCAATGTCATGAAAATAACCTTTGAGGTACTCCTTTTTTTTTTTTTTTTCCCCTGAATGGAGCAGCTGATCCTGCCTAAATAGTATCAGTTCTGTCTTCCTTCATTGGTGTTCTGACTGCAAATAAAAGATGCTGAACTTCCTAGCAAAAGCCTTGAAGATGAAACTGTGCTAAGCTAGTGAAAAAAACGGTTTGGAGGAACAAGAAAATTGAGTCAGGGCTACAGACAAGGGGAAAGAAATAATGTGGTTTCTGGCTAAGCATGCAGAGAAGTCAAGTTCATTGGAGATTAATATGAAAGACAGTAGAGGAAGAGGGAGGAGCTGTATGGGAGACAGAGGATTGTAATAGAAAATGGGAGAAGAAACAACTGTGCACAGTGTTGTTCAGCAGAGATGGAATATGTGGGCAGAAATTAGAAGCAGAAAAAAACAGCAGAAACAGGAGACAAATATCATAAAACCTACACTCAAAATTATGATCCAGAAATAGAGCATGAGAAAAAGAGCAGACTCAGTAAACAACAGCAGCTGAAGAGGCAAGCAAAAGTACCAAAATATTTAGATGCCACATGATGTGAAGGAGCAAAACAGAATCTGGTGGTGTTGGGCATGTAATGGCCATTTTAGAGACATCAAGAAAGAAGTAGAGGAAGGAGAGACATGAGGATGAGGTTCTGAGTGGTGGGAGAGAGAAAGTAATAAGATGTGTGTGGATGATACACAGGATGGGGAAAGAAGGGAGCATCACAGTTGTGACAGATGTCATCAGAAGTATGAAAAGGATGTCAGACTTGTTTATAGAAATGTAAATGTGTGTGCATGGGGTGGGGAGAAACAGGATAGACCTGGGAAAGGAAGAAAGCAAAGCTGGAAACAGTCCAACATGGAAAGGAAAACAATCAAGTTACGCAATAAGAAGGAAGTATAAGGATACAATGCAGAAAGGGTTGTGGTGAGTGGAAGGGGATATGGGATGGGAAACCAAAGGAAGTATGTGAAAAATGGCTATGACAATACAGCTGTAGTGCTTTGCCACACAAGCTTGCACTATCTCAGCCTGCCATAGATGGGAAAAAAGATGGCAAGTTAAGCTGGAGAACAGGAATATGTTCAGGAAGTGCCCTGCTGCTCTCTCAGTTACCACCACACAACTCAGGAGACAAACAAATCCCATTCCATCATCACTGCTACCAAAATCCTTACTCTCAAAGGACTTTTTATGGTTGAATGGCCATATTTGCCTTGGAAAAGCCAATATAGAAGTCAATTACGTTAAGACTTTTTGTGCCAGTGATGGACAGATTTTTTCTTAGTTTGCATTTATAAAAGAATAGGAGACATTAAGCCTCTGTCTACTTCTTTTTCTGTAAAGAGAAAAATTATGTGCTTTAAAAGGACATCTTAGAACACCACACATTTGAACTCCCATCTGTGTTTTGAAGTATTTGCAACCCTCAGTCTTCCACCTTCCATACCTCTGTCACTTTCTGCTCCATCATATTAGCATTTTAACAATGTACATTGACATTTTAAAAAAATGCAGCTTTCAATGCTGCTATTTAATTTATACCAAGCAGACAGGGACAGTCATTAACCTGCAGTATGCATTCTCACACAGTTTTTTTTCCCATGAAACAGTCTACACTTGCATGGAAACAATACAAATCAAACCCCCAGTAAAGCAGAAAACTGACCTCAGAATTGGTAGTGGTATTCTCTCCCAATGCTTAATTGATTAGTGCCAATGTCTGGGTATGTCTAGGTGTACCTGTATAAAAGCCTATGTATCATAGTCTCTACAATTTTTTTTAAGAGAAAATTAGCATAGCTCTGGCCTAATACTGTTTACAAATGAGCACACTGTGAGTCTAAATATAATTTTATATTATCTTGATTACTCTGTAGGATCTAAAGTCAGAAAAATAAGCACCAAATAACACACTTGAAGTAAAGTATTGCTTTATCCTCACTTTATTTAAAACTCCTTTTGCACAGTGGCTCAGGTGAAACACAATGTAGTCAGACCCAAATAGCCTGTGTTCATTATGTAGAATGATCAGAGCCACCCACATTGCCCTACTAAAATCCTGAATAAAAATATTTTACACCATTAAGCTAAACACACAATATTAAATACATACAAAGACAGAAGAAAAAATTAAACCCGTATAGCACTTCAAATTCTGCCTGCTATTACACTAAAAATCTTAATACTGTCTCTTAGGAAACAGTCCCACAGTTTTACATTTATGAGTGTAAAACTACTTTAGCAAATTGGTTGCTTATTCAGAATTTGAGTCTGCTGAGGCAGCAGGGGCTTGTGTACCCAGGGAGACAGTTCTGTGGGATATTAGTCAAGTATGTTACTACCTGTGACAATAGCATTATGTGAAGTGAGGCAGGGAGACTGCCTTTTCTATACTTTTGGTGTGTGCATCCATACCTCTAGCAAACAGAGATGAGAGGAACCTTCTTTGTCCCACAGAATAATAGGATTTGAAAAACATTCAGAACAAAAACTTCTAAGGAACACCAATCTCAGGCTGTTGAATGACCCATACATATAGACTGTTTCAGATATGGAAACATCTGGGTTTCCTTAGTTCAATCTAAGCATGTATTAGCAAGCCCTAAAGCAAATCAGGTATGAGTTTGAGCACAGCCACTTTGTAAGTATTGTTAATGCTACTATCACTAAGTTATACAACCAAAGATGAAAAAAGCCACAGATGCACAAAAGAACAAACTCAAGCTCCTCAGTGAATTTATATTATCTCCTCAGAAACAATTGAAGTCTTTGAATTAAGTCTCAGGAATTGAAGCCTGGTACTCATATACCATTCAGGGCAAAACTTCGTCTAGTTCAAGGATAAAAGAGCTCATCAGAACACATGGAAGTTTTTCATTGGTTTTAATTGGATTTGGATTTGGTCCAAGGAATGAATTTTGTTGTTCTGGGCTATTGATCTGCAGCTGCTTACAAATGTTAAATTCAGTTAGAAAAGCTATGTCTAAACAAAGATATTGTGGAATCCAGCTGGAAGCCAGGCCTGAACCAATTCCCTTGTCTGTTTTTCTCTCCATATCTGCCACTGGTCATGGTGTCTTAGCTGTTAATCTTTTTCTTTTTCACATCTTACTGACTCTATGTTCATAGCAGGGCTCAAGCAAAACAGATGCAGTTCATAGAAAAAAATGAGGTTTCAGAATTTGTTTTCATTTTACACTGGAGTAAAAGACTTCTGGAGTTTTTTAAATTTTTCATGGGAAGGTGGATCAAGTCTGTCTCAGAGTAACTAATAACTTCACAGCTGGGGAATCACTTGTCTTGCTGACTGGCAGCATTCTCTGATACGGAACAGAGATCTAAACCTGCATTTTCTGTAAAGCACTTATCAAAAAGCTATTTTCAGTAGATTTTGTTCTTGACCAGAACTCTCATCTTTGACTTCAGAAACCTGATGAAAGAATCTATCAATACCACCAGCAGTTTTCCAAGAAATGTTCCTATTTCAATCAACTGTAATTTCCAGTTTCATCTAGTATGGTGTCGTGGTTTAACCCTAGCCAGCAACTAAGCACCACAACAGCTGCTTGCTCACTCCCCCATTAATGGAATGGGGAGAGAATTGAAAGGGTAACTTCCAGGGTAACATGAGAAAACTCATGGGTTGAGATAGAAACAATTTAATAGGGAAAGCAAAAGCTGTGCGCACAAGCAAAGCAAATAAGCAATTAATTCACCACTTCCCATCAGCAGGCAGGTGTTCAGCCATCTCCACGAAAAACAGGGCTGCATCATACATGACAGTTACTTGGGAAGACACACACCATCACTCCAAACTTCCCCCCTTCCTTCTTCCCCCAGTTTTATATTGCTGAATATGACACCATATGGTCAGTTGGGGTCAGCTGTTCCAGTTGTGTCCCCTCCCAACTCCTTGCACATCCCCAGCCTACTCGCTGGTGGGGAGGAATGAGATGCAGAAAAGGCCTTGACTCTGTGTAAGCATTGCTCAGCAATAACAAAAACATCCCTGTATTATCAACACTTCTTGGCACAAATCCAAAGCACAGCTCCATGCTAGCTACTATGAAGAAAACTAACTCTATCCCAGCTAAAACCAGCACATATGGGGAGAAAAAAAGAGAGGGTTTTCCCACAAGACATGATGCAGAATTAAAAAAGATTTTGAAAGGAATAAAATATAAGAACTATTGTATTAGATAGGTTTCTATTTGCATTTCTGAAGTCCAAGATCTGACAAAACTCAACATTTTAATAGTACTCCATACTTTAAGACACAGACTTTGAAAGAATATAAAAAGTTACTTTATACTCTTCATTTGCTCTTCTAATAAAATCTATAGCTTCACAGCAAGATACTTCAGCTTCAAAATACTTGCCTGAATTTTTCATAAACTGTTCTGCTCATGTAACCTCAACAGCAGCTTTCTTGTTGTCTTATTGTTTTGCTTTCAGCAGCCTCCTCTTCAATTTGGTTTTGCCTTTCTCTAGTTCAGCCCTAAACCCCTTGCCCATGTTTGGTTGCTCTTAAATATAACTATTATTTTTAAAATTTTTCCCCAAAAGGATAAATTTCAGATTCTGAATGTTTCCTTTTTGTACATGAACTTGTTAGATAACTCTAATCTTTTCACAGCTTTCATCTCTGTGTTTGTTCCTTTTCTTTCTGCTTGTCTATTTTATCGTTACCTTTTCACTGTGAGAGGCTGTCACTCCATACACTATTCCAGAGGTGCTGTCCTGGATGGAGCGATGCACTTCACTCGCAAGAGAGAAGCAGCAATATGTTTATTGATATAAAATAGGAAATTAACAAAGTTTGATAATAAATGTGTCAGTGGTTTAACAAGATTCAGTGGCAAGGTACACTTTATTTACTGCAAAGAGAACAAGATCAGACTGTCAGGGACACCATCTTGTTGAGTCATGAGGTTCAGGAAGGACCCCATTGTGTTCTAAACTCCTTCACAGAGGGGAATTTAGGTGTGGCTGGATCCAGATTTAGTCCCAGACTTGGTCAACAGTTTATGTCTAAAGGATTATATATGTACAATCAATCCTATATATCACTTAGCTAAGATTTCAAAGTTTCAGTGCGCTTATTCCCAATTCACTTAATGAGTATCTGACACAACAAGGATTGTCTCAACCTCAAGGAGTAACCTTGAGAGGCGTCCCTACTCCAGGGGAGATCCTGGTGTTCAGCCCACTGCCATGCTGGAGAGCTCAACAGGCTGTCCATTATTTATGGAGTAAGATAATTGACTTATAGTCATATTTGCACACGAGCTGTATTTCAGGTGGCGCATGCTCAATTTAGCCCTTAGCTATTGTGTTGTTATCTGTCTCCCCTGAATCCACTTTGAGCCAGATGCAGCCGTCACAACCAGACGCATCCATTACCACTGCCACTGGTGGTTATCACTTGGGCAGGGTTGTGGGAAATAAAGGTCAGGTTGTGGGGTGAGGGGGGCAATCCATCACAGGTCCTTAGCAGTGCTGAAAGCAGATGGCTTTAAACACATTTAATCTCACACTCAGTACTATTTAGATTATTCTTCTTGTCATCACTATATGCTAAACCCCAAAGGACTAAATCCTTAGCTGGTGCAAAGTGGACATTGAAATGAATGTAGCTTTACAAATTACACTAGCTATAGCACCATCTCTGTGACATTGCCATTTTGCTGAATAGAGTTAAAACCTCAATATTCATAACTAATGGAAAATGATAACTAAGCATATGAGCTCAGTTAATGCAGAATGGTGTCATCAATAATTTTTATCTTCTGAGAGACTGACCCTCAGCTAACAGAAAGTGTGTAATGTAGAGAATTTGGGGCTTTCACATAATTGTTCATTGAAAATTTATTCCTGTGAAGTGTCCTGAGTGAAGGGGACATATGTTGATGGGGCATGTTGAGATGCTGATTAGTAATTCTGCTGTATGAAGGTAACTGAAGAAGCTGCAAATCTTCACAGCTTTGAGAACCAGAATAGATAGGATTACAACTCAAAGGCACATTCTGCTCAGTAGGAAGAAGACAAAAGAACTAAGTAAAGAATTTTTGCAGCTTTTGTGCTAGAAACAGGCTACAAAGTGACTGAGTTTCCAGAAATTTAAAGGTGCTCCAGAATAAACTATATTTTGTGTTGAGCAAGTCTTTCACTCTCTATATATTGCGACCTTTCAAAGGGCAGAAGCTAAAAAGAATAAAATTTGAGAACATCTATTTTTCTCATTACAGCTGCAGCACTATTACAAGGCATACTGCGGGTGATACAGACAAATTAAGAGCATGTTTGTACAATGTGTACTTTCACACTCCTGCACTCAGTCTCTCTCTGGCTCTCTCTCTTATGCCTGATGAGAAAAAGCTCTTCAATGCATCAGCTATTAAACTTCATAACTATGCAGAAATTGACAGTAAAAATGTCAGTAGCATTTTCTTTGGGTACTCTAAAAATGAAGGGAAAATAGGAAGGAAAATACTCCATGCTTTCTTTGAATTGTTGACATAGTATAACAAAGAACGTTCAAGCCATGCAGCCAAATGCCTGATACTGAGAAAAATAAAGCAGAAGTGAGCCTAGGTACTGACTGGATTTTGCACCTTATGACTGACAGCTTTCCTATAATATTAATCACTCAGCTTGTTACCTCTTGTATTTGAATAAGTCACTGGTAATGCTCTGAAAGAAATGTTCAATGTAATACCTTGAAAATGTTCCCATCAAAAGTGTCCAAACTTTTTCAACAGTGAATTCAATGGTTAGAAATAAACTGAATTTTAGAAACTCATAAACTCCAAAAGCTGTAATTCAATATAAGAGTGAGAATAAACTGAGTTGGTATCAATATTGTTTTCCGTTCTAGAGATTTTTTTTTTCCTGCAAGGCTTTTTAACTATCAAACTAAAAGCTTCAAATTGGAAATTCAAATCCTTGAATGAACATTGTTGGATCTAAAGATAACCTTTCAAACAAAATCCACTTGAAGCAGTTGCATTCTGCATAGGGATAGGCAATGCTTCAGACTTGATTTTGTAAAGTAAATGAGAGAGAGATTACAGCCTGCAACAAGCTCGCTGAACTATACTTATTTTAAATTTAATTTGTAATGTTAGAACTGACTTTCATGTTCATCAAGTCAGTGAAAAGTGACTATTTTAAGAAGGTATGAATCATGCTTTACATTCATCTATCCATCTCTTGAACAGTGGGCAAAACCAGGATGCTCCCTCTAGTTTGTATGGGATGTCTAACTTTTAGACAAGCTAAAGTTAAGTGACATAACTCAAACCCATAGGTGATTTGTGCTTGGCCATAAAGAAAGTCTGAAATTGAGCTCTGTCCCACAGGCATAAAAATGTTTCTAAACATAAGACCATTTTTCTTCCTAACAGTGTAGGTAAGAATAAGTAAGAAACTGTTATCTCTGGCACTATCTGAAGTTTGAGAGCTTAACATGAAGTTAACATCTATCTTACCATAAATGTTGCATAGGATTTTCTGTGTTTTTTTGAAAGATAGAAAAAAAGAAGACCAAACATAAAAAGATGGATCTGTACTCCACAGGGTCTGAAGCTTCTCTAGCTTTTGCAGCTCCTTAAGAGGAATGATCCTCAGGAGGGATCCGTTCTTTGAAGTTCCTAACAAAGTGTGATGGTAACTCTCCCAAAGCCTTTGTAGAGTAGAGAATTCATATTATATGTTTCACTACAAAGCTCAGAGACCACACACTGTATACTGTAGCCTTCCCTGTGATTGCCTCATATAATTGTAGTCTCATGTAACCATACTGTTCATTATGCATTTACTATACCTGTGGAAAAAAAAAAGTTAAAAAAAAGGTATCTTGGGCCAATTTCCTTCATTGGAATATACTTGAGATAAGTCACGCACATACAAGTCCCATTCTTTTGCAGTGTAGTACATTGGCTCCAAGCATTTGTACAATTCTCCAGTGGAGAGAAATCTTCACCACAAATTTAACTCATACAAGCACATGTATTCTAGATATTTAAACAGAGCATTCTGGACATTTTTGAGAGATATTATCTTTCTATGTAAAAAATAAATGCAAGAAAGCAAGAAAGCTTTGTTTGTTTTAAATATTTATTTTTCTACATATCAATTTCTTCTTTTTCTCTCCACTTCTGTCTAAAATATGGAAAAATGTTTTTCATTACCTTTCTGCAAGAAATTTCTTGCATATACTATGTGCTTAAAATCTGTCAAACAGATTATTTTTTCAGAATGGTCCATTTTTAAGCTTATGTTAAATTAATTTTCAAAAGCAAATAAATAATTTTTGTCAGAGACAAGGTCTTTAATGATGAAACTCGGAATGTGCTATAACCGCTAAATTAATTTAAAGCAGAAAGAGTTGTGCTGTTTCAGCTATAACTATTGCAGTCTTTCCTGCTGTACAGCAATTAACAATTGACAAAGAATGTTAAATGTGTTTATTTCTATCTTAGAGTCGAGGAGCTAAGTCCAAATATGCACAGCAATTTTTGCACAGTGAGGAAAAGTACTAAAATATTATGGTGCCATGACCTTGTTTTAATCCTAATTCCCTAAAAAGGAAACAATTATAAGCAGTAATATTAATCCTTTCACTTTGAAGAGTGGAAAAAGCGGCCGGATCCAGAATGCAGGGGCAATGAAGACATTATGCAAAAGACAGTGAAGCACGGGCTCAAGACTCCCCTGAACAGCATGGTTCTATGCAAAGGTAGATGAGTATCCAACTGGCTCAGATGTGCCACAATTGATTGGTTTTACCAGCAACACAGCTTGTTCTTACCCTGTGGTAGCTGAAATTTTTTTAAGAGACAAATGGGCTTTTAGTATCTTCAGTTCTAATCCAAAGAGATTTTCATGAATTTTTCACCATACTTTGTAAACTCCAAGGAGGAGGTGGGGAGCTGCTAGAACTTCTTGGAACTGTTATTGATCCTCAGATACCTGCTGAGAGCACATGTCTATAACACTACTTAGCATTTGTACATTCATTTTTTAACTATGTTTTACTTAGAGGTAAACAAGAGAATTCTAAAATACAACTTCTGTCTGAAATGTCAATTTAACCCTTTTGCTGCTGCTTAGACTTCAACTTTATGATGAATGGGCCTACTTGTAATTTGACAGTTCAGTGAAATTTATTGAAAAATAAGTCTTTATCAAAACCTGTCATATGATCGCCCTAGTGGATGTGAGTACTAATCACGTAAATCCCTGTGCAACTAAATCTGTTAGCATTACCTTATTAATCTGAATCCCTCTCATTACCAATACTGGTCCTGACTCTCCCTCACAGCTAAGATAAACCAGAAACAATTGCATTTACATCATCAAAGTAATTAAACATTAACCCAAGCCAAAGGAATGAAACTGGCTTGCTTTTCTTTTTAAAGGCCTTTGAGCTTTGAAAAAAACCCTTTTGCTTTGAAAATAATTTGTTTTACTCATTGATTCATAGAATTTTCCTTATATCTTAGAAGAAATTCCAGCACTGCTGCGGGGTACACTGTGAATGAGCAGTGGTGGATATATTTGTCTCAGATGAGTCATCTGTCTTTTTTGCCTCACCCTGGCAGAAGGCTGTTCTGTCTTGACTTACTCTGTACTAGGGCTTACTTCTTCCCTTGATTCGTCAGTAAGAAAAGACACATGATAAAAGTGAATCAGACCTACAAAGTCATGTCATTCAGTGGATGGACAATCAGTTGTAGTAGGGTTTTGTGCTGCTTCTGCCCTGGTAACTGTACCTATATGGTTTTCATTCAATACAGATATAGTAGCAAAAAAACCTGCTAGAATTCACTGGATCTTTCTCTTTTGTCTCTTCTCAGAGAAAACCTGAATGTCTAAAAAAACACATATTCTTTTAGTTGCAGGGAAAACCAAACCTCTGTCTTAAACTGACAGCATTCATTAGGAGAAAACCATTAAATCTGTTGCTCTGAGAATGACTTTTCACTACCTCCTTCTTAAGGATCCTGGTTGCGATCTTTTCTTTCCTCATTAAAATGATACCATCTCCTTTCCAAAGTGCGACCTGTTTCAATCTTGCAAATGTTACTACTATTGATCAATTTCTGTCCTGGAGATAATAAGGCTTTTGCATCCAATCCTGTGAGATTCTGAAGGCATCCTGCAAAGTCTGATCTTCAGCTGGAGTTGAGGGAGTTCTGCCTGTACTGCTGTTTCTCCCAAGTGTTTTTATCAATTACTGCTTTTAGACAGTTTCAGTGCTTTTAAGAAGTACCTTTAGTTTATTGGTACTTTATTCCTAATTATATGACCAAGCTGTATACCTTTGCTTTTAGAGCACATATATTGGCATCCTGTCAGGCAGCACATTGATATTTATACTTGAATTGTTTGGTTTAATGTATGACTTGGCCTTGACTCTTGTTATCTAGAAGAAATATTGATTCCTTCTGAACCCCATTTTACTCTGCAATCTTCAGATACAAGCTTGTTAACTGCCCCATATCTTAGATCAACAACTTTGACAGAGTTTGCCTTAGGGGGAATAAGAGGGTGTTACAGTCCCCACGTGTTGAATTTTGTGCTTTTGTAGGTTACAGAAGCCTTGGTGGTAGTACTAGCTGTTTCTAAATCGCTGTAAAGATAGGCCAGTTCACCGACTTATACAGAGTTGTATTAAGAAAAAAACCAAAGCAAATCTCTGTGTTACCTTGGATAATTGCAGTATGTTTTATTTTATTGTTACTGCATTACTTATTGAAGACCATACCCATAATCAAACAATACCAGATCAAGCACTTCTGTCTAAATCAAAGTTATCTCAGGTTTTACACCAGAGAGTCATATGCTTTCAGCTCTGATGATTTCCCCAGTAGGATCTGTAAGGGTATGCAGGATCTTTCAGCAGATGTAGAAGGTGAGAGTGTCTGCTTAGCTAAGGTTATCTCATCAATGACATTTTCAATGCAAAAACAGATAATAATTAAAGGGGGGAAGCAACAAACAAAACACACAGACATATAGACCTGACAGATAAGCATAACTGAGTCAAGGACAAGATCAAAACCTCATCAGTCACACTAATTGATGGTCTATCTTGATGGTCTATCAAGAAACCACAGGCAAACTGAGGATTTGTGACCAATAAGGTTGCAAACTTGAGTGTCCGGGATATTGGAGCTTGGAAGGTGGTGTTCAGTGGGACTATGCAAACTGGTGAAGGAATGTGCAGGGGAAGGTAATTGGGGATGATGAACAAAGGAGGAATAGATAGAAAGGCCCACTGCATGCAGGTTGGGACCAGTCAGTATGTTTGTCTCACTGAGCCCTGCTCCTGATCACTGCTGACTGTCCTATTTTATTAAATCTTTTAACTCTCTGAGTAATCTCACTCTCTATCCCATGTGTGAGTGCTGCAAGGACTAGGTGCCAGCAACTGGGGTTGATGGATGTGAGTGAACTGCGTGCCAGTAACTGAAGTCAGATGAGGGGTGTGGGCACCCCTGGCCTGTGGTGTCAGCTACTGGAGCATGTGAGGTTCTTGGCTTCAGACACTGAGACAGGACTGGTGTGTGTCCCAAAAACCACATTGCGTAAGTGAGGTGAATGAGGGACTCAGCACCAGTGGCTGGAGTGGGACCGCAGGTCACAGCCCATGTGCCTGTTGCCAGATGTAAGAGAGCAAGTATCTGTATCTTCCCCAAACCACGTGTGCATGGGCATGTGTATGTGTGTCATTCACCACCAAACTTTAAGCTGGACTAGCTGCCGAGTAGGTGAACTGTGATGCAGGTGAGAGGGCTCAGGATCCATGTGGTAGTGTCAGACCAACAGAGGGGATGTGCTGTTACTTGGGAAAGCCACAAATGTGCATGCACATGTGAACCTAGAGAGTGTTGTGTGTATGCCTTCACTAGTCCTGATCAGCCGAGGAGGAAGACGGAACCTGTCTGTCTGTATTTATGATTTATGTGAGTCCTGTAAATAGGTGATGTTGAAAGCAGCTCTGTGTCTATGTTTGTTTGATGTGAGTCCTGTATGTAGGTACTGTTGAAGGCAGCGCTGTATCTGTGGCCATCTGTGTAGCTGGCACCAGTATTTTCCTCTGTGTGTGTGTGTCTGGGATATGTGCTCAGCCTCACTACGGGTTCAACCTGCAAATTGGAAAACAGCAGCCACATCCCTCAGCCTGAGCAGCGATACTGGCTCTCTGGGTGCCCCAGGCTGGGCTCCAGGATCTGGTCAGGAGTAGCCCCTGGCCCCAGAGCTGCTGGAAGTGGCTGCCCATCCCTTAATGTAAACTGTACAGGAATATGGTCCTATCCTTGAGTATTTGTTTAGCAATGAATAAACTCTCCAGTCATAGCTAATGTTGCTGTTAGCAATGAACTGCAGAACTTTCTGAATTTGTGGACTTGTTTTGCATGTTTAAATTCCCTATTTTAGTGTCATTTTAATATCATATAAAAATAGAGCTTGAAAGCTCAAATGATATGCAAGGTCCTGTAAGTGTACATGCATATTTACGTTATTCTGAACAGGTCCATGAATATATATTATACTGTCATAAACTGCAAGATATTAGCCAAAGATTGATTATTGTCCATGTTTCCACTACTGTGATTTTTGGCAGATCCACCTTCTGACTGAATGGAATGTTTGAATGTCAAGGTTGTTAAACCAGTAGCACTATAAAATTGTCAGACTTAGCTGTGCTTTTAAAAATATACATATGTTACATACATTCAAGGATGCATGGAGGTCCTGGTTTTTAAGGGGCTTCTCTTGAATCGTTATTTTAATGTTTTCTTGGATGATTGTCATGTCACAGAAGGAGGCAAAGGAATAATAGGCAAATTTTCTCTGAAAATGCCACTTAACAAGAAGATATTGTCTTTGTGTGAAAAGATATCTGTACAGGAGAGGATAACCATGAAGGTGAGGGACAACTGGATATCACTGGCAGTTATTTCTCTGCTGTCCATTACCTGTTTCTACTTGTTTATTCCTTGCAAGAATTAAATATACTTCTTACCTTCTAGTTTCTTTTCCTCAACTAGGATTTTCTACATATACACTTAATTAAAAGGTTATTAAAATGACGTGAATGTACGAAGATCAGATTTTGGCCATGTGTGCCTGGTGATATGTGTACTGTAAAGCACATTTTCAGTACAGAAGCAATGAACAAGGGTGAACCATTTCATTGACTATCATAAGAACATATAATATTTATTATACTGTTCAGTTTTAGAAAAAATTAGATAGCTGCTACTAAAGGACATGATAAACATTTTAGAGTGCAGCATCCATATTAACAGTAATGTTCATTTAGGCAAAATGGATTTTAGTTGTGAATTAAAAATTGACATTTTAAAGCTTAATCTTTATGCCTTTTTAAAGGTTAAATGCTAAAGCTGGGCATTGGAACAGTCCGGTTTGTGCAAAATAACCACTGAGGTTTCTGTATATAGTTAATAGAGACAAACAATACATGTTATAAATACAGTCCTGACCATGGATAATTTTGGAAGCAATTCTCTGGGGACTTGGGAAAAGCTAGGATTTTCTGTCTACACCTGAATTGCAACACTCATGGGAAGAAGTTGCCATCAGAAGGAAAACTGTCTCCCCCATTCTGAAAATATATGGGAAATTTAAGTTCTGGCAGACCCAGAACTCTAACTAGCAAAGATAGGTACCTGCAGAGGCAGGCAATCCTGGAGAGCTAGCACACTTTTTGATGGGGCTGACAAAGTTAAATTAGATTTAGGTTTCCTGGATCCTGTCCTAGTTTCCATCACCATTTTTTTTCCTTTTTATTTTGTATTTGAATAGAAGTCCTGTCTGTATTCAAACATGTAGATGCAACATCTACAGAATTATGAACATATGTAAATAAAAATATATTCTTGTTAAATGTCTTCAAGTGCCATGTGCCATGTCAGTGTGATAACAGTCTGATATAGCATTCAAAATTGGAATTATACATTAGAATTTGAAGCAGATAAAGTGAACATGATAGCAAGGCAGCAAATACATTCTGAATGCTGCCTGGGAAGATTAAGCAGGAAGACTGCAGGAATGAACAGGGCTGGATAAAATAGTGTGCTTCTAGATGTGAGAAAAATACTTATGGTGGCGATCTGGTATGTGGGAGTACAAGAGAAGCTATTTCTGAAATACCTCTGGGATTACGGACAAAGGGTCCATTAGATGGGAAACATCCTAGCGTTATATTATGATGAAATACAATATTTAAGAGAGGCAAACTAAGTAATTAGGCTCATATGGCTGAGGTTAGAATAGAGCTTCCAATTTTCCTTTTGGCAAGAAAATCTCAAGAAAATGATTGCTGTTTCATTTCACACAGTTCTGTAACACCTCTACTTTTAATTTTTATCTCAGTTTGCCAAAATTGCTATTATTACAAGGAAACCTTCCAAAACAGTTCGCATATAGTTTATTTCAAAGCTTGTCTTTGTATTATGATATGACTTTTATTTGGAAAATAGAATCAGGGAGCTTGAGAATTAGAGTACAATGGCAGAATACCCTACAAAATCTAAGTGTTGATTCACTAAGTCAGCCAATCATGATGGAGCCTTCCCCATTTCTACATTCTGCACAACACACTCTGGGACATGTGTCAAGACTGCAGTCATGTACTAAGAGAACTGTGTATGATTGTGTAAAATTGTCCTTATTTTCACAACAAGATTTTCATCAGTGAAAGCTATGCTTAGTGTCAAGGTTTTGCCATAAGGACTGGATTTCAACCATCAGGATGTACAAGGACCTTGATTGCTTATTAGCTCTGCATGTAGAAGGAGAAACCTTGTAGAGAAAATTAACTTTAAAATAGCTGCTTGTCACTAGGCCTACTAACTATGCTGTTAATATTGGGTCTGCAGTAACAAAGTTCTTTCTTCCTTTAAACCTTCATGGTGGTTGAGTGGAAACTGGAAGACATCATTACTCTGAAAACCAGAATATAGAAACAATTCATGGTTCTACATGCCCAAGAAGTCATGGAGTCTTCCCACAATGCATTGCACAGGTGAGTTTATGAAGTGACAACTAGGTAATGACATAGAAGAGAGACATTCCCACAACAAGCATTAGAGAGAAGCCAAAGCAGTGAATGAAATGCTTTTCATAGGGATAAATGCATGAGTTTATGACATTCAGATCACAAACTTTATGCAGTTGAGATACATGCTTAGTATTTTTCCTTGTTTCTAGGAGTTTCTGTTATTCACTCCTGCTAGCTAAAAGAAGAATATGCACACTGACATTTAAAAAAATATGTCAGATCTTAGCGTTCTTATTATTCATATTTATTGTAAAAAAATATGCTTTACATTTTTTTAAGGACCCTGAAATATTGAGCAGGTAACTTAGTGAATAGGGTACAAAAAAATAAATGGCTGTACAAAATGGGGAGGGGTGGCAGTTCTCTTCTGAATAAAATTAATTTCTTGTTTGTAAAACAGAAATTAAAAATTTCTTGCTGCCCAAAGGAAAATTTGTAATACCACAGAGATTAGAAATACCAGATGATGCACTTCTTGAAGTATCTGTGAAGAAGCAACTAAGCTGACTGTCTCTACACAAAAACTTGATGAAAATGTGCAAAGAGAAGTTGAGGCCTAAATTTTAAATTAAAAATTTGGTTTGTATTGTTTTATATCTCTCTGCTATTTTGTCACATAATCCTTTGTCTTAATCTTTGTTATTCCAACAAAACTAATTTTAAATGATCTTGTTTAAAAAAGAAATACAGGGTACTGATTAGATTTTGAATATATGTTTTCATAAAATAAAAGTGAACAGAGGTGAGACATGAGTTCTAAGGGCAAATTCTATTAGAGTAAAAGTAAAAATCACATTCCTATTGACCTTAGTGATGTAGAATCAACTACAGTTGGCTAAACAGATATTATACTGGTTTTATTTCTCAGCTATTTCTAGATTTAAAACAATATTTTGAATCTGTAACTGGAAATAAAAGAAGCGTCAATGACAAACTGCATACAGAATGAGGTATTAGTCTACAGAAGGAAATGTTGTCAATGCTGTCTATGAAAACAACCTAGGACAAGTCATACTCTCCCCTTTTCTTCCACAGTGAGGACATCTAACACTTTTACACAGGAAAGTGTTTCTGACTCATTTTGTTTACATTGCAGATAAAGCAGGAAAATATTAAGAAATAAGTTGAAGAATTGACTTTATTTGCAAAATGTAGTAAAAAAGGATTTTGAGGAAAAAAGGCATGATGCTGTGAAGGCTGAAGAGATACAGTGTCCTCTATAGTACATTAAAGATTGGCTGCTATAGGTGCAGAGAAAGCAAAATGACCTTTGATGGAGTGGGAGAACAATGGTTGAAGAAAAATGAACCATCTTGCTAAGATGATTTGAGTTGGTAACTGCAGGTGAATTTCTGGTCTTGGTCAAGAAACTACTGATTCAGTTAAGCCAGAATTTCAGCCAGTGGTATTCAACTCAAGTATTTGCAAATTTTCTTCTCAAACTGTCTCTCAGGCAGAGATATAATCACAAACCTCTAGACTGAGTGATTATTTTGAGATGAGGGACTGCTCTATCTTGAGGCTATGAAAATGGTGAAAGATATAACTGTCATTGGGTAATTACCAGTACAGCTACAGACTTTCTGTGATTGCAGACTCTTGGCTAGGTAGGACAGAAATATTTCAATCCCCTTTAAGTTCCTTCTCAGCCCAGCAATTTTTTATGTACAGAGGTCTTGTAGGTGTGTTGTAGCCTCATAAGGCATATTAGAGTTTTGTATATGTTAGCTAAAAAGAAAACTGCTGGATATTATTAATCTGTCATCACTTTTTCTCTGAGATTCAGAAGTATCTCTTTGCCACTGTGCTACCAACTACTCAAATGAGTAGATAAAATTGCTATGTGTTGTTCAAATACTTAATTTTAATTGACAAGACAGATTATCAGTGAGAAGAAATATCGTAAACACATAGAAATAGAATGGATTTTTTTATTACTTAACCATGCACAGTCATTTATTTGAGGCATAAAAATGTTTGTAGGACATGTAATGACAATACCATTATGAAGCAAGGCATTTTCAGGAGAGAAAATAAAAGGTGTAATCAAAAAAAAAGAGAAAGAAAACAATGACATATATAAAATATGGAAAGAAAGTTTTGAGAAACTGACAATAAGAAATAAATTGAGAAATATGATAAAGAGAGGAGATAAGATGTATGACTTCTCTGTATTTCACACTTGCTGATTGGTTATATGTCAATAAAAGATAGGGTCTAAGTTTTACATTTGCATTCCAGGTGATACTATTTTCCCACAGCTGATCTATAGCATCATGTGCCTTATATGATGTCTTTAAGAGACATTAAAAAATATTAGGAAATCTGCATTTCCCTTGCAACCAGGAATGCTTTCCTGACAAAGGGGAAAATGGTGAGTGATTGCTCACCATTTGCTCACCTTTTTACTGATAGTTAATTTGGATCTGTGCCACCCAGGTGCAATGGTGTGTAGGAAACCTTCCCAAAGATCATCTCTTAGGCCCTACAGGATGAGCAGGGTAATTCTGCAAAGACACTCTGTTTTCTGTGAGCAGAAGTCTTTATTGTGCCCAGGCATGATGCTTAGTGCAGCTGACATCCAGGCCAACTGAACGACTAGATTCTTATTTGCACCTTGCTCAGTCATAAGGACTTTGATATTGAAATTAAGATGGAGGATTGAGTTTGTGCTTCTGACACCACAAAACAATTCACAGGAAGAGAGTGAAAGTATAGCTCCTGAAACATGTTAACTATTGTGTTACAACACAGCCTGTGCCATAAAGAAACTGCCCAAATAATCCTAACTCCTCCCTCACCAAGATATTTATAGCTGACCTATAAAACAATTAAAATGTGAGCTAACAGCATCTGCTGATGATACTAAGATATTCAGTATAGTATAACTGAGGAGTCACTGTAAACAGTTATGGAAAGGTTTCACAAGCAATAAAATGAGCTACAATAAAAAAGCAATATTAAGCTACATTCCAATATAAATAGATGTGATATATGTAAAAAAAAAAAAAACTTTACTGTTATGTACACAATGATGGGCAAGTGAAATGCTAGGAATGACTAGAAAAAGATTAAGGAAATGAGACAAAACAATCACTATGTCACTGTATAAATTGAGGGATTGTACCTTGAACCCTCTGTCTAAAACAAAAAGGGCATAGTAGAAATAGAAAAAGTACAGAGAAGAGCAGGAAGGACAACTGTAATTAGGGCTGAACAGTCTTCAGTCTGCAGAAGAGAAAATATAGATGACCATTGGTAGCAGATTTTAGAAACAGAAGGCATTTGGGGCAATCAGCTTCAACTGTTTGCTGTCTTGTGCAGTACAGAATAAGGAGCGCCAGCAAATCTAGCAAGTTACAGACAAAACACAAACTTCCTTCTGTGTTGCTAAGTTGGAATTTCTTTGCCACAAGATGCTGCAGAGGCCAAATGATTACATGAGTTCAAAAAGAACCGTGTAAATTCATGTTAGAAGATCCCTACTGACAGTGATTAAATACCACCAAGTGCTCTGCGGCCCAAAGAGCTGCTGCACATTAAATCACGGGAAGTGAAGTGAGTGTTTTGGGGACATATGACTATAGTATTGCATTGTTCATATTTGCTTTTCTAAGTATTTGTTACTAGCAAATGTTGGAATAGGTTGACCTTTGATTTGACCCACTATGTTCCTTATAGTATTCTTATGTTCAATTACTTTCATCAACTGGAGATCAAGGTCCTTCCACAATCATAGAGAAACAGTAAGGAGTTGGTCAGTAAGGACAGTGCAGGCTGTGTTGTGGTGACAAACTGAAATCATATCAGAAGAAATTAAAGCAATTTGTCCTATTTGAGTTTAAAAATATATCCAGTCTCTCATAATCTGGAAAGCTGAGGTCTAATTCAATTGGAAAAGTTATTACACATACTCTTCTTGAATTTCTACAGTGATTTTAACTTGAATAGACTGACATTAAAAAAATAGAGCCTACATGTCAGTATCCCTTCAAAATCCTTTACCTCATGGATAGTTTAATAGTCATCAATACAGGAAGAATTGAATGCATCATGATACAATGAATTAAACATTAAGAAGGCAAAGGACAAATTTTTTCTCAGACCTATACGGCTGTTGGGTAACATCAATTTTATGGTGCGGCACTGTAGTTCATGAAATTCTTCACAAACAACACTTGTAGTTCCTAGTAAAAAATTGCTAGAACACGTTAATCAACTAACACTCATCTGTTAAACTACAGTTTAGGATTTTTTCCTCAAAAATTGGATGGACTATTGTAATAGCAATGTACCTCTTTCAGATTTACAAAAGATCATCAAATACAAAATCATAAATCTCCTCTAAAATGTTAATAAACATACTGTAAACACCTACAAATCCTGTCAAAACTTATTTAAACTTTCATAAACATTTTGTGCTCACTTGAAATGTATGACCCTGAGTTAGTTGCAGCAATAAATAACAAACTACTGAACCAGCTTCCACCTCAAAAGATCTTCAGAAGACACTTTCAGATTATATTTTTCATTGAGTTTATTAATATGCAATGCATATGTGGCTAATTATGGATTAAAAATGAGTATTTCTACATCAGCAATACTGAAACCATGTCTAAGAGAAAAAGAGAAGAAAAATGTCTTGAACTGAGGAAATGACTGAATTATTAATTCAGTCCAGATTTTGGTCAGGGTGTTGTATGAGTAGCAACTTTACAATTCTGTTATGACTTCTCATAACACTTAGCTACTTAAAATTGGTGTTATTTAGATTTTACTTAGATTTTAGACTAAACATATTTAGTTTACTGAATATTAACCATCATTGCCCAAGGGTTTCTACTTCATAGTTAATCTTCTGTAAAACTGACTTTGCAAAGACTAAAATGTTTAGTTTTGTTTGAATAGTACTTGCTTTAAAGTCAAACAGATGATTTGCCTGACTGGAATATTTGCTTATTTGTTTTAAAAGGTGGATTAAATGTGGCTATTCATCCTAAAAAAAACTTTCCTTAAGATTTACAAAAAAATTAAGAACAAAAACATTACTAAAAGCATGCAAATATTTTATTTCTTTTGACCATATTTCAGAAAAAAAATGGGGAAGTTAAGAACTAAAAGAAAGTGTCTGGTACATCTTTATATCATTACATATTTTCACAGAAAGATACATGTTTTTATAAAGTTTTATTGGGTTTATATGGAGAGGTGCTGGCAGTGGCAGCTGCAGGGCGGCCTCTGTGAGGAGAGGCCAGGGCTGCCCGGTGCCGGACACGGCCGGTTCCAGCCGGCTCCAACTGACCCACCGCAGCGCACGGCTGAGCCCCTCGGCCAAGACGGTGTCGCCTCAGGGAAAGCAGACTTAAGAAAGGGCAAAAGTGCCTGACAGAGAGAGGAGCGGGGGACAAAAAGGAGTGAGAAAGCCCTGCAGACACCCAGGTCAGTGGAGGGGGAGGAGGTGCTCCAGGTGCCAGAGCAGAGACTCCCCTGCAGCCTGTGCTGAAGACCATGGTGAAGCCAGTTGTCCCTCTGCAGCCCATGAAGGACCATGCAGGAGCAGGATCCTGGCAGCAGCTGTGGCCTGTGGGGGATCCACACTGGAGCAGTCTGCTCCTGAAGGACTGCATGCCATGGAAGGGACTCCACACTGGACCAGGGCAACAGCATGAAGAGGAAGGAGTGGCAGAGCCAAAGGGCAATGAACTGACAGCAACCCCGATTCCCCATCCCCCTACACTGCTCGGGGCGGGAGAAGGTGAAGGAGTCATGAACAAAGGAGTGAAATTGAGCCTGGGAAGAAGGGGGAGGTGGGGGAAACATTTTTGTTTTGTATGGTTTTGTATTGTTTTGTTTTCTTCAAGTTTTAGGTTGCTCACCATCCTAATCTATTTCTAATTGGCAATAAATTAATTTTCCCCGAGATGAGTCTGTTTTGCCCATGACAGTAACTGATAAGTAATCTCCCTGTCTTGATCTTGACCCTTGTGCTTTTCCATCTTATTTTCTCACCCAACCTATCGAGAAGGGTGAGTGAGAGAGTGGCTGAATGAGGGTCTAGTAGCCAGCCAAGTCCAACCTGCCCCAAAAGTGTAACCATGAATTGGAAACTTTAGTCTTTATTCCCCAGGAAGAAATGTTTTGCAGCAGATTTCTTTACTTCTAGAGAAAATTTATGCAGATGTTGGAGCAAATATAGTGTGATCTTCATTTCACTTTTCATAGGATCATGTTGAGTTTTCGCAAGAAACCTCTAGTAAAATATTTTGAGCACTGAGAAGGTGTAAGAGTGAAATTCACTCTGGAAGTAAGTGTGAGAATGCCAAACTTTCTTGTATTCCCATTGTGTAAGGTGCCCAAGTGAGTTTTTAATTTAATTCCTACTATCCTGTGAAGGTAGCTAAGAAGCATGTGCGTGGGTGGGTGTGTACTATATCATAACAGTCCTGATTCATCTGAAACACTCACGGGAGAGTTCTGAGCTTTTGCTCTGCATCTTTTCAAAGAGATTTAATTGAAATGAAACCTTACATGGATGCTGAGGCAGGAGCTGGGCTTGTGAAGTACACAATTCTGCACATTCAGCAGTTAAATGTAGGCAAAGGGAATTTTTCTATTACTGATTACATACACATGTATGATTTTTACCTTATTGGTAAAATAATAAAACAATTGTCTTAAGTACCTTGAATGTTATTAACAAAGCTACAACTAGTAACACAACAGAAAATTAAATATTAAAATGAAATATTTCTTTTTGCATTACTAATGTTTTCCACATGTAGGTATTAGTATAAAAAGCAGATAAGGCAATATATGCATTATAGTTATTCAAACATGGATTGCAAATAAATTTAGATATTATTAGGAAACGATGTATTCTTTATTCATTATGCTAGCCATTATACAGTGGGTGTTAAGAATGTAGAGATTACAAAGCATGTACTTTTATTGCAATGAAATAACATACAGCTGTTTTAAGCACAGTGAGATTATAATGTGTCCCATTGTACCTTATACTTTTTTTTTATAGTAGTTAGCTTGATTAAATAAACAACTAGAAATAGAAAGGAAAGGTATCCAACACTATCTTAAAATGTTCCTTACTGACAGCTATGCAGGATGACTTATGCTTTAATACCATTCCATTCAGCAGTCATGAAATGGTTGAGTACAAAGTAGCAGTGCTTTAAATAGTAGAAAAATCTATAAGTGTAAGGATAAATTGAAAATTAGGCCAAGGAAAATACTGCTCTGGGAAGTTAGGAAAGAATGATAGATTTTCCAGTACTAGTGTTTTAAAATCTGATATTTCATTTAATGATGTCACTTGCCCTAGTCAAAATGGTGCTTATTTTGGATGTAAGTAATACTAAGCCATTGGGCAGGCCCTCTGCATATGGACTAAATTTACATAGCATTGTCAAACCTGTCAAATGATATCAGGTTTTTTCCTAGAGCTATGAAAAATTATGCATTGACAAAACTAATCTCTCAGAATTAGAATCATACCAACCTTTGTTCATACTCTTAAGAAAGGAATTTAAGCCTGAACAGGAACAGGGTCATTATTTATCCAAAATGTGATATATTCATCTGAGGATGCTTTGGCTCTGTCAGTCTCTCTGTATATTACAGGGAAGGTATGGGTGTAGCACCTGGAAGTGCATACTCCAAGGTGCTTTAACTAGCAGCTACAGTAGCTCAGGACATGACATCAAAGAATTCAGCAAATTAAAGCAACACAGAACCATGAATACTTTCTCTAATTATGATAAAAAGTGAAGCCTGTGATGCTGCCATCTTCACTGCATTTACTCTTTGTGACACTATGTGAAAGGTGTGCCAAACTACAGGAGGCATCAAACAACTACAAAAATATTTGTACAAAAAGAAAACAGATTTGTGCAATGTTTGTCTTATTTACAGGATGACCAAGAATTGTAGAGCATTGCATTTTAATCTGAAATTGAAAGTTAAATTAGCAATATATACATTTAAGCAATTAAATTCTTCAGAGGTAATTAAAAGAACGCATTACTGTAAAACATTCAGTACTAAGGCTATTTCTACAAAGGTATAAATATGCAAAATTTCTCCTCTTGAGGCAAGTGACCAGTTTTACAACATTAAAAAGGCACTTATAAAATCTCTTTATAAATCAGTGAATCAAACCTCCAGCCGTTTTCCAGACAGTGTAAATATTTGATGTTCATAGAAATTGTGTTTGATTAAGTAACATAGGATTGGACTGCATTTCATTGACTGTTTCATGCAAAGAGAAGTTAAAGAGATGTTAAACACTGATGCAAGCTTAAATCACTGAAGATATGACTGTGCACTGACTGAAGAAATTAATCTATCCAATCTTAAGTGCAGATCAACTATTTTATGGATTTACTAGTAATATTAAATTAACAATACACAAACCATGCTCAACACTAGTTTGCTGATAACCATGATTCATTTTCATGTATATTGAGTAGCACCTTCCATATTACTTTTTGAACTTAATGTATTTTTTTATTGCAGAAAGAATTTTTCATAGACACTTTTTCTGATCTACCACTAGCAAATTAATTTATTCACAGTACAGCACCCAGTTGGTCAATCTTTGGTTTTGTTTCTACTGATAAATTATTTAGTTCGAGCAAATCATTGACACCATTCATGCTTGAAATCAGGGCATAAACTACATCTATAGAGATCTTAGAGAACCATAATAAATCACCATATTATCTGTATAAATCTCCACTAATCATCTGATATATAGAGATGGTAGGTCATTCATACAAATTAGAAATAAAAACTGAGTCCAGTCAAGGGCTCATAAAATCCATAATCATTATTTAGAACATCAAAGTCATTTTAGATTATGGTATGTCTTCTACACATATTTAAATTACAGCATTACTGTCTAAAATGTAATAGTCAAAATAGAGGTAACTTATAGAATGAGCTCATATCAGCATTTTTGACTCTTTATGATTAAAATTTATTATTTACTTTGATTAGAAAGAAAATATGAAATAAATTGTTTAACAATAAACTTGTTTGGAAGGAAATTATTATACCTTGGAAGAGGAGTGACTAAAATTGCTGCAGACAATATCTGTAAGAACCGATGAGAGAACGGAAAGGACTGCAAAGGCATGGATGGACAAGGAAGTGGGAGGAAAATCAATGGATCAGCCTCTGCTCTGATTTATACCCTTTGCAAACACATGATGCTGGATTCCAGTGGTTATAAATCATTATGTTTCTACTGAAACCAAAGGAACAATCCACGTTTAAGCTATCTGAAGCTCTGTCCAACATCTAGAAGTAGAGTGTCAAGAACTAGCAGACGGAGATGAATTTGGCCCTGTCTGTTTTATTGAAGGCCTTGGATATTAATGAAAGTACTGCATGAAAAAAGAGCGTCTGTTTATTCCTTTTCACTGATGACCATCAGTGGATGTAAATGAAAGGCTTATATATTTTCTACCAGCCTTGTAATATTATCTTATTTGTAAACTCTAGCAGTCACTTAAAGTAGAAATATAAACTAATTGCTTGATACCATTTGCTCACAGACTATGTCAATTCTGCTCTGTCAGCAGTCTCCTTCATTCCACATTATGCCAATGCATAATGTCATCCCCTTTCTTAAAAACTAGAAAGAATAAAAATAAAAGGAAAAAAAGACGCTATCACTACGGGATGGCAGTTCAGAGCTGTCCCCATCAATAAAAGACATTGTCTCTTAGGGTCACTGATGTTTTTCATCCTTTCAGTTTGCAACACAAACACCTCTCCCACCATAAAGGTTAGAAAGGTTTCTTTTCATCTTTCTACATCTCTCTGGTGAAAATAGGGAAAATAGCATGTTTCCAGATCCTAACTGAATAGCAATTTGTTCTGGAGAACCTGTGATCAAGTTACAAACTAAAGTGAGGGTAGGGTTTTCCTTGCAGGATGTGGTAGTCCATGTAAAAAATGCTGACACTTTAGCAGAGTGGCACCCTAAGGGAAAAGAGCTGTACACAAGGTCTGAAGGAGAACCTGGGATTTCTAAGGCTATTCAAATCCAGGGTTCAGAGGTGGCTCTAGGAGCAGTACACGCTGAGAATTTTTAGGCTAGGTATAGTAACAAAAGAAGTTCATACCCTCAGGGAAAGATACTAAGCTGATCAGAAGCTAGTGCAAAAATCCTCATCTGCAGATTCCTGGTTTCAATTACTTTTTTTTCTTGTAAAACTTTTTCAAAAGCCAGTAGGTATCATTTTTTGTGACAAGAATGTTGTATGTTCTGGTCCCCCCTCCTATATTATCTAGGGCAGATTAAAGGTCAGATAAACAAGCAGTGTTTTATGGGCTGCTCCTTGTTTTGGAGTATTCAGATAGAAGGTCCACCCTGAACTACACTGAGAAGGGAACAGCAAGAGAAAATACAGGTGTTACAGATAGCAAAGGGGTAGTAATGTAAATTCAGCTGGCCAACCCTGACTAGTGGCTAAACTAAGACAACAGCAACATGAGAAATGGCAGAAATGAAAGACTATGTATAAAGAGATGCATTACCTTACAGAACTGCTGATCAAGGTGGAATTTTCCAGGGCAACCACATCATGAATAACAAATAAGTGTAAAAAGTCAGCAAAACTAAAACCCCTGGGGAAAGAGTAAGTAGTACTAGCTGGCTTATTTTGGAGGGGATGATGGTGGTAAAGATGAAGAAATGGGACTGTGAAAAGACCTGTAAAAGGGGTAGTAAATCATGTGATTGGAGCTGATCAGGAATACATTTCACCCAGCCCAATGCTTGATCACTACTCTTTGGAGCAGGACACTGGAACTGCTCTTTCCACTCTACTCATGTCTGGCTTAGCTCTATGATCAGGAAGGACACGGGGTGATTTTCCCTATCATCAGTGAGGGAATATCCGGACATCTCTTCCTAACACCAACAAGGGGATGCCTGGAGGGTACCACTTACCAAGGCCTTTTTCTCTCCTTAGCACTCTTAACTGAGTGTCCCATTACAACGTTTTATGTTTGTGGGGTTTTTTTCCTAATGATACAACAGCTTAAATTGTAGAGGTGAAGAATCCCCCTCCCTCCACCATTCTCATGCTGCTTTTACTCTGGGGAAAGTGTTCATCCTCAATGCAAGAGTAGAAATTCAAACCTTTTATTATGGAGAAAACTAACTCCTAGGTTACACAGTTTCTCTTCCAAAAGTCTCTGTATTTTGCCGTGAAAATAACAGTGATCAGTAAGCTGTGTACTCCATTTAAAGCCCTCCTTGATAATTTCTATATCATGATAGAGATAATATGTTGTACTGTCTTGTCCTCTAATGTAGACTATGTTTACATTTGTTTTTAATAAAGGTATTCTTTATTCTTAGCAACAGGAGATGATCAGACTCACTCCTTTTGGTCTTGCAAATAAAACCCTGTGGTTCAAGTAGAGGAGTTGAAGGGAAAACTCTGTGGGAAAAATAAAGAAAACTACATTTTAAAATGTGGTAATGATGTAGCAAAAGGAATTTAAATGGTTGAATCCAACAGTTCAGCTTGGAATATGTAAGGCCAATAGTTGAATGTTATTTTTTTAACGTGTCATTTTAAAATATGCTTGTTCACACTCTGACATATTGTAGCATCTAAAAAAATCTGGTTATATTTTAGATTAACAGAATGCATCTTTAATTATGCTCTCTTTAGTTAATAGTTTTGAGAATTTTGCTGTATTAAAGAGCTTTAGCCCATCAAAAAGGTTTTTCTGAGCTTCTCTGACTCTACATCATAGCAGACACCAATGTCACACCAGTCTCTAGGGAATTCTCAGATGCATATACCCTAAACTTCCTCCCACAGAGATTTAAAGAATTACTGCTTAGTACTTACATTCAAGCTTTGTTCTCCATGTAAAATATTCAGCTCTGTACTGCTCTGTGTGGCTGTACATCAGATGACAGCCATCAGGGCTCGTTTTTCAGATTAAATAGTATTAGCTCTGATTAAAAGAAGCAGTATCCAAAGGAAGCAATTGCTATCAAAGTTGAGCTTCAAACAAACTTCCCTGTATAGCTAACTATTGTTCATACCATGATGATCATGCTTTATTGTTACAGTTCTCTGTTATCAAGTGATAATAAACTCAAAAGCTATTAAAAAGACCCAAAGAGATTATTCCTTGTTGCACATCAGACAGACTTTTATATGTTCCTAACAGTGCTAGGCACAATAATGGTCAGAAGTTGCATACAACATGTTTATTCAGATCTGATATTCTCACCATTTCTTGATATACCCACATACATTTAGAGACTTTAAGAATAAGCTATTTGCTTACCAGGTTCACACATGGAGGCACGGCCAAAAATCACAACTTCCCTTCCCTTCCCTTCCCTTCCCTTCCCTTCCCTTCCCTTCCCTTCCCTTCCCTTCCCTTCCCTTCCCTTCCCTTCCCTTCCCTTCCCTTCCCTTCCCTTCCCTTCCCTTCCCTTCCCTTCCCTTCCCTTCCCTTCCCTTCCCTTCCCTTCCCTTCCCTTCCCTTCCCTTCCCTTCCCTTCCCTTCCCTTCCCTTCCCTTCCCTTCCCTTCCCTTCCCTTCCCTTCCCTTCCCTTCCCTTCCCTCATCTAAAACAGTGAAGAGGAGATTCAGTTTTATACTTAAAAAGATGAAAAGAAGCCATAGAATTTGCCAGCCTAGTTGCTGAAATATAGATGTTCTGTTATCACCACAGATGTTAGATAAAGTTTTCCACAACTGACTTCTTTTAACTCTGTACAATACAGATGGAATACTCAAAGGTCAGCTACTTAGAAAATAAAGGCATTTGTTCACTTGTATGAGATAACTTTGCAGTCTATGTCATCATTAATTTTACCACTATTACCCTAAACAGATGTCTATTTTTATGTGCATATGTTTGAAGACCATAGAAGCTATTCTTTCTAAAACATTGACCGCTGATATAATGATTCACTTCTGTCCAAAAATGTGTGTACTATAATGAGCTGCAGAACCAAGGCATCCAGTAGACCTGCAGAATTGAATCTCATCTTGATAATTTGGCACACAACACTAGTGACAAACATGTGATCATAATTGTCTGGTTAACTGACATGCTGGACAACTGGTGAAATGGATGGGTACTTGTGCTAGAATGAATATTGTAGATAACATAGTGTGAAAAAAGATAGGTGATGAGATTTTTATTCTATCTTACAGTAGGAGTTTCATGCTGCAGTAATTCTACTGCACTGTGCACTGCACTGCATTGCATTTGTCTGAAAAATAAAAACCCCAAATTGTTCCAGGCTACTGTTAAATGATAGCAGGACAATGGAAAGCAATATCCAAAATCAGTGTGCAATGTGATGTATGCTGTCATCCACATATGAAAGCTTTCAATAGATTTCAGTTGACATATGTAAAAAATAACTTTTCATATTCTACATATTCAATACAAGTGGCTATATTTTTTAACTTGTCTTGTAAATTAATAAGCTAACATGAGAAAGATCAATCCTGGCTTGTTGTTGTCAATGGAAAAAATTCACTTGGCTTCACTGCAAATGATTGCACTTTACATATAACCGAATATGAAATAAATCAGCTATACACTAGGTTGATAAACAAGAGAAGTATGACCAAGCAGAATGAACAGAGGCCACAGGCTCCATGTTCTGAAGCTTATACTTGATATTTTCTGTGAGCTGGCAAACATAGGGTTACTTTTTTTTTTTTTTTTGGGGGGGGGGGATATGTATTCATCAAAGAGATTATAATTCACTGAAAACCAGTACAACTTTTGCACAACATAGTATTTAATGTTCTGAGAGCAGAAAACAAACATAAGTGAGTCCCAAGAGAAAAATCACAGTTCTTAGTTAAACTATTGAAAAGTCCTCTGCATTTTGCAAGTTCCAAGCTTTTTCTCAATAAGGTATGAATCATGTAGAAGGAATACATATGCTCTACAGTTTTTTGTCTTTGAGAAATCAAATCTGCAAACATGAATGGTTTGGTAGACTTAGCTTTATGCAGAAAGTAGCTGGTTTATGGCTGGACCATAATGCGGAGACATTGCAGAAGTGTGAGATTACCAAGTGGACATGACTGGAGGATGCATGCTGACAGCCTGCCTGCCTGTACTCTCTGAAGGATGACTAAGCCAGTGTAATTGAAATCAGGTGCTTTGGACCAAATTTCTAGTTTACAGAGCAGGAAAGCCAGTACTTTACTCAGGAGTGAATTGTAAGACATGATGCTCCCTCACTTTCATGACTCACATGATTCTGATAGAGCAGGTAGTTGACAAGGAAGAATATAGGGTTGATTGTATATCTGTTGTACTTACTGCAAGGGATACTAAGCCCAGATTCTGTGCTTTGTTATCACGCCTCTGTTGAGAACCACACATAATTTGGGCAATGTTTACCGGGATGAAATTTAACAAGTCATAATGCCAGATTCTGCACCTAGGACAAAGTAATGCTGGGCACAAGTATAAATTGGGAGATGAGTGGCTGGAGAGCAGCCCTGCAGAAAGGGATCTGGGGCTGCTGTTCAACAGCAGGCTTTGTATGAGTCCGCAGCGTGCCCTCTTGCTTTTACCCAAGAGAGGAAACAGCATCCTGGGTGCATCAAACACAGTATAACCTCAAGAGAGGTGATTATCCCGCTGTATTCAGCGTTGGTGTGGCCTCACCTTGAGTACTTTGTGCAATTCTTAGTAGGTTTGTGCAGGGTAAGAAAATATGATGAAATGATATGTGAAGCCAATAGAAGCTTGTTACTGAATTTGGTGCAGGCAGGATTTCATCCTGATGTTTTAGATCTTTTAAACAAGTGCACAAAATAAACTACAGTAACGAATCCAGCTGTTCAATGATGAGCAGCTAATCAATCAGCTTTTAGATATGAACAGACATGGCTAACTAAAATATTTTAAAAATCTCATATTTGCTTCACTAACCAAACTTACTCAGAAAAGCCAAAGAGTTCCAATGGCACTTTGTGCACTTTCTTTAAAAAAATAAAATAAAATAGAACCTGTCCCTAGAAAAAAGTCTTTAGCCAAATCCTCCTTCAGTCTTTCATTTTCATTTTTAGCTTCTACTACATAAACTTCATCCCGCTTGCTCCAGGCTCACTGAGAATACCAGTGAAATGAACCGTGGGGTTTTGTGGTTATGTCCATTTTACCATCTCTAATGTTTTGCTCTGTCTTCTGTAATGTACAACAACAAGGTTCTCTCACCAAACATTTTCAAAGTGCTGTGAATACAATAAGGGGTAGACTAGTGCCTCCTGTTCTGGTTGTGTAGTGTTACCCAGATGATGGAAATTCTTTCCTAAATGATATCTTCAGACACATAGAAGATGTGAACAGATTTACAGCCAATATAAAATTCAAGCATAAACAATTTCTATCCCAGATGGCATTTCTAAATAACTCAGTACAGAGGATTCTGACATGGGATACAGTCCTTCATGGACACAGTGAGCTTATTTTGCAGAACAGAGCTTAACACATTTTGCAAGGTTGGTTAAGAGCTATTCTGTTATCAGCATTTTATTCTGCTGGTATTGCAGGTTACTCAACAAAGGGAGACTATCCTGCTTCAGTGAAGCCAAAGACTACTTCTTAGGACACAAGTCTACCTCTATGGAATAACCAGCTGCATGAAGGCTTTAGACTTTATTCCTGAATAAACTGGCAACTGCTCAGCAAAATTCTCCATACAGAATCTGTAGCTTTGTTCTGTCTCATTCCTCACTGATCATAAAGACGAACATATTCTTACAAAGCAAGAATGTGAACTTTGCCTGCTCAGTTATGACTTTTATATCATGGACATTTTTAGGATAATGCTATCTCTTTTGATAGACCACATAGACATCTCTCAGGTCTGCAATTTCACTTCCTTCAAATATAAAATTTTGATGTCATAAAATTTAATTTATTGCTCAAAAGGGTAATAATTTCTAATAAATTTCAGTATTTTTAAAATCAATTATGATTTTTTAAATATAAAATTGAAATTAATTTAATTTGAAGATTATACTTGATATCAGTAAGTATCAGGTTTCTCCAATCTGTCCAAATCTGTTTACACACAAAAAAATATTATATCTGCTGCTTCTGGGATCTGAACAAGCATTATAAATTCTACAACTTTTAAGAAATTTAGACAAGTAGGATTTCAAGATATATTTTTAGACCTAATACAAGCCTCCTGAAGTGCGTGTGTACATTCTGTTAAATCTTTGAGTATACAATGTTTCAATTAAGAATTTATACATCCTCTGTTTTTATTTTCGGAAATGGTTGCCATTTCCCTTTTTTGGACAACCTAACTCAATAAGTTAAGTTGTTTCAGTTAGCTGACATTATAATATAAACTCAGGCATTTGAAAGCTAATGCATTTCACAGAATAAAATTCCATTTTTCTTCTTCTACTTGATATGATGCAATTTTATGATCAAGAATTGTAGCAAATTCTTTCTTTGTATATCAACCTGCACTAATGCACCATGTCACAAACATCACCACATGCAAAATCAGATAGCTGTAAACCAAAGACTATATCCTGAAAACCTATTTGCACTTTGTGAAAAAGTATTAGTATTTCACAAGTATGAGGATGACTCCAACATTCCTAACTTCATCATATGTATTTATCATAAAAACCACAATTATGCAATACCTATTAATGTAACTAAAAGTAATTTCTATAGCTAAATAATATTTTAAGATTCTTGCAACTGGAGAATATCGAGGTAGTTATCTTATGGAAGCATGCCTGACCATTTCCATATATTCACATCTGACAAAAGAAATATCTCCTATAATTCTAAAACTTTTTTGGCAAATGAATAATAATGATCAGTGACTTGTGTCTGCAAGATTAAATTATGGCTCACCTAAAGCGTACTTCTCAGTATTATGCAGTATATGAGATAGATAATTAACTGGAAATGTATTTATTCTCATTTCCCATTAATTTGTGAGTAGAATTATGTCTCCTAAATTTAGCAGTAGAGTTATCATCCACAAATAATAACACTTTGTCAATGTTTAAATCATTTGACAGTAGTACACTTTCTATATTTTCAGAGTTCCAGTGCTGCTTCATTACTGCCTTGAAAATCATCAAGCAAAGAATGGACTATTACACTTCCAAGTGGGTGGTGATTAAGTAACCTGGAAACATTTTGATATTTGTACGTATTTAAGGCATCAGTGACTACAGAGAAAATTATGTCCTTTTCATCTAAGTCTCAGTCTAAAAGATGACCATTTCAGCTAAGAGATTATACACTGTTGGCAATACAGGATAGTCCGGTCCTGTCAAGATGTATCATTTCAGCAACAGGCAAATCTTGGAACATAAAATCACTGTTAAGTGATCCATGTGAAAGTCTGTGGGTGACATTGCAGTACACTGTTCCTCCTTTTTCTGGGACCAGTTTGCCTTTTTCTTTTTTTTTTGTATTTTGGTAATTTCTTGGAAATACAAAATGTTTTATTAATTTTGTTCTCAGAAGCTATGCTAGAATTATTTTAATCATCCTATCCATTCACATGCTGTCTTACATCTGACAGTACATTATAAGTAGCTGAGAAACTTCTACTTCATAAACTACAGCTTATGATACTTATTTCTATCTTTACTGAGCCATGTAAAATAATTTCCCTATTTATTCTAGGAAGTTCCTCCTCCTTTAGCAACACTACCATCACAGTCACTGTCAAGGGCACAGTCTATGTGGGATGCAATCATCTAACTAGAAGCACACAAATGATATTATATGCAACCCTTGATCCAGATCCATTTTCTGCTTCCCATCCTGTGTTTATTGTATTGAAAGGCTATAGTCACTGTATCTTTTCTGGTATCTCATTAGTACACTGTAAAATTAATCTCTGAATATTGAATAAGTGATCATAAAAATGAACTTAGCTCAAATGCTTTAAGACAAATTGCAGCTGTTCTGGAAATATATTTCACAGTTGTATGTTTATTTCAATAATGGTTAATTTTTTTCCTGTGTGAAATTTTAGAGATATTTGATACATGTCATTTATATATTTTTATTTTTAAAAGATTTTTCTTGAAATTGAGTGTGAGGGACCTGATCAAGAATCTGGTAAGTGGAAAAAAAGAGCCTTCAGCAAAGAGATCACAGATTTGCATGAGAGGATTTGCAGTTTCTGTCTCAGTCATTCCCAGCTCTTCGCTTGACTAACACATTTTCATGCAGAAGTCTCAGTGTATGATTTGATAAGTTTGGGGGGAATTTAAGGTTTTATTCATTTATGATCTCTTTTGACATTCTCATCACATTGCTGTACTCATAGGAGTACAAAATGCACCTGTTGCACAGTATAATTGAAGTCTGTGAGAAGCGCATCTCTCATGCATATATGTGTTGTTGCATCTGGATGAATAGTTCTAGAGAGCTGTAGTAAGTCCTTTCCACCCCGTGTCTGAAGAAGCTTATGAGATACTATTATTTAAAGTCCAACCCTACAGATGGATTTAACAAGTGTTTTCAATAAAACATATTAGTGTTCATAAAGGCCAAGATTTTATTATTCACATTAATGTACCTTTCCAGCTGGAGATTACTATGATAATTACTATATTCTATATTCTACTCCCTTATCTAGCATTACAGTACAAAATGAGAGGTCTGGTACTATATCGGATTTTAACAAACTCTCAACCACAAAGCTGCATCTGTGGTTTGTATTTCAGATATGATATGTAGAACAGCTTTAGGACAACATGAAGAGTGTTTTTTTTCTCAACTTTATGATTAGTTTTTACCTAAAGATTAAAACTTGTATTATAAAATCTGTAGCAGGATGAAACGAAATAACCTAAACTTTGACATTCTTGCCCTCAGTTAATGAGTCTTTCACAAAGATTGTCATGTTCAGTTTAGAAAGTTTTGGTGGGAGTTGATAATTTTTTTTCTTCTACATTTTACAAGCTTTTTCAAATTCAGCAGAGAGAAGCTATTCCACTCATTTCAATTTAGTAACCATCAGCAGGCAATGTGGCAAAATCTAGATGTTTTAGTTAAAAAGTTGTTGCTTTTTAACAGCTTCTGAAACGTATAAAAATGTAGTTTCCAGGTAACCAGGCAGCATGCTGGGATGTTCAGTATAAGCAGGTAAGGTTATAGGCTGAAACAGAAACAAAAAAAAATACAAAAGAAAACTTTTCCTGCCGGCCATGAAATGTAAGTAGAGCGTCGGTATAGTCACCATTTCAGTAGCAGCTATTTTTCCTCTGTACAAAACAGATAATGGCTTTTACAGTGACATTTATTTCTCTAGCACCTTTTTTGCTCACTATTTCTATTAATTTTTTTCTCGTCATAAGAAGCCCTATGTTGTTGTGCTCTGTTGTCACTGGGGACTGTACTGGCAGTGCAGGTCCAGTTAATCTCTACCAGTCTTGGATGATACCAGTTTCCTCACATTTATGGTACTTCATTCACACAGGTCAGCTTTGGCTTTTGGTTAATGAGACTTCTTAAATTCCATGAGGATTTTCACGAACTACTGAAATACTGACTCTGGAAAAGGAAAAAAGAAATGGTGCTGGCTGTTTCCAAACATTTTCCATTCGTTGATTGCTATGCCAAAATGCTTGAAAGATTGCAGTCTCTGTAGAAAACTGTGATTAAAGGACAAATCAACAATAATTTCTCAGGAAGCTGAAACCTTTAATTTTCAAATGGCTACTATTAGAGTCTTGCCAAAAGTAATCTGGAAAGGATAAAACTAAAAATATAACTACAGAAAAAAAAGCAATCCTAGGGCTGTTTTACTGCTAATAGAGAAGATGATCTTAAGCTGTTACCAACCAGTCTGAAGATGTGGCAGCTTGGGGATCAGCTGGTTTAACAAATGAAGAAAATTGTTTATCTCAAAGAACAAGATTAAAGAATGTGAGCTTTGAAGTGGGAATCCAAGTCTCAAACTGAAGTTTAAATATTTAACAGTATTTATATGAAGTAATAAAAGGTACATGAAGTGGCTCTCAATCTCCAGTCTGGTGACTAATAGTAGTTTGGTGGTGAGCCAGTATTCTTCACTCAAATATATGGGCGTCTTTGGAGTAGGTATCTTATTTTTTTTAATGTAGAAATGGACAGTCACACCTGGGAATTGTATCTCTCGTGTGCATACACTGGACATAGTCTTCTTAGAAAAATGCTTATAAAACAACATTGATTTGATGTAACTGGAGCCTAGACATATCACAGAGAACAAAGGTTAAAAAGAATATAAGAGATCAGAGGAATATTCATAAAACTTCAGGAAGTTACCACCTCACACATCAAAATTGCTGTCTGTCATCTGAGCTGCAGTAACTCCTCTTGTGCATATCTTCACAGAATCACAGAATCATCTAGGTTGGAAGAGACCTTGAAGATCATCTAGTCCAACCGTTAACCTAACACTGACAGTTCCCAACTACACCATATCAGCGCTATGTCAATGTGACTCTTAAACACCTCCAGGGATGGGGACTCCACCACTGCCCTGGGCAGCCCATTCCAACACCTAACAACCCGTTCTGTAAAGAAATACTTCCTAATATCCAGTCTAAACCTTCCCTGGCACAACTTGAAGCCATTCCCTCTTGTCCTATCGCTTGTTACTTGGTTGAAGAGACTCAGCTCACCTTTCTGCAACCTCATTTCAGGTACTTGTAGAGGGTGATGAGGTGTCCCCTCAGCCTCCTCTTCTCCAGACTAAACAACCCCAGTTCCCTCAGCCGCTGCTCATAAGACCTGTCCTCCAGACCCTTCACCAGCTTCACTGCCCTTCTTTGGACACGGTCGAGTAATTCAATGTCCTTTTTGTAGTGAGGGGCCCAAAACTGAACACAATAATCGAGTTGTGGCCTCACCAGTGCTGAGTACAGGGATAAGATCACTCCCCTGTCCCTGCTGGCCACGCTGTTTCTAATACGAGCCAAGATACCATTGGCTTTCTTGGCCACCTGGGCACACTGCTGGCTCCTGTTCAGCCAGCTGTCAATCAACACCCCTAGGTCCCTCTCTGCCTGACAGCTCTCCAGCCACTCCTCCCCAAGTCTGTAGCGCTGCTGGGGGTTGTTGTGGCCCAAGTGCAGCACCCGGCATTTGGCCTTATTGAAACTCCTACAGTTGGCCTTAGCCCATCGCTCCAGCCTGTCCAGATCTCTCTGCAGAGCCTCCCTACCCTCGAGCAGATCAACACTGCCACCCAACTTGGTGTCGTCTGCAAACTTACTGAGGGTGTAGTCGATCCCCTCGTCTAGAACATCAATAAAGATGTTTAACAGAAGAGGCCCCAAAACCGAGCCCTGAGGGACACCACTCATGACCAGCTTCCAACTGGATTTAACTCCATTCACCACAACTCTTTGGGCCCGGCCATCCAGCCAGTTTTTTACCCAACGAAACGTATGCCCATCCAAGCCACGAGCAGCCAGTTTTGCCAGGAGAATTCTGTGGGAAATGGTGTCAAAGGCCTTACTGAAGGCAAGGTAAACTACATCCACAGCCTTTCCCTCATCCAATAAGCAGGTCACCCTGTCGTAAAAGGAGATCAGGTTTGTCAAGCAGGACCTGCCTTTCATAAGCCCATGCTGACTGGGCCTGAACATCTGGTGGTCCCGCATGTGTTGTATGATGGTACTCAGGATGATCTGCTCCATCAGCTTCTCGGGCACCGAAGTCAAGTTCACAGGCCTGTAATTTCACGGATCATCCTTCCGACCCTTCTTATATATGGGCATCACATTGGCCAATTTCCAATCTGTTGGGACCTCCCCAGTCAGCCAGGACTGCTGGTAAATGATGGAAAGCAGCTTGGCGAACACCCCAGCCAGCTCCTTCAGCACCCTCGGGTGTATCCCATCCAGTCCCATAGACTTGTGTATGTCTATGTGATGCAGTAGGTCACTGACTATCTCCTCCTGGAATATGGGGGGGGTCGTTCTCCCAGTCTCTGTCTTCTGGCTGAGGAGGCTGGATTCCCTCAGTACAACGAGTCTTGTTAATAAAGACTGAGGCAAAGAAGACATTAAGCACCTCAGCCCTTTCTTCATCACTTACCATGTTTCCTTCTGCATCTAGCAGGGGATGGAGGCTCTCCCTGGTCTTTCTTTTACTGTTGACATACTTATAGAAACATTTCTTGTTGCCCTTGACTGCTGAAGCCTGATTAACTTCCAGCTGGGCTTTAGACCTCCTGATTTCCACCCTGCATAGCCTCACAGCATCTTTGTAATCACTGTGAGTGGCTAGCCCCTTCTTCCAAAGACCGTAAACTCTCTTTTTCTCCCTGAGTTCCAGCCAAAGCTCCCTGTTTAGCCAGGGTGGTCCTGCTCCTGTGCCATGAAGATTTTCTTCTTAAAGAGTGTCCAGCCTTCCTGGACCCCTATACCCTTCAAGACCGTCTCTCAAGGGATTCTGTCAAGCAGGTGCCTAAACAAGACAAAGTCAGCACTTTGGAAGTCAAGGATGTCAGTTCTGCTGGTCCCTCTCCTGGCCTCTCTAAGAATAGAGAACTCTATTATTTTGTGACTGCTGTGCCCTAGTCGGCTTCCAACCGCCACATCATCCACCAGTCCTTCTCTGTTCACAAAGAGAAGGTCCAGCAGGGCACCTTCTCTGGTTGTTTCACTCACCAGCTGTGTTAGAAAATTATCTCCCACACATTCCAGGAATTTCTGGGACTGGTCCCGCTCTGCTGTGTTGTATTCCCAGCAGATGTCTGGGAAGTTAAAGTCTCCCACAAGAACAAGGGCAAGCGATCATGAGATTTCTCTTAAGTGCCTATAGAATATTCCATCCACTTCTCTGTCCTGGTTGGGTGGGCTATAGTAGACTCGTACTACAGCATCTGCTCTGTTGGCCTTCCCCCTGATTCTAACACAAAGACATTCCACCCTGTCTTCACTACACTTGTACTCAAAGCAATCATAACAGTTCCTAACATACAGCGCCACCCCACTGCCTCTCCTTCCTTGTCTATCCCTCTTAAAGAGTTCACTTGGTGCACTCCAGTCATGGCATCCCACCATGTTTCTCTAATAGCCACTACATCATAATTTTCCTGCTGCATCGTGGCTTCAAGCTCCTCTTGTTTGTTACCCATGCTGTGTGCATTGGTATACACGCACTTCAGGTGGGCTGATGTCCCCAGCACCTTATTGCATTTAGAGGTCCTAAGTCCAGCCTGACCTTTCGCAGGTGTTACCACAGTTACTGATCCATCAGTATCCTTTGCATTTTTGTTGTGCTGCACGTCTCCATCCCTTGTCTCCACTGGGATAACAGGGAGAGGGTCGTTGCTGGCACAACAGCCAGCAAACTCTGGTGACCTACCATGGGGTTTATGTCTGGGAGTTCCAGTTCCCTTTAAATCTAGTTTAAAGCTCTCTCAATGAGCCCAGCTAATTCCTGCCCCAAGATCCTTTTCCCCCTCTGGGACATGCCAAAAGGTCTGGCGTCATGTATACTAACCCATGATTGAAAAATCTGAAGCCCTGACGGTAATACCAGTCTTGGAGCCACAAGTTCATCTGTTGAGTTCAACTGTAATCTTCTTCATCCATCCCCACAACTGAAGGAATGGAGGAGAACACAGTTTGTACCCCTGACCCTTTAACCAGTTTCCCCAAGGCCTTGAAATCTCTCTTCATCGATTTAGGACTTCTCCTGGTAATATCGTTGGTACCTACCTGAAAGACCAAGAGAGGGTAGTAGTCCTTGGGTCTCACTAGAGCAGGGAGTTTAGCCGTGAGGTCCTTTACCCGGGCCCCAGGAAGGCAGCAGACTTCCCTATGAAGTGGGTCCCATCTGCATATTGGGCCTTCGACACCCCTCAGAATGGTGTTACCCACTACAATGACTCTTCTGGGGTTCTTTTTAGAATTGTTTTTAATACCTGCTCTAGAGCGACCGGGCCTTGGTGGACCTTGATCTTCCTCCTTGTTTGTCTCATTCTCTTCATCCTTTTCTACTTCATTACAAAGTTCCAGGGCCCCATACTTATTGTGAAGGGGCACCATGGTAGGTGAGGGCAGTTAGGAGAGGATTTTCCTGCCTCCCTGGGCAGGAACCTGTTTCCAGTCTCCCCCATCTCTTAGGTTCCCTTATTCTGCCTGGTAGCAGGAGGGTGAGGGATCACCTGCCTCTTTTGGAGCCTCCATTTGCTTCTTTTGCTTCTGGGGTGCTAAGGTGCTGCTCCACCAATCAATTTCTCTTTTGCATGCCCTAATACTTCTTAATCTTGTGACCTCTTCTTTGAGTTCTGCCACCAGGCTGAGCAGGTCATCCAGCTGATCACGGCGCACACAGGTGTTGTCACTGCTGCCCTCTGACAGGATTGACAGGCTCAGGCACTCCCTGCAGCCTGGGACCTGGACCGCTGCATGTTTGCATGGCAGCTCTGTCTGGGTCACCACATTCTTCTTGGTGGTGGTTCTGACGCGAGTGGAGACCATAGTTCCATCTACTTGGGGAGGACGATAAGATGACAACTAGTTCAGATGAGCTCTAGACCCAGGAGAGAGCCTGAGCCCTGTCCGCTTCCCCTGCCTGCGCCAACTGCTGCACCGCGCTCCTGGTCTCTCGCACTCCCTGGGGGCTGCTCTTGTATGTGAGGGGTGTTGGGTGTCCTCACTCCAGTCTCCGCCCACCCTGAGTCCCCGTTGCCCTCATTCGAAGCTCACTCTTCCCGCTCAGGGGGGAGGTGATTTGAGGCTCTCCCTCTTCCCTGGGCTTCTGCCTTCTCGGCTTGTGGTTATGCCACGGTTTTTTTAATGCTCTCAGAAGGGGTCATCCACCGCTATCCTCCTCTTCGGAGACCCTTTCCTCAGCAACTCCTCAGCAATCTTAGCTTGCTGCAAACGTAAAGCAAAATGTAGTTGTTTAAAACCCAATTGTTTCAATTCATATATGAAGGTGCAAATATAAGGTCTCTTAACACAGCTCAGTGTCCCAATCCCATAATGGGAAGGGTTCTTAAACGATCCCAGGAGTGAAATTAAGACACAAACGAGGTCAGATGCCGTACAACCTTGTTTATTTTATTTACTATAACAATTAGTAATAACAATAGGACAGAGAGGAAAAGAAGGGGAAAGTCAGAATCCCTAAGCAAGAAAATGGTAGATATGCAGCTAATTACCGCTACCACCAGGGATCCAGCGATGTTCTGTTGGCTCGGGCTCGGTGCAGATGATGGTGACTCCAAGCTCCAAGCTCCGCCGAGGTCCCAGCTCCAAGTAACAAGTGTCAAGGTGCCACCGAGGGAGGAGTACGCAGTCCTTTTATTGTCTCAGTCCCCTCGACCTTTTCCAAAAGCATCCGCCCATTTCGTGCCAGCCTGCACGTCTCACCCTGATCATGGGGCTCCTGGTCCCATGGTCCTCCATGCGCGGATGCCCAGGCGCTGGTCATGCCAGCCCGCGTGTCTTCTGCACCCCGATTTAGCTTCGGGCGGATGTTGTGGTTTTGTCTGGGACCCTTCGTCTCCTTTAGAACGTACTCCTCCATGGCAACAGGGTGCCGAGGCCAGGAAATGGTGGTGGTGCAACAGCAATGTTGAGACAAACAAAGTTTAACACAGTTCCTTACACTCAGCTAAGGGCTGAAGCTTCTAGTAAAAGAGCTATAACCTCTTAAGGACACCTTAATCTGACAACCCCTACCTTATGATCATGCCTATCTGATCAAAATTTTGGCAATTTGAACTTTGAATCTTCATTTGAGAACTGTTTTTTGTTCCTAGAAGCCTCAAGATAGGCAGCACTGTGAGTAAATGTCATTCCATGATAGGAAAGTGTATGCATAAAATAAGAAAGATTTAACCATAACAAGTAACAGTTTGAATAAGTAATCTTAACTGCTTTTCAGCACTCACATCTGTGATGATTAGTGTAGTGAGAAGACAAATATATTAAAAAAATGCAGAGTGAGTCTTCAAAATGGAGCCAGGCCTATTTGCAAAGAGCATTAAAACTGGAACAAATTACTGATTTATGAGGGCTGAAGGGAAAGGGGGACAGTGTCCTAAAAATAATGGGTTAACTCCTGTAAGGTAGACTGTTAAAAAAAAAATAATTTGTTTTCTTGGATGTAGTTGTTATATTTGTTACTGTTACAAGATCAGTGAATGAGATTAAATAAAAAGCCATTTACTTCACTGGTTATTGTTACCTACATATGATTTCTAGAAAACACAGATATTTAAAATGAGGCCTAGAACTTCTGAGTTAAATACAAATGATCATAGCGTGTATTTTGGAAAGGAAAGCTCCTTTAACTTTTGCAGACACAAACAACATTGAAAACATTAAAGAAATACATTTTCCTGTTTCGATTTCAGTGACTCCAAATTTTGTAAACACACAAATAATAATAAAATGTTGCAACCAGAAATGGAACTGGCAATGTTTAATAGCACTATGCATTCTCAGATTTTATTCATCGCTCAAAACCCTGATTATTTACATGCATGGCCTATTTACACATAAAATTTTTTCTGAAAAAGCAAAATAATTATTTCAGGTAAAATAAAATATTTTTCACCAATCATGTATAATAACCTGAGTAAAAACAAAAATAAAGCAAAAAACCCCAAAACAGTCAGTTCAACTCAACCTGAAACAAAAAATGTCCTTGATTTCAGTTCAAGTCCTTTCTTCTCCCTCTTCTTCTGCTCCCATACATGCTTCTCTCAGCTCTGATGTGATTTCCTCAACAGCATCCATTTGGAAAAAGAAGAAAAAACAAAAAAGAAGTAAGCATCAGTTTAAGGAGTGGAAAATTAAAATCTGAGAAAATGAAAAATGGTGACAGGGACAACACAGAATTTTGAAAGTAACTTCTTTTGAAGCTAGAATGCCTTTCAAAAATATTTGACATTATCTTGATGAGCATTTTGCAAGTCATATCAGCAGTGATAAAATTACATTTGATTTTAATATGAATGAACTGCATTCATTATCAAGAGGCTGGAATCTTGTTTAAAAAGACAGCTCATGAAATTACAGTGTTTCAGTTCTGTTTTAGTCTGATCAAGGACCACATTTGTACTCCTCAGTTATTTAAAAAATGCACCCTTTATTTAGGATGGGATTGAGGATGACAGGTTTTATAAATCTTACATGCAAAGACAATAAAATAAGGAAATGTTTGAATATGAAGATAATTACTATTTTACAATTTTTTGATACTGTAACTATGTGCATATACTTTACCTGACTTGTTATGATTTTTAAAATGAATACACACTACAAAGCCAAAGAATAAGCAGTTCTAGAAATTGCTGAAGAAAAAAATATACAAAGCAGCTCATTTTAGCACTATTCCTTTTTGTAAATAACAAGGACCATGATGTTGCAAAGGTATCTGTTCAGTTAAAATCCTTGAGTCATATAAAATACCAGTCAGGACCATGATCAGGTCTCACCACTTGATGAAATATATATTTGGAAAACTTTATATGACTTACAAGTAAAGAAACGGTTCTATATTAAAAAAAAAAAAAAAAAAGTGTATGTTTTATTTCTTATTTTCTAATGGTTTGTTTTAAAATATAATTTTACGTTATTTTAAACATACTATCTGTAATTCATCTTTCATCTTGCCCTTGGAGTAATGTGGGCTTACTGACATAGATCCAGCAGCTAGATAGAACAAGAAATATGGTTCTGGAGATTGAAATGGTTCAATTTTTCAGGTCTTTCAGCTGCTTACATGCATAACAATACGTATTGTTATTGTGAAAGCAGCTAGTATTGCAAATGTTAAGTGTTTCTTTCAAAGCCCCAACTTTCACATCATTATGAAAACACATGCAGATATTTTTCATCTCTCTTCAAAGGTATGAATCATGGCAGGATCACTAGTTGATGCATTTGGGCATTGTCTGACCTTTTTTAGGGCTGAGGAGATTTTTAGTTCAAGAGTTTTGTCTACTAATCAGAGCATGGAAGGGAAATTGCAAGCAGCAACAGGTCTTTGAATCTTGAAGCAGAGCTTCTTCCTGGAAGCTCTACACCTGGCTCAGATTTCTACTTATGACAAACTCTGTTCCACATATGTGGAACAAGCTGTACTGATTTCTCCTCCAAGGGAGGCAGCTATAACAGGTCATGGGCTCTTCTCTGAACAAGACTTTGTAGAGCCATACCACTCCCCCACTATTTTACTATGTGCTGTACCTACTGACCATGACTCAGAAGACATTGTAATTTCAGTTTTTCTCATAAACTGATTTTTTTAGTGAATTTTGACCAGTGATCTCTGATATTTTCATGCACTGCTACCTCCAGATCCTTTTCCTTCTACTACATCATTGAAAAACAACCACAGTCAAATAGGTTTTATGTTATTTGCATTTTTATTCTTTTTAGATGTATTATTTTGACAGGAAGAAATAATACCATCTTAGGGCAGCTGACACTGAAAAGATATACAATCATTCCTCATTTTACAAAGAGCTTATTTTATTAAAAAATCATGTTAATTAAAAAGTCATGCTATCAATAAGCTGTGTATTCATGGGTTAGCATATATTTTGTTTCCACTAAAATATCTGATTAGAGAAATTAACTAGTGTTGGATGGAATGATCAGTTTTACATTACAATAAAAAGAGCTTAATGAAATAGCCCTCTACAAAGAAACGGGCTATATAGGACCGTGAGTCCAAAGCCCCATTCTGCTGAAGTGAAAACATTGTTTGTGTTCTGATCAGTTTAAACCAGCATGTTCTTTAACTGGCTTATTTTATTTTCATCCTAGACAGATTCTTGTACTTGAACCACATAATTGCCAATAACTGATGGAATCATTGTCAATGTCTGTATTGTAGGGTGTGAACTTCAAAAAAGTAGAATCAAAGCAATTTTAGCGTAATTTGTCCTCCACTGCACCAGCCTAGAGATGGATCTTCACTTCTAGCTGTGACATCTCCCAGTTGCAAACATCTGTTCTGAAAAGCTGCAGCACAAACAGAATGGTGACAGCAGATGAAGAGGTTGTAGGCTTTTTTGAAAGTCTTCAGAAGCACTAAAAGAAATGGCAGAGAGCGCCACAGAGCATGTAAAACCACCTATATTAGTTTAGGTCAAAGATACAAGTACCTTGTCTGTATTAGCAGCTAAAAAATTACAAAGATAGGAGACTAGATTCAGCATGTACTGTAGTTTTTATGCATAGTCAATCCACAACCATTTGTTTCTTTGAGGTTTTCTGAGCTATATGTCACTTCTGTGTATCATTGGAGTTCTCTTCCTTAAACACATCTAGTCCATCCTTGAACTAATTTAAACTCATGTCTTTCTGGAGTGGCAAAGCACTCTAAATCATTACTGCATATTGTAGGAGGAATCGCTACTTTTTTTTTAATTTTTAATTATTTCTGATAACATCATTTGATGCCCTTACTTTTTTGCACTTTGTTCACTCTTCTACAGTCCCCTTGACTTTGTAGACCTCAATATAGTACAGAGATACTCATCAAAATATTTTGTTATGGCTTCTGCTCAAGTAAACTTTCTGGTATATATTGGCTTCGTGCTGGTTTTTTGAGGGTGATATTAGTCTCAGAATATCCAATGAGAGTTGGATAGGTCAAGGTAGTTTTTTAGTCCTAAATTAGTAGTTTTATTCTGGGTACTTAGAATTCTTGGAAGGTTGGGCAGTGGGGGTGTCTGACATAAGTCTGCCTATGAAAAAAGGGACTGTCTTCCATGAGGGCACCAGCTGTTGGGACTTGAGCTGATGACAAATTCATGTGAATGAGCTACAGTAAATGTGTATGCCACTGGCTCTCCCTGTGAGTAATCTGACTTGATTAGCTGGAATACCGAACACAGGAGTCTCTGCTTCTTTCAGAGCCATGTGTGGTAGACTACTCCTAGGTCAATCAGAAGGGCCCTGAGCCTGGTGGGGAGCTTTCAGAAGAGTCATCTTTCCACATAGTAAGTTGCTTTTCTGAGGGAAGTAATTAATAGCAATCACTTCAACAACATTGGAAAATGACTTTTTAAAGCTTGATTTGGTTAGAACTATGTTTTATTTAGCCTCAGGAGGTTGGAAAACCATCTCTAATTTGATATGAAAATCAGGGTTCTTCACTGAGGAGAGGGAGAAATAAAGATTTTTTCATGCAACTTAGCATTTAACTCCTGCTGCTGTTTTGTATCTTGTTAGGCTCTCTGGGAAATTGATGTATGAGGAAATACTTTAGCATTTCATATTTAAACAAACATTACCTGACTGTCCCGATCCAATGTCAGGGGAAGTTACGATATGATCCCAAGAGTGAGATTAAGACACAAATGAGGTCAAATGCCATACACCCAGAACAGTTTTTATTATGAAAAGTGAAGAGGGGTAGCGATAGGACAGAATGGAAGGAAAGGACAGAAATCAAGCAAGCATGCGGAATAGAGTCGTAAGAATAGTCACAACCATGGATCCAGCAGTGTCCTGTTGGTCCTCACTCTTCAGTTCTTCAGTGGTGGGTGAAACAAAGTTTTCTGTTGCCTTTTAAGTTCATCGTATCAGCTGATTAGCATATCTGCCCACCTTTAGTTTTTTTTTCCTCTGGTCCCACAGGTTTTTCCTGCATCTGGCTTCTGGGGCAGAAATGCTCGCCTCTTATCAGTTCATTAGCAATGCATGCATGGTGGCTGGTGTACACAATAGAGTCACAAATGGCTACACGATGGAGCCACTGATAAACATTTGGTTTAGCTCAGTCCATGTCTCCCCCTTTGAAGCTTATCTAAGGAGTCTGACAATGCAACTGCAAGGGAATGGGCATCCTTTGATACACTCCCGCTTCCTTGGGTGACATTCCTTAGACTAATCCAAAGGCCACAGCTTGTCCTTGAGGTCTGCACAGACACAAGCAAGCTTTGAGGCAGTCATTTGACATTTCAGTCTCTCACACTGACAGAACATTCAGGCATTATGCATTTGTAGGAAGTTTCCCCCTTCCTTATTTCTCAGTCTGCCTTGGGACAAGATATCGGTGTCTGTTAATAAAATAACTATGTTAAGTAGAACACACAGTAGACACTGGCATCGGATTGTTTTTTTTATTCGCACTACAGAGGTATTCTAATATAACAGAAATATCTTATAAGGGTTATATTACTGAAGTGCTCTAGTTTTCCTTTATCCTAGAGAGAATTTCTTCAGTGTTCCCTGTGAATGTAGAAGCAATTGTTTATTCAAGGTCTCATAAACTACATATTGCTGATCCAAACTAAGTAATTTGTGATTTGGCTTTCCACAGGGAATTGTTCAGGAGCTTCACTGCCCCAGCCATCCCATATGTATGTGTATACATACTTAATACATACTCATTATCATATATGAGTCCATATACTGAGGATTTTGAGGAAGTGTCAAGCTCTATAGATTGACCTGTGTTAGTAATCACAGCAACTTTTAGTGTAATTTTTTACTAGTATTTTCACCATTTTATTCTAAACTAGCTCAAAAGATTAAAAACAATGGGAATTCAGGCCCTTTAGCTAAGAAGAAGTGAGCTCAACATGGAATTATTAGGGATTAATACACCTTCCTAATTAGCTCAGCAGAGGATGTATTTTAAACTAGCACACTTCATCAAAAGAAAAGAAGCTTGATGGCTATGGTATTATAAACAGTGTACAGCCTTTAGCTGAGCCTGTTAGTGGCATGAAACAAAACTGCTTTGCAAAAACATTAACCAACTAAGCCTCACAACTCTGTTACTTGACTTTGCTGGGAAAACTAGAAACTAATACAGTCACTAGTCTAGAACAATTAAAATGATTTCTCTTAAAAGCAACTTCCATGACATACTGTTTTGAAATAAGCTATGAGAATGAAGTTTTGTGTGATAATTTTTGCATAGTTCTGATTAAATTACATTAAGATACTGGAATCAACAGCTGCCAGTATTTGCTGTAAAGTCCAACACTTTGTGAGAGACATTTATTCCCATAGAAGGGTCAACACTGTGTAGCTCTGTAGTAATTCTGCTATTCCCATTGCTGTTAATGGACCACAATTAGACACAGCCCTCAGAATAACCATCACAGTTCTCTGAGCAGATGCCTTCAAGTCAATTAATATTTCTCCTGTTCACAGGAATAACTTTGGTTTACAGGACAGTTTGCTAGGAAAGGTGCACAGCTGAAGCTATTGTGATGGTTGAATTTTGCCAGAGCACATGTGTTCACCAGACATGGTTGACAATGCTTTAAACCGTGACTGTTGCTGAAATGAAATTGCAAAACTGCACAGCTGCTGATGTGTCCTGACAAAAATACCACAGAGTGGGAACAGTGGGTCTTCTGGGCAAATCTTCTGGCTTTTTCTGATCCAATCCCTCCTCTTCCTCACCTGGTCTTTGTGGGATGTTTTTCCTCTTTTCTTGAGACAGCTGCAAGTGGCTAAACATATTATAATTCCCTGATACTGAAGAGAGAAACAGAGGAAGACAGGGTTCCTGTGGGAGAAGGGCAGGTGGCAATGGGCAAAGATAGAGTTCACTTTAATAGATTTTCACAGCCATGAAGGACTGAGCTGGAGAGGAAATAATTGCCTTTGCTCTGAGCAGATGGGTTAATCACATTGCCTTGCTCCCACATTTCTCAGCTAGGAAAACAAAATCCTGGATAACACTGATAGCCTTGTAGTGCCAATCCTAGTCAAAACACACACTGAGGGATATTTGCTGTGTGCATAGGAGCACACTGTGCCAAAAGCAAAGTATATACATCTCCCCTGCCTCAGGCACAGACAGCAACGAATCTCTTCTCATGAGATCTGAGAGGAAGGACTGGTGATGTAGGACACCTGAAGCAGATTAAAATGCAGGGCAGGAAGGAGGTTATAGGCATATTCTGACTTCTTTTTTACAGATTTTCCAAAAAATACTTATTTTGAACAAGGTTATTTCAGATTTCATGAGATTTCACTGATCAGCTCTCCCCAAAGCACTATATGCCATCAAGTAATCCAGGACACAGATGTATTGGCAAGCAACCTGAGCCGGTAGACCAGAGGTTCTCATGCAGGCTTCTTCCTCTCCCCTTGGACAGCTGTTACCCACACCAGACAATCCTGTACCACTTCTGCAGCCTGAAAAGTGAACATCTGCCTTCTCTCTGGCCTCAGAGGACTTGGGAGCAGCCAGCTGTCCCCTTTAGCTCTCATTAATACTTGTTTCTTAAGAAATTGATAAGGAGTGTAAATAAAACAGGTATAGTACACACTGTCCACCAAGCAGTTGGTTTTTCAGTGTCTGAGGACTTCACCTGAAGAGGAATCTCTTCTATCTTTTAGTCTTCAGAGAGACAAATGCACTTTACATCCTTCATTAATTTTCTTTCTCACTTTATTCCTTTAAGTGGTATACATCACACCCATCATTCAGGACTCGTTACCTGTATCTCTCTGCAGCACAAAGACCCTGTACTAGCTCTAGCAGGGATTTAAGGATGTGCAGTATGTCACAAAGTATATCCCAAGTCTTCAAATCTGCAGAAATCATCTCCTTTGGCAGGAACAACTCACCAATTCTTTCAAATTACATTTCTGACCCTGATGATGGAGAAGCCTATATCCCATGATGTGTTGATGGAGTATTGTTTTGCAGAGAAGTGTTTTCTTAGATTTTTCTTCATTTTAAGAATTAAAATCAGTAATTGTTATTAATCACTAACATATGAACCAGTTCCTATTTCTTCCTATGTCTTGCCTTCTGAAAAAAGAAAAAAAAAAAAAAAAAAAAAAAAAAAAGCCTGCAGTAAAAATCTTTAGCATTTACCTTGATCCTTTCATTCTGTCTTTGTAATACAACGGGAAGCACAGGAACTCTGGCACTGAGAGAGGTGATTTCTCTAGCTTCAGAGATCTGAAATCAACTCTGCACCAGTATTGTGAACAGGTAACAAAACCCTCCAGGACCTGCAGCTACAACATTAGGGCTTTTGCACAATTCTCAACCTTATCATTGGAAACTCTGTTTTACTCCTTGTACTTCTGTGTGAGGTCCTTTGATCAAGGTATGCCGTGATTCAAAGCTATCCAGTGCATAGCAGGGCATCCTGGGAGCATTCCTGCATGTGGCTGTATTGTGATATGTCACTATGAGATATAGAACCACTCAAAACACCTCTTTGTGACACTGGTAAATTTATGGTTATGACTACATCTCCCTTTATGTTCTTTAGTAAGGTGAGCTGAGAAAGTAAAACAGATAATAGGTAGAACAGGTATCTTCAGCTTTCTCACTAGAGAAGTGACACTGGGAGTACCTGAGTGGTGGACACTCTATATAACTTCTGCATGCCAAGTACCTCAGAGGAGACTCTTCTGTTAAGTATATATGAACCTGACTTTAAATTGCAACAGTAGGAGCTGTGAAATAAGCTCTTACTTGTTCTGGCTAGGTCATCTCTGCACATAAGCAGAAACTTTATAAACTACCCTGAAAGAATTGACTAAACTGAAATGGGTAATGACAGTCAGGAATCTTGACACAAAACTCAAACCTAAGCTGGTAGTTTGGGCATGATCTTATTTAAGGATGTCCTCTTTACAGAATTCTTTAAAACTAATGCTGTTTTCATGATCTCAAGCCTAGCTATTTTGATCTGTAAAGCTTTTTGTAACACAGAAAGTACATCCCAGTAACTTTGGTTTCAACAAATCATTCTTGTCTTTTGTTACCTGAGAACAGGGAAGAAAGGACTCATATGGGAATCATAACTTTAGGATGGTCTATATCCTAGGATCATCTATATGTGGTCCCAAAGTATGGACCATGGTTTTGAACTTGGATATAGAAACAAAGCCCTTGAAACCCACTGAAACTACTTTTAAAAATGCAGCTTGGTTATGATAGCAATTGGAAAACTCTTAAACTATCAAAGATGTTTTTTTCTGTGATAAGAAATGCAAAGAGGTACCCTGGATATGCTTGAGTTTCCTTTGAGTAAAGGGTGACAAAGACATTCCTTTCTCCTCTGGAAAAGAAACTATGTCTATCTGCCACAGAAGTAACATAGCATTGACCTATGATTTTGGCTTCTTCTGTCAGCAGCTGAGTCTCTTTTTCTGTTGCTAGAGTTGTTTGTTGTCTCCTTTCCCACATATCAATTATAGTAACTTCCTGCACTCCAGCACGTTGTCAATTGTATAATGTTTTCCTGAGTAGCTACCCAGTAGGGATACCTGTTTTGAACATCTTAGATCCTAAAGTTCTCTCAGTTATTCTCAAAATACAGCCATGCTATTGTCCCAAATAAAGGCATTGGAATAGAGTACAATCAGAAATATATGTGAGCGAACAAAAGCAAATAAGGTGAAATTCTCCAGATACTCATACTGCACAGGTTGTATTAGATTACAGATATGCTGTGAATTACAGTATTTACATGAACATTGCACTAAATTTTAATGTTCAGCCTTCATAACTTTAAGTGTTTGTTTCTGCCATGCAGAAAAGCAGTAAAGAGAAATGTGAAAACACTTTAATTTTATTTAGAAGTGTCATCTTCCTCTTGCTGTATATGTGGCAATAAACCAGAACCTATTCTGATGGCATTATCAGCCATAAGCATTACAAATTGACACATATCCTAGTACACTCAGCATTATAATGAACTTTAACATACTGCACATTGACATTCAACCACTATAAAAATACTTTCATTACAGGACATTTTGTTGTGCCTTCAGTCATGTAGAAATCTAATAAGGAACAATCTAAAGACTTAGGTTTTATTTTGAAATGTCAGTTTCTATTCCTAAACATCAATAAAAAGTATTTGTCCTAATAGCATTTGGAGGCAACAAAAAATAAGACAATCTGTGCTTCAGAATGCTATCATCAAGAAATGATCACTTAAAGAACACACTGAACATGTTATATATTGTAGCTTTACTCTTTATTTTAAGAGATGATTAGTGTACTTTGAGCCCAACCTTTGTTGTTTCTCAAGGCTCATAAAAATTGTTCATATATAAAAACGTATTGCATCATTTAGACTAATTGATATAACAAGGCTCCAAGCAGACATCATAGACTTGATCTTCTCTCCCCTCATCTAATAAAGAGTTCTGTTTCATCATTCATGATGGCATGATAAGTTCAGTTTTTATTAACCTTATGGAGGAATAAGAGTTTTGAAAAAGAACAGAGATTCCTTTGTTCAGTCTAAATGCTGGGTTTTAGAAAGACATTGAGGTGCTGGAGTATGTCCAAAGAAGAGCAACGAAGCTGGTGAAGGGTCTAGAGCAGAAGTCTTATGAAGAGTGGCTGAGGGAACTGGGGTTGTTTAGCTTGGAGAAAAGGTGGCTCAGGGGAGACCTTAGTGCTCTCTACAACTACCTGAGAGGAGGTTGTAGCAAGGTGGGTGTCAATCTCTTTTCCCAGGTAACAAGTGTTAGGATGAGAGGAAATGGCCTCAAGTTCCGCAAGGGGAGGTTTAGACTGGATATTAGGAAAAATTTCTTCACCAATAGGGATTTCAAACATTGGAACAGGCTGCCCAGGGAAGTGATTGAGTCACCATCCCTGTAGGTGTTTAAAAGACATGTAGATGTGGTGTTTAGGGACATGGTTTAGTGGTGGACTTGGCAGTGTTAGGTTAATGGCTGGACTCAATCACAGAATCACAGAATCATCTAGGTTGGAAAAGACCTTGAAGATCATCTAGTCCAACCGTTAACCTAGCACTGACAGTTCCTGACTACACCATATCCCTCAGCGCTATGTCAATGTGACTCTTAAACACCTCCAGGGATGGGGACTCCACCACCTCCCTGGGCAGCCCATTCCAACACCTAACAACCCGTTCTGTAAAAAAATGCTTCCTAATATCCAGTCTAAACCTTCCCTGGCGCAACTTGAGGCCATTCCCTCTTGTCCTATCGCTTGTTACTTGGTTAAAGAGACTCAGCTCACCTTTCTGCACCCTTCTTTCAGGTACTTGTAGAGGGTGATGAGGTGTCCCCTCAGCCTCCTCTTCTCTAGAATAAACAACCCCAGTTCCCTCAGCCGCTGCTCATAAGACATGTCCTCCAGACCCTTCACCAGCTTCATTGCCCTTCTTTGAGTAATTCAATGCCCTTTTTGTAGTGAGGGCCCCATCCAAGCTACGAGTTTGGATCCCAACGTATGCCCATCCAAGCTACGAGCAGCCAGTTTCACCAGCAGTGTGCTATGGGAGACGGTGTCAAAGGTCTTACTAAAGTTAAGGTAGACAACATCCACAGCCCTTCCCTCTGGGCTGGGCTTTAGACCTCCTGATTTCCACCCTGCATAGCCTCACAGCATCTTTGTAATCATTGTGAATCGCTAGCCCCTTCTTCCAAAGGCTGTAAACTCTCCTTTTCTCCCTGAGCTGCAGCCAGGGTGGTCTTCTCTGCCCCCGGCTTCTCTTACAGCACCTGGGGACAGCCTGTTCCTGTGCCATTAAGACTTTCTTCTTAAAGAGTGTCCAGCCTTCCTGGGCCCCTATCCCCTTCAAGACCGTCTCCCAAGGGATTCTGCCAAGCAGGTGCCTAAACAAGACCAAGTCAGCCTTTGGGAAGTCAAGGATGGCAGCTCTGCTGCCCGCTCTCCTCTCAGTGATCTTAAAGATCTTTTCCAACCTAAATAATTCTATGATTCTATGATTCTATTCTACAGCCAGATGTCTTGAACTGCTGTAGTAACAAGCTGAGCTGTGTAGGGAGCTTATGCCCTTACCACAAAACTTTTTGAAACAATGGGTTGATGACTACATCTAAATTTGACAGTTACTAAAGTAATAACTGTTGTTAAATTTAAACATGTACATTTATTTATTTGTTCATACTCTAAAGTAACCTTGAAGTTTAAGCAAGAAAAGGTAAGAGTAATCATTTTACATTGTCTTCTTCTTGAGAACACTAACAACTGACAAGTACAATCAAATTCCCTTAAACAGAAGGTTTTTGCTTTTAAAAAAGTATTTTGATTGCTACTTATAAACACTGATTTTACAGACATCTAGGGGGTTATGTCAAGCATATAGATAATGAAATTATTGTACTAACATAATGTACAATCAGAAACTGAACAAGATGATATTAACCAGAAGACTGTCCTGTAATAAATCTGTAAAGAGCCAGGTTCCTATGGAGAAAATGAGCATGAAAGTAAGAACTGAGACAATAGTTCAGCTGGGTAGGCCAGAAAGGACTGGGCTGGGAGTAGGGATGTGGAGGATAGAAACAAATGCTCATCACTATGGCTTCTTTTCTAGATCTTTTACTTCTGCCAACAGTTAGTTTCAAAACACCTCCTTTTCTCATGCTTCTGCTTCAAAAGGAGATGCTAACCAGTTACTGCTGTCACCTGTTTCTGTAGTTCAGAAAGAAATCCCTGCAATAGGTCAGAAGCAGGGAGAATTTTTGTCTATAAAAAGAGTGCCTGATAGGGTCCTAACCCTTGCATCATCTAAATGTATAAATAGAACAAGAAGCAGGAACCCTGACTCCCAGTGAACTGTCTTCACTACAGACACACATACTTTTGCTTGCTTGTCTAGCCCCAGTAGTTTTGTAAATGCTTCTCTCTGAGACATAGAGTAGAATGTACTATGATAACTTTATGATGAAGATATTCTGCTGGCTTGGGAGACATACAAGTTTAAAATCCCACAAAATAAAGAAGGCCAAGACCGGAAGTCTGTCTGAATATCAAGTTCCTTTATAAATAATAGAAAACATCATTGTTTTTATCATCATTTTCACCACAAAGGGTTTGGTGCTGCTCAGGTCCATCCATGAATATTAGTCCTTCCTTGCCTTCAGGACATAACTGAGAGGAACTTTGATTGATAGATCTCCCTCACGTTTCTGCTGCAGGCAGGAAGAAAACTGGAAGACTGATCACCATATTTTGTTTTATTTTTAATTACCTTTTATGATCATGGGAGTTTTAACACTTGTTTTCTGAGATGCTTAGTTCTCTATCCATTGTGGGGGAAGTCCAGATTCTCAACCCTGAGTCTAGATTCCTGTCTAAAGTACCTGCTGGGTTCCTTAGACTGAGGTGTTGCAGCACCTTAGCGCTAAACGCCCAGCAAAGCACCTAAATAGATCACTTTTGAAAAATATTAGAATTAAACAACTTTTCATGCTAAACAGAGCTACATAAATCTACCACAATATTATTTAACTTCACAAAGAAAAACTACATATATATTAATAAAATACTTACAATGAAAGTTTGAAAGAAATTGAAGAGAGTTAATACGTCTAAATTCTCTCAGGCAGTATAGAAAATTAAAAACCATATGTGAGGGAAAGTCTTTGTATAATACCTATCTAAAAGGTTAAAACAAGCTAATAAATAGCTGAGTATAGGCAATTATTATTTTTTTTTTTTTTAAAAAAGTGACTCAAAAGATAAAAGTTGGGTCCAAATAAAGAAAGTAGGAGAAAAAAGGGTAGCTGTTAAACATTGAGTTATATGAGATATAGGGGTTAAACATTGCAGGTTTGAAAAAGTGTTTAGGAATGACTTACTAACAACATTAAAAATTCTAATAGAGCTTTTTTAAACACAGTGAAGTTAGGAAGGCTGCCAAAGAATTGATGAGCGTCCAAAGATGATGCGGGTGCTAAAGAAACACTTAATGAAGAAATGACCATAATAGAACAGCTTAAAATGTATTGCATTTGTGTTCTCCTAATGTATCTCTGTAATGGTGGCCATATTTTTTATGAGGGATCATTCTGAGGAACTGTCTCAAATTGAAGTGTCAGTAAATGGCTATTAAGGTAAACCAATAAAGAGATTAATAAGAAATTGACATGAAGAGATGAGCACCTCTCCTATGAAGACAGGCTGAGAGAGTTGGGATTGTTCAGCCTGAAGAAAAGAAGGCTTCAGGGACACTTTATAAACAGCCTTCCAATACCTAAAGGGGGCCTAGAAGAAAGATGGAGATGGACTTTTGACAAGGGCATGTAATGGCTTTAAAATGAAAGAGGGTAGATTCCAATTAGATAGAAGGAAGAAATTCTCTACTGTGAGGGTGGTGAGACACTGGAACAGGTTGCCCAGAGAAGCTGTGGCTGCCCCCTCCCTGGAAGTGTTCAAGGCCAGGTTGGATGGGGCTATGAGCAACCTGATGTAGTGGAAGGTGTCCCTGCCCATGGCAGGGGGGTTGGAACTACATGATCTTTAAGATCCCTTCCAACTCAAACCATTCTCTGATTCTATGATATTCAGCCAGGAACTCTAAAAGTAATCAAATATGAAATTGCTAACTACTAACTAAAATCAGAAGGATGGAAAGGATCAAATGAGACATCTATTTTAAAAATAGTCCAGGAGAGAACTAGAAAATGAACTATTAAATCTGATTAACTTCAGGCAAACTGTAAAGATTGGAACTGGCAGGGTAGGGAGGTAAGACAGAGAGAGAGATGGGAAAGGAGGAAGAATCAATGCAGCTTCTACAGAGAGCAGACTTTCCATCCAAAATCAATACAGTACTGTGAAAAAGTCAATGGCTACTTTGGAAATGTTCCCAGACAGTGGAACTTGATTCTATTTACCAATAAACTCTTAGAATACTCTATGGCAGGCTTTTGACTCATGCCAACTATCACTATCCTCCTTATAATTTAGGAGCTAATGCAATCCGCAAACCATTCTCAAAATGCAGCCGCCATGTTTTGGAGAATAAGGAACATAAACTGGTCCCTGCTAGTGAGCTCAAGTGCCAGAGAACAGTTGTAGGCACCTTAAATGTATTGATATTAATGCATCCTTAGAGTTTGAGGATAATAAAGATCCAATCACTGGAATGTACACGCATTTCCAGGGTTTTAATAAGATTTGCCATCAAAGGTCCATAAAGAAATGGAGTCATCCTAGGGGAATCCAAAAATGAAAATCTGTACATGGACTTAGCAGAAAGGGTGGAAAAGAAAATGCTCATAGCTATACATACATGATGACAGAATTTAATTTCACTGTAACTGATGTAGGAAATGTTTTGATGATGTTGGGGATTGTTTAATGGGAGAAAAAAATATTCCTAGTCCCTGAGAGCAGCCAATAAGGCAGGAAAACTGTTTGGTGTTACTGTAAATCACAGAATCATAGAATCATTTAGGTTGGAAAAGACCCCTGAGATCACTGAGTCCAACTGTAAACCTAACACTACCAAATTCACCACTAAACCATGTCCTTAAGTGTCAGATCTACATGTCTTTTAAGTACCTCCTGGGATGGGGACTCAACCGCTTTCCAGGACAGCCTGTTCCAGTGTTTGAAACCCCTATTGGTGAAGAGATTTTTCCTAATATCCAGTCTAAACCTCCCCTTGCATGACTTGAGGCCATTTCCTCTCATTCTATCACTTATTGCTCGGGAAAAGAGATTGACACCTGCCTCGCTACAACTTCATTTCAGGTTGTTGTAGAGAGCGTTAAGGTCTCCCCTGAGCCTCCTTTTCTCCAAGCTAAACAACCCCGGTTCCCTCAGCTGCTCCTCATAAGACTTGTGCTCCAGACACCTCACCAGCTTTCTTGCTCTTCTTTGGACACACTCCAGCACATCAATGTCTTTCTTGTAGTAAGGGGCCCAAAACTGAACACAGTATTCGAGGTGCAGCCTCATCAGTGATGAGTACAGGGGGACAGTCACTTCCCTAGTCCTGCCAGCCACAGCTTTTCTAATACAAGCCAGGATGCTATTGGCCTTCTTGGCCACCTGGGCACATTGCTGGCTCATATTCAGCTAGCTGTTGATCAACACCCCCAAGTCCTTTTTTCACCGGGCAACTTTCCAGCCACATTTCCCCAAGTCCATAGTTTTGCATAGGTTTGTTATGGTCTAAATGCAAGACCCAGCACTTAGCCTTCTTGAACCTCATACAGTTGGCCTCAGCCCATTGATCCAGCCTGTCCAGATCCCTCTATAGAGCCTTCCTTCCCTCAAGCAGTTCAATACTCCTGGTCAACTTGGTGTTATCTGCAAAATTACTGAGGGTGCACTCGATCCCCTCTATCAGACTGTTGATAAAGATGTTAAACAGAACTGGCCCAAATACTGAGCCCTGAGGAACACCACTTGGACCAGCCACCAACTGGATTTAACTCTGTTCACCACAGCTCTTTGGGCTGGCCATCCAGTCAGTTTTTTATCCCAGACAAAATATAGAACAATAGTTATAACTGCATAAATCTGTATAAATATTATGTTTTTCCTGAATTCTGAGAAACACATGTGGTTCTCATCTGACCACCTCAAAAAGGATGAAGTACAATTAGAAAGGGACAAGATGGATTGGTGTTTTCAGCCTGAAGAGGATAAAACTGGAAAAGGGGAACAACGGAGACATAATAACATGAATGGAATACAGAAGGGAATTACCATTTGTTAGAACACAAGAACCTAGTAATATATAAACATCAAGAAAAGGTTTAATTTGCTGAAAAGGAATTGCTTTCTCATAGCTCATAATTAAACTGTAGAATTTCTTTACAGAGAAAGATACCTCAAACACATTTATAAAATTAAAAAGAGTTGAGACAAATTAGGACCATGTCACAGATGAAAGTATTAACACGGTGATGGTTTAGCAGGAAATCTATATTTATTAATAACTAACAGCAATTTATCATTACAAAATTATTCAGAAATGTTGCAAGAAAGAAAAGCGACTTATTTACAGATTCTAGAATGACAAGATTCACACTAACTGACTTAACGGTACCTTAATTTATACATATGTACATGCGCATACACAAAACGTACAAACACACACACAGAGACAAAAGTATTTGGATCCAGTAGAATGAACACAAAACATACAAACACACACACAGAAACAAAAGTATCTGGATCCAGTAGAATGAAGTATGTACCCACACACCAATAAACAGAGAAAGAACGGGTGAAAGAGAAGCTAGCTCAAAGAAAATTTTCCCTCTCAAGTTTAGAGCAAATACTTACAATGCCTTGGCATTCCTCAACGGGCGATAATTGAGACTTGAGCAGGTGGACTTCGCCCTGGCCTTCCGTCAGCTCTGGCAACAGACAACACCTTAAGGGTTTTGGTACCTGAGAGGCGTCCCAGCTCAGGGGAGATGCTGGTCACAGGCCCGCTGCAATACAGGAGAGCTCAAAGGGTCTCCCTTGTGGTTGTCATTTATAGGGTCCAAGATAATTGACTTTTGTCAGATACCTTCTGGTGCCTTCCAGCAGTTGCACAAGAACTTGATAAATGTGCAACTCTGTTATTGTTCCCATTTGACCACATCCCAGGCATAGGTGTGACAGGCCCTTAGGAGATGATGGGCTGTTTTAACGTTTCTAAGCAATCGGGAGGGGCAGGAGACAGGCTCATTAAGGGGTGGTCTTAACGTTAGCAGTCCTTATCTCCACAGATTGGTGTATAGCTCGGGGGATGTGGGTGGAATCACACCTAGCACCAAGCAACCCAGCAAGGAGGGGCAGAGAGGGGTGAGAATTGCACCACCACAGACCACAAATGTATATTAGAATTTGTTTTGTCCAGGTGCAACCTCAAAGCAATCCCTAAAGTGGTGGCTACCAAAAACTTGGAAGTAAAATTATCTTATACATTACCTTTTCCCAATGCCCTTACCCCTGGCATGCAACTAACCATATTTGGAAGAAAAATACCAGAGGAGACAGAGCTTTTTTTCTGGGCCAGCAGGGTCTTTGCTAATTGTGGATCCAAAGGGAAAAAAAAAAAAAAAAAAAAAAATCCAGGCATTTTATGCAAGTATTTTATTATAGAAACACTAGTATAGTTGTCAAGTCAGGTGTGGAGAAGTTAGGAAATAACAGACACGAAACTAGAATATTTGATCATATATTGAAAATCACTGTCAAATTACATATATATGAGGAATTGAATGAATTTTACAGTCTTCCTAATTCTAGGTAATCTTAATGTTTTTGTGCTTGGCTTCACAATATAAACTATTTTCTACTTTCTACTATAGTTTTTGGATGAGATATTAAATGCATTTTGGCTTTGATTTTTCTTTCTAGACTCTTAAAATATCTACTCATTATTTAATAGGAAATTTTACTTGTTTATTAAAAGATCTTTACAACTGCATATAAGCACAAGATTTAATAGTGAATGTGAAGTTTTCTTGTACTGTTTTGTGCATGACTGTTCTCCTCAATTTTAGTTCAATTTCATATTGCACAATTCCGCTCTACTTGAAGTATTGATGCATAATACTCTTTTTCAGTTTCCATTATTCTGAGGTCTTAATAGCAAGCATGTGACTATCTGTGCTTGAAGTTAAAGTGACGCTGCTTCTTTAATGTTTATTGAGGATGTCAGGTTGAAAACAGCAAATATAATTTTCTTCATGATGATCTTCATAAGTAAAGTTAATGATAAAGGCCCATTGAGCTAATAACCTTATTATGTGCATCATTGACTTGAGGTTTCTTTGAAGAAACACATTTCTTATCCAGAAATGTTGAATGCTCTTTTACATGTGATTATTAATTCTTTCTCAGATGATTAAGTCCTCCTACAGATTGCAGTCAATTATATGAAGAGAGCAAAGCAAACCTTAAAGCTGCTCTTCCATTTCTGTTGACCAAAACCAGTATGTCATTAGCATATTTTTTAGGTACAACAGATAAGGATTAGTAGCAGTTGGTACTATAGGTTTAGTTTAACCAAGATAATATAACATGCTATGATAGGATTCTGTCATGGAAGTGTCTTCAGAAGCACCTTTCAGGACCTTTTAAAATCACTTTGCGTTTCTGTGAGCAGATGGTAAGTTAATAGTCTGATGTCTACATGCACATAAAGAGAAACAGCATATTAGTTAACTACACATTTGTACAAAAAGTGGTTATGAGTTCTCAGCATTGGTTCCAGGGACTGAAATGTGTCATCAGATCTTCATGCCAGCTAAAAAGAACAGACACTGAATCTTTTCAATGACCCTGGTTAAAAGCATTGAATAAGAACTCTTCTCTCAGTAGTCTATGATTAATATGTAATAAATGTATTGAAACCCCAACAATATTCACACAAACAACTTGCAAACTAAAAATTGATTCGACATGCTATTCACAGTGAAAACATCTTTGCACTGCTCTACAGTTTTGGTAGTTGTATTTTACAAGCTACCAGAAAATATTTTATAGATATGCCAGGATAATTCAGAATGAAATTAATTTAGTGATGCCCTGAATATGCCTTTACCCCATGATAGCAACAAGAGAAATGAGGCAAAAGTAATAAGTTTTCATAATCAGTTTTCTGTGATGATAGTAACAGTCATATAAAATATGCTTAGTTTCTTTTCAAAAGTTACCAACATATCTTGCATTGACTGAATTAAAAGCACAAGCACTAGATAATTGTTTATTTTTCTGCTTTTAAAATAAGAGATCTAGTGTCCAACCCATGCAGCTAGTTACTTTCTTGATCTTTCAGCCATTTTTGTATAGGTGCGTAGGAATATTTAAATCTCTTTTGTAATTGCTGTAACCCTTCAGATGGCTACTGAAGTGCCACAAACAGTCAGTGCTGGAGTTTAATAACCTCAGGATATAAAAAAATACATTTGCAATACTTGTTACATTTTTTTTCCTATTTCCTTCTATCACTTTTCTGAACCCAAGGTCAATTTCTTTTACTTCCTTCCTTGTGTTTTCATCTTAATGCAACAATGACTTGCTTTCTTAACTACTATACCTTTAACTGATCAGAGCATGGTGCATCTGTAATCCAATTGAATAGTGAGTCTTGATCTCAGAAATATTTTATTAGCAGTAGACCTTGCATTATTTTGTCTAATTAGTTGATGGAGGCACTCTGCCTCCATCACATAGTTTGCGTTCGCTTCATCCTTCTGGAAGCATGTTCTTTTATTCAGTATGCCACTGAAATAAAGGAAGAGTCTAGTTTCCAAAAATCACAGGCAGAAGTGAGAAAAATCAAAACTAAATAGACTAAATGGTAATATCTGTTAGCCATGAAAGACAATGCAAGATCTGTCAAAGGACATATTTCACATCATTACCCTCATCCTACCATATCCATCTGTCACATGTTCCTCAAGAATTAGCTTATAAGCTTTTAGATATTAACAATTCAACTCAGTCTTTAATTATATGCAATGAAATTACCTGAAACTATTTCACAGCTAAGAAACTTTGGGCTGATATCCTCTCTACTAATAACTTGTATAAAGAACATATTTGGCCCATTCTGTTTTTCTTCTCCTGAAGATGACACCTATAATTTTACTAGAATTCAATGAAACAAGCTAAGGCGCCTACAAACTGCCTTGTAACAACAGCTCTTATAATGAGAATAGGAGCATATATTTGCAGTGATAAAAAATGACAGACCAATTACTGTGAACCTTAAGTGTTATAGGTAAATTACACACAATAGATTTTATTAGTTCTAAACTAATGATTGTTATCACTCTGTCCTTTTATTATCTCATGTCTGCTAAACTAGCATTCTTCAGCTGATTAACACCTCCCAACTTTCACAGGGAACTAGAATATAAAACATAAGAGCAGTAACAGAAATTGTACTATAAATGCAAATTTAGTACTAATGCAAGTAAATTCATTACTTATAAAATGTTTCAGTATTAAAAAGAGAGAGACTCACTCCATGGTATAACAAATTACTAGAACAAATGTTATTTCATTGCTGATACAATAATAAATTAAGCTTAGAAATTATTTCATAGGTCACAAAGTCCAATTCTGTCAATGAAAGATTGTTCTCTACAGGAAATTGTGTATTTTTTCCTGTCCAACTTAAATGACTTAAGTTCTTGAAAGATTTTCTTAATTCCCATAGAAACAGTTCTAAAACATAGATGCTTGATCAACAGCAAGGTAAACTCCATTCCTGAATCAAGTGAAGTTCAACCAGCAATACGAAAATGTTAATTCTCCATTAAGACTTTGTTAGGCTCCGTTCTAAAAATCCATTGTTAAGTGCCTAAATCACAAGATCACAGAATTGCAAAATAGATCAGATTGGAAGGGGCCTCTGAACACCATGGAGTTCAACTCCCTTGCTCAGAGCAGGGTCAGCTGGAGCAAGTTTCCCGGATTTGTGTCCTGTCAGGTTTTGAATATCTCCAGAGATGCAAACTCCACAACTTTTCTGGGCTTCCAGTGTTTGACCAGTTTACTCTTATGTTCATATGAAATTTTCCAGTTTGCAATTTGTGTCCATTGCCTCTTGTCCTGTCAGTGGGCATTACTGAAAAGAGTCTGTCTCCCTCTTTTTCATTCCCTTGCATTAGATATTTCTACATTGCTAAGATCTGCACTCACACTGTCAGACCCTTGAACCTTCTCCAAGCTGAACTGTCACAGCTCTTTCAGACTCCCCTTGTATCAAAGGTGCTCCAGTCCCTTAGTTATCTTTGTGGTCCTACACTGGACTTTCAAACTTGCTGAAGGAGAATAAAAAGATAAATATTCGAAGAAGAAGATGACTTAGTGGCTTACCTAGGGCCTGCTGAAAGTTTGCATTCTGTTACTTAAGTCTCAATGAGGTAGGCATGATTTGAGTAAATCTGTTCTTGGAGGCTTAAATCCTTGGATAACTGTGATCCAAATGATTAATCGCTTAGCAAAGATCAGGACATGATTTTAGAGTCCTACTAATACAACTTAATGTACACAGAGAAGTTTGTCTCTCAAGCCCTAAAAGTAGGATTTAGTTTCCCAGACAAATATTCATCTCCCATTTTTAGATGTCCTATAGTCCAACACGTTCTCATAGGGCTGGCAATATCAGCTACAAGGGAGAAGCACACTTATAGAAGGGCAAACAGAAACCAATTGGGACACTCCAGCATATCCAAAATGGCACTAAATACAAATATACAGGCAATTAAATCCCATTTCAGGCATCCAAAGTATCTCAGACTCCATGGCATGTTAGCTGGTATTTTCTCAAATCAGCTTTGAACTAGGACTCCTAAATTCTGCTCAACTGATTTGATGAGTGTCTGTCTTGTATTCTGGAACAGAACCTAAGACTGTAAGTTCCCTGTAGAAAAGATAAAATATCTCTCAAATGAACCTCAAAATGGTGTTTTTTGAAACAGTTCAAGGAATATAGCCTTCAGATTGGAAAAAGGGCTCTAAGTTCTAATTTCCAAATGTCTTTAGGTAAGATGCTGCAGACAGAAACTAGTTCAGTTCTTCAGTTATAGAGTTATGGAGGTATATTCCCTTTTGTGTTTCGGCTCTTAGCAAATCCCAAAATCTGTTCTGGGGCCCCACTGTAAGAGTAAACTGATAAAATAGGTGGGTATTCAGTTCATCTAACTAGAAATGCAAGCGCTAGGGCTTTCTGAAGGAACATGAGAGAGCTTTTCTCTGTGTGGTGGATTGAACTTGGCTGACCATCACGTGTCCACCAAGTCACTATCACTCCCTCTCCATCAACACGACAAGGGGAGAAAATACAATGAAAAGCTCATGGGTTGCAATAAGAACAGGGAAATTGATTGCCAATTACTGTCATGAGCAAAACAGATGGGCCAAACCGACTTGACTTGGGAAAATTAATTTAATTTATTGCCAATTACTTGTAAACAGAATAAGATAGTGAGAAATTAGAACAAAACTGAAAACACCTTACCCCTACCCCACCTTTCTTCCCAGGGTCAACTTCATTCCCCACTCTTCTACCTTGTCCCCTTGAGTAGTTCAGCAGGGTATGGAATGGGACTTGCAGTCAGTTCATAACATTTTGTCTCTGTTGCTTCTCCCTCTGCATGCTCTTCCCCTGCTCTGGTGTGAGATGTCTCCCATGGGATACAGCCCTTCATGAACTGCTCCAACATCGATCCTTCTTCAAGAACTGCTCCAGCATGGATCCCTTCCACAGGGTGCAGTCCTTCAGGAACAGACTGCTCCAGTGTGAGTCCCCCACAGGGTCACAAGTCCTGTCAGAAAACCTGCTCCTGTGTAGGCTCCTCTCCATGGGCCACTGGTCCTGCCAGGAGCATGCTCCAGCATGGGCTCTTCACGGGATCACAGCTTTTTTCAGGGCTTGTCCACCTACTCCGGTGTGGGGTCTTCCACAGTCTGAAGTGTGGATATCTGCTCTGCCATGGCCTTTCATGGGCTGCAGGGGGACAATGTGTCACCATAGTCTTCACCACAGGCTGCAGGGGAATCTCTGCTCTGGTGCCTGGAGCACCTCCTCTCCATCCTTCTTCACTGATCTTGGTGTCTGCAGAGTTGTTTCTCTCACATAGTCTCATTCCTCTATCCCAGCTGCTGTGCAGGATTTCTTACCCTTTCTTAGATATGTTACCACAAAGGCACTCCCAATTTTGCTGATGGGCTCAGCTTTGGCCAGTGGTGAGTCCATCATGGAGCCAACTGGAATTGGCTCTGTCTGACATGGGGGCAGCTCTGGTGTCTTCTCACAGAAGCCACCCCTGCAACCTGTCCTGCTAACCAAGCCTTGCCACATAAACCCAACAAATTCTGTTTATTCAAGTCCCTATGTAGAAGTGGGTGCTTGCTTGTATTAAAGATCAAAAACACTACAGTTAAGAAAATAATAATAATTGTCATAGTATGGGTCATATATTTAGCCTAACTTACACCTTCCTCTAATGTCTTTGTAGCAGAAATTCAGCTTTTGACATAATGTAGGTCACAAATTTATCTGATCTTACCAAAGTAATAGAATTTTGTTGGCACTGGCAAAGGAATGTTGAATCAAGTGAGATGAGTCCTATGATACAAGCTTGGACATTGTTCATAAAGGAATACTCACCTGTAGGGCAAATTATCTATTGATTGCCACAGGGAAACAAGCCATATTTGAAGACAAATGAGCCCCAGTGTTCTAGTCTTATACAGGCTATCTCCTGTGCTCATTCAGAGCCTGTTCTTCGTACCTTGCAGGCTGCAGGATGTGGTCCATCATATTTATTACACATCTCAACAATAAAAATGTTTGCTATTAAAGCAAACCATAAAGCAGATGTATGAAGCCTAGAGAGAGAGCAAGCACATTTTATGGTATTACTTTGAACATATTGTCTGCAAATGAATCAAGTTGGAAAGCCATTTGAATACTGTTCATACTAAGTCTCTAAACCAACAGCATGAAAATGCATCTTTTCATTTCAGTTGTAATAGCTTCAGCATAATTCTGTTAACCTTGCTGTATTTCAGGATAACTAAATTAGAAGTTAATTTACATACATAATTAATTTGTTTATATTTGAATACTGGTCTTGTCACATTATATATTAATGAAATAGTAAGCTAAGGAGCTGCTAAAGGACTTTGCCTACTGTATACGTTTCATTCAGAGCAAAATAATCACTTTATTAATACTGTGTATCAGGGCCACATATATACTTTGGTTTGAAATTAAGCCCTGGTAGTCTCCAAACCTTGAGGGAAACCATGTCTGAGTGGTAACTATAAGCAAAGTGTCAGGACAATTGCAAATGCAAGTGCATCTGCAAATATGTCTAGTTAAAATGTCTGAAGTTCTAATGTGGTTTTTCTTACATGATACATGTCTTCTAGTTATACAGCTTAATAGAATATTTCTGAATTTTACTTGCATGAAGTCAAATGAAGAAATAAATTTCTGTCCTTGAGTTCAAAGTGAATGGGATTTTAAATCTGAATATGGGAGTAGACGAACCAGCAGTATAAAACATTGGGGATGGAACACCTTCCGTCCCAGAAAGGGACATGAAATCCTCAAGCCGTTTGCCTGTGTCTAGGCTCAGAGATAAATAAGGCAGAAAGGTGACCAGAACAGATCCAGCTAACACCAGCTGTGCAGTTGGTATGTCAGTGATATGATGATGACAAAGAAATTACACAGATATAAATTAAATAGTTGCTTCTTGGACATAACCACGGCTTGTGAAAGTAGTTAGGTGTGATTAGTGAGGCCATCAAAGAGGCAATTCAATGAGCCAAATAGAGACTTGACTGGTCATTTATGATCAAGACACCTCAACAATATTAAAACCCACCCAAATAAAACCCTTCATAAAATCAGAAGCCAAATTACGCAACCAGGGAAGACATAAAGCAAGAGATTTGATTAAAGCCATTTGCCTTATGTATGGTGATAGAAGTATTAAATGTACTTGGACAGGTCACTCAGAATGGAAATCAACTGAGGCAGAAAAGGATTAATTAATGCTCATATTTGCAGCCCTTTTGAGCTAAAATGAGCACTGCTTCTGCTTTTGTCATCTCTTGTGGGCTGAAAAATGCCTCTCAGACCTTGGTCAGAGGATCTCGTTAACAATATACACAAGTTTTGTTTTAGAGTTTCCAAGCAATATTGAAGCTACAATCTTCACTGTTAAGCTATATCAGCATTAATTATCATCACTACTAGGAATTTTTATTCCTTTCTCAGTAATGTTGAAAGTCTTCCTCTCCATTTCAACTTTTGCTCCATATTTAAGCACCCACAGTTTTTGATCCAGCCAACTTCTTCAAAATTTTTTTCTCAAAAATTACTGTGTTTGCTTATTAAGCTTTCTCTCAGCTCTCTGGATCATTTTAAAACTCCTTTAAAGTTTTGCTAATGATTTGTTGAGGAGTGGATACCATAAGAGTATATGGTATTCCACCAAAAGACTTACTGACACTGGTGGAGGAAGATAATTTCACTTTTGTAGGATTTTCTGTGGCAAATTTTGTTAATCATTGCACTAAGGTTACGTAATGATAAAATCATCCAAGCATAATCACTAAATCCTTCTTTGATTCACTCCTTTTCAAGGCTAAACATCCAGTTGTGTAAATATAGACTCTTTTTTTTTTTTCTCCCAGATAAAACCTAACAGGGCACTTTTTAATAGAAAGGGGAGTAACAATTTCTTCAAGAGCTTTAAGCACTTTTGTAGCTGTGTTGCACCTCATTATTTATTGAACCTGTAATCTGTTATCTATGCATTTGACGATAATGATTTCAGTATCACTGTCTAGATTATTTATAAAAAAGATTTACTGAATATAGTAGAGGGCACTTAACTGGAAGTACTTATGAATAACTCCTTTGTAATACCTACAGCTTTAGATCTTTTAATAAGTCATTTTAAAGATATATTATTTACAGCCTCTTAATTTCAAATACCGTAAATTTAAATCAAGTGCCATTTTATGCTAGGTCAGATACCCTAAAGATGCTGAAATAATCTATACCACAATAGTAGCCTTTATTAACAAGACCTATATTGCTTAGAAAATAGACAGCAAATACCTTAGATTATATTTAAACTCTTGAGAATTGGTACAGTAAATGGTAATTTTAGTCTCTAAATATTTTTTTTTGTCAGAGTCCCAAATTAATCACACTATGGAATTCCTTAGGGTATCCTCATTCTTTAATTCATGTTGTTTCCAGTATTTTTTCAGCACTGGAAAATCTTACTAGTGCCCTAATCCTTTGAAATTCTCCATTTTTTCAGGATTCATTAAAAGTAATAGAAATTGTTTGAATAATTTCCAAGTTAAAGATTTTAGGACTTTTGGGAGTACATTTTCTGGGATCACTAAATTTTAGAATTATTTTAATGGGCTTGTTCCCTCACACTCTTTTTTTCAAGGTACAGTACTTTGTGGCAGGCTTCTGTGGTCTAGGAAGAAAAAGTTCAATATTTTCTAAAATGCTATGTCTTTATTATTTGATCCTCTATGATTTACATCTGGAAAAAAGCTTGAAAAATCCAGTGGTGTTGATAATCAAACATGAATTAATGTGGAACAGTATGGATTCCAGATGTGATGAACTCAGATAAAAAACAAACTAGCTTTTTACTGTCTCACACTGCAAACTCACTACAGAATGTTCTCATTCATGGAGACCTGTGCTCCAAAATCATCTTTCATTAAAGAACAAGTTTTCTTCTTATTCTGAAGTGTTATGAATGATTGGTTTTGAACTCTGGATTTTTTAGTCTTGTTTTCCAAAAGGCTCAACATAAGGACTATCTCTTGGAATTATGTCTTGTTTGAATTCAGAGCCCTCTTCTGCCATGATGCATAAAGAGAAGTAGGACAGGGGAGGGAAAAAGGGAACCAGTATGGTGATCAACTTCATGGATTTTCAAATAAACTGTTGTCTGATGAAGGATAACTACACAGACTGCACTTCCAGCTCCCTGTTTTCTTGTTTCAAGTTCATGTGCATTTTTGACCCATGCCTACTTTCCAGAGGAAACAATGTACTGTAATTCAGTTGTTTTTCTCTTGTGAGAGAAGATACAGGGGAAGACTGGGAGAAAAGTGACTACAGTCATATCACTTCAGGGTAGAGAGAGGCAAAACCAAAAGCAGAATGCCCTGCTGCAGCAAGTGTGTTTCTTGCTGTGGTATCTTCATGTGTGAGCAAGCTATTCAAACAATTTACAACACTTTAATGAACTGCATGAGCTGCAGTAGTCATCCGTGCATGCTCCTATCTTATCCTACCTGTGAAGTAAAATGTTTAGCTTAGGTTACCCTCATCATGTTTCATAAGTTGTTAAAGGTTGAAGTTAACTTATGCACTATAGTTTATCAGGCGAGAAATACATGCTTGATCAATAGAGTGAGAACAATTCTATCTTTGGATCATGTGACCAGGCTTTTAAAAAATATAACATTTTTATACAGTAGTGAAATATTTAATTACTGCAGTAGCATCTACTATGTGGATAACTGTATACTGTACCTAATGCGAAGACTTCAGATTTGCTGTGAATGCGAGGATGTTGTATACATTTGGCAACCACTGTATCTTTTGTCTGCAACTTAAGCTAAGACTGCACTTAAGACAGTAAACGTTCTGAGTCCTCAGGAGGACCTGAGGGCACCTTCAAGGAATAATCTCCATACTATTTTCTTTTTTGCCTACTTGATGTCACTGAAATGACAAATAGAATAGCTGAAGGGTCCATACAAATGTTGTTGCCTATGGATTGCGTATACATGGCAGGTGCACCCACGCGATGAAGATGGGGCTTCCTGGCTGTTGAGACATAGTGTCTGCTGATTCCTTTTTACGTCCTTCTTCTCAGGACTTTACAGTAATTGGGGCCCTCAGCCAATAAGAGCTGATATTGACCACAATTCAGATTTGTCTCAGTTATAAATGGAGTCCCCTGGGGGAGCCATTTTGAGCTAGTCCCCTCTGGAGCAGCACAGCTGGGTTTGGGGACTCTCCCCTTGGGTAATGACAAGGAAACTCCTTGAGGTTGAGAGCCCTCACTTCTTAGGTGAGTGATTGCACATTTTGGATTGTCATTGAATCCTAGGAATTTCTTGAGTTGGTTGTGCAGTAATAGTCTTCCCTCTCTGGACATTTGAATCTGTTGTTTATTCCTGACTGCTGGAGTGCCAATTGATTCTACTTAAAATAAATTTTAAGTATTTGTTCTGTTTATGTTGACAGCCTCTGCAACAGTATATTGCAAATTCCCATCACCATCCAGGAATATCAGCAGATTTTCCCCAGAGTTAGCCTTTGGGGTAATTCAAAAAGCAAACAAGGTAGATGGGCATCCCTGCTGGCCTTGAGGCTACCCTGAGGGCTGCTCTACGTCGTAACATAGACACAACATCTGGGACTCTGCATGCGATCACTGAAGCAGCCTGTACTTTCAGAGCTGATGCTTCAGGCTCTTGGCACACCACTTACGTCTTGCTAAACAGTCAGTTCACATTTTCAAAGTCTTCAGAAATTGTATACTGATAAACCTGTTCATCTATGAGCTACAATGGACATGTGAACATGTTGGGTGCACGTGGGATAGGCTTGATGACTATTTTAAAGAGAAAAAAAATAACTGATACAGTGGCACCATCTGGGAGACTTTGACTCAGAGTATAAGGCTGAATGAGAAAGGGTCTCATCCCCTTGTCCTGTACCAGTGCTATGTATGCCTGGCATTGTCTTTTGATTTTGACTTGTACTTTTCTTGCATTATTTTACTTCCTAACCAATAGAAAATTATCTCCAGTTTATTCAAGTCCTAAATAACACAAGTAATGTGTCTTTTTTTTTTTTTTTTTTTTTTTTTGGTATATATAACTTTAAGAAGATATGGGAGTGAAATAAATAATTATAATTTTATTCTGGTAAGTATCGCTATTTAACGGAATCTTCTCTAGTTGATCTTATTTGCATGCAATATATGTGGAAGAAAAGTATGTAATGAATTTAATGGCTTTTTTCTTACTGGATATATTAGTTTATGGACTTATAAATAGAGCATCGTTTGTTGGATAGTGTTGGAGAACAAGTTTATCAGCTCATTAAAATCTTACCACTATAAACTGTGGTTAGTGAAAGAGAAGGCATTGTGTTATATACCTCATCATTCAGCTAAAGGTTTCTACCCATTTGCAATAATTTAAAATGCCACATTGCTGGAGTTTAATTAGTTTAATTGTAGTTCTTGGTGCTCTAGATGAGTTCAGGCTTGGATAGTATTCTGAATACTTAAAATTCTTCTGGAGTTTGTCTCATCACAGGTTGGATGGCACCAAGTTGCTGCTGGAAAGCAAGAAGCATTGACAATGTTATGAAGTGGCACGTGATGGGGGAGTTAAGCAAACAGAGAAAAGTAACACCCACACACTTTAAATTACAAATTCACATTTGGCAAATATCTTAAGAAGGCTCTCCTGAATAGCATTTCCCATTAATCCATTATGAAGAGCTATAGAAGTATATTAGGTAAATCAGTTCCCATATAATTATCCTGTTTAAACAAGACTATTGCTTAAAATCCTTGGCAAGTATATAATACTATAAAAAAAAAAAAAAAAACCAACAAAAAAACCCACCAACATCTGAATTCTGTATTAGGGTTTATGAATTCACGAAGCAAAGAAATTAAATTCTCAAGGCCTATTAGGCCATACAGAACCATGAGATATAAATGAAGGGACAACTGGAAATCATCAGACCACAACTTTTAAATATCTGACTTAATAGGAATGAACATTATCTCCCCTTGCCTCACTTCACAATACCATATCTATACAGGATGTCACATAGCCTTATTCCAAATAGCTACTATTAATGGCTGGTTTCTTTCAATCTAAACACTGGATTCTGTTTGCTTGTGAATTCTAATCTTTCTCACCTGTGAAGAAAAAGGAGTGTACATAGGAACTTCAATTTGTGAAATGTGAGTCTTCTCTTCCTCTTGCAAATTCGTTTACCACTGAATCTTGTTCCTAGTTACACTAAGAGCTAGACGTAGTGAGTAATTTTTTTTTTTTTTCAATTTATATCCATTTACATTTGACTTATATTTAACTACTCAATTGTCATGCTTGTTAAAATGTGCACCCATGAGAATATGGGCAAATTTACAGGAAACATATGACCTGTATTCAGAATACAAATTACAGCATGAGCAAAAGACAGATTTTTACTAGCAACTTGCATGCATTATTCTCATGCAGGCTTGGCTATGTTTTAGCATACTTTTTTTTGGAGTTTCTGTTTTTAGCACTTGGAGATCACAATGTTCCTTCATTGTTTACCTAAAATGGTGTGAATAGATCAAGCTTTTTTGCAGCAGTGCTCGTATTTGTGAGGCTGTAACCCACAAAAATTTGTATCCTTTTGTACCACTAATATTTTCTAAGAGTAAGTAAATGTATTTTCTTTCAATCTGAAATGTTTCAGTCAAATCAAGTATTCACAGAGGGAAGGTTTCAAGGTTTAAATGAATTTGTTTAAACAGCGGTCTCACCTCTGCTTATTCATGTTTATGGATATTCTGTCAGCTGAGTACAGTACTAGAAGTATTTGCTGAAGAAAAAAAAAAGTAATTTCTGCAAATGTTAAAAAAAGCACATAGAAGGTTATTTCAAAATTAATAATGGCAAATATATGTTCAGTAATTTGTGTTTATTGAATCAGAAAGAGAAACGTCAGACATAAGCATCTTGTCCAACTAAAGAAATTTGAACCTCATCTGTACAATACTTCCTATAACTTAGTCATGTATTATGGTTGTATAGAATTATGTTTAGGTCACTGAATTGTTTGTTAAAAGCTGCAGGCTTAGTGCCCAATTCACTATATGTTCTCGTTTCATATGATTTCATCATCTTTCCTCAGTCTCAAGTCACTTGATTTCTCCTCTTGTCTCACTTTACCACACCAGAAAACAGACTAATGTTAACTTTCTCATTTGACTAAAGCTGAGGTTTAAATGACTTCAGACAGAATCTTCTTTTATTGTTGTTGTGAAAGAGTAATGTTTGACTAAGAGCTCTTTAAGACTTGAACTGACTTTCACTATTTGCTTATATAGCTCCTCACAGTCTAGCACCCTAAATTTGATAGCATGTGGAAAATGCAAAAACCAATACATTTTGTCATTTAATTTTTTATCATAAGATGAAAATCTACATATGTAATTTTTTTCTTGGGAAGTTGGAAAACTTGACTCACTTGAGGAACTGAACCTAAATGTCACAGATTAGCACTGTGATAACATGTGGGGCAAATTAATCCTGCTCCTCACACAGGTGGTCCTGGTTTCTAATTAAAGTTTCATTTCAACCAAAGTGGTATTTTTCCAGTACAAAGCTCACTTTTTTTTACTTTTTTTTTTTTTTTTTTTTGAGTAAGAAAGTTCCATGCAAATATGTTTGTTCCCTTACGAGACTATTGAAATACAAGTTACAACAATGAAAATATGAATTGGGATTTCTTATGGTGAGTAATTTCAAATATTAAATGCATTCAAACAGGATTATGATCTGTTAGAAGATCACAGAAAACAGTGTATTGTCAGTTAGGTTGCTATATTTAGCTGTAATTAGTAAAACCTTTTCCTCCAGAACAAAAAAACCCCAACTGGTATCCCACAGAAAACAAAGGACATATTTCCTTTTCCTAGGGGTATTTTATTCAATCTAAGAGCAAGCTGACTTTTTTAGTACTATGATACCTAGAAAATTCTATTGCTATCAGCTGTTAAGCTGATGTTGCCTACAGTTCAGGTAAGTCTAGTCATTATTCTGAGAAAAATGCTTGGAGTTACATGTCAGGTTTTTAAGTTCGTATGAAAAAGACATTTGTCTCTTCTTACTGTCTGCAATAAAGCTAGTATAAATTAATGTCTTTCTAACCGATGAATGCATTTCATTTTTTAATATCTTTGACTCATGTGTCAAGATCTTTCTTCAAAAGGCAGATATGTCTTTTTGTAAGTGAATATCACTTTTGTAAGTGAATATCAAAATGAGAAACAGAGGAAAGAGGTGAAAGGCATAGTTACATTTTTGAATAAGGAGGTAGATCTTTAAACTATTAGTGTTGTAAGTTCAGACAAAAGTGGAGAGTGGGTAGAAGAGACTTATATGGACTTTTTAGTGATTTGACAGGAAATTAAGCACCTTTATATCTGCTCATCTATCATGCATTCACCTTCATCTCATAGCATGATCTTAGTAAACGGTGACATTCGAAAAATCTTTCAATTAAAGTCATTGTGTTCTGGATAATGCTGCAATCTCTGTATGAAATAAATAACAATTCAATTACATTGCATGAATATAATTTCTCAAACAGCAAGTATTATCGTAACAATGGGTATGTATAACCGAGTTGAATGAATACTGATTAGTCACTTATTTTACAGTTGTTCTACGGTCAAAGGTCATTGTAATCTTACCATTCAAGACACAAAATTTATGTCTATGTTAGAAAGAAGACTGGAGAGACTGAACTTTTTTGTTAGCTGAAATGTGTTGAGAGCTAAAAGAACAAAACGAATACCTGCTGTTCTTATAGCTTAATCTCATAGTTAAAGGCAGAATTTTTCTTTCTTTAGTTTAGTGTTAATTTTTTTAAAGGTTAAGTCTGTATTAGGGGAAAGGGTTCCACTCCTTTTTACTCCTTTTTTTCCAAAACTGACCTGTGAAATATAATTACAGCAATATTGAGGGAGGAGGGAATGTTTAGGTATTTGTATTAGCATGTACATTCTACCATTCTACTCCTCCACCAGATTTCCTTTCCTCTCATATAGGTAAGGACTTGGCCCCATTTACACTCAATGAAGAGAAAACACAGAGAGCATTATAGACAGTAGACAGTAGCCTGACTAAGGGAATGAAATGGAAATTAAATCATGAGACATATCAAATTTAAAGTCCCCGGGGGGGGAGAGTGGGGGGGGTGGGGAGAGAGAAAGTTTATTTAAGATGTGAAAAAGTGGAGAGTGACATTTTCTAACTGGCTTGCACATAAAGAGTGTATGCAAATACACGAACAAGACTTTTTTTGCTTTTCAATGTTCAAG